>NW_005871058.1:9695086-9713621 GCF_000147115.1 Myotis lucifugus
GTTGTAGGCAGCCATCTTGTGAGGGTGTGATTGTCTAATTTGCATATTGCCTCTTCATTATATAGGATAACTCAGGTACTAATGATTGACAAGACAAAGGGACAAAGAATGCTATGCCCTGCTGGTCATCTTGCGATGGATGATTGTTTGTAATCAATACTATCACCTGTTTGATATTTATCTCAGTTGTCATGCCATTCAGGTCATCACCAACAAAAATATTTATGGCTACTGTTTAAGGAATATAGATAATCATCAACTAGAAGGCTCTGGTGTGTCAGCTAAGGACAGTGAGACTGGTTAAAGGTCACAATATGAAAACTTAAAGACATCTGGGACATCGATATGGAGTTGGTTTTGTTCGCAGCCAAATCTATAAAGCTATGATTTTCACCTTCTCCCAGAATGAAAGCGATAAAAGTTAGCTAATCTGTGATTCTGGATTCTCTAAACCAATGGAACTTTCTTTCTTGTCAACTCCTGGATTGATAAAACAAATTAAGATGGGACTTCTGTAAGTAGAAGGGAAGTGCTGGAGGTTATATTCTTATTTTCTTGTGCATCTTTTCCTTTACTTGATAAATGAAAAGATAATAACGTAAAAGTGAAATAATCTTAACTGAGTGGGTCTGACCTACTTCACTGTGACCATCTGAGCAATCCTCAAACTACCTTGAGTAACCCTTCTGGTTTGGACACCTAACTCACTGTGATTACCATTTTGATATTTAAAATAATATTTTTATATATGACTCTTGCCATATTATTTTATGTAACTTTACAACTCAGTCTTTCTGCCACTTTCTAATATCACAGTGGTGCAGTGATGATGCATTTAATGGAAATATATTGTGTTACTATGGCCTGAGTCATATTTTCAAATTACTTTTTCACAGCTTATTTTGCCTGGGGCCAATCCATATTTCCTTATAACTCTTTGTGTCTCTGATGATAAATACCATGCATTTTAATCTGAATTGCCGTTATGACACTCATGGAATAAGGTATGAAATAATTCAAGAATCTGGTTCAGCCCTAACCGGTTTAGCTCAGTGGATAGAGCGTCAGCCTGTGGACTCAAGGGTCCCAGGTTCAATTGCGGTCAGGGGCATGTGCCTTGGTTGCGGGCACATCCCCAGTAGGGAGTGTGCATGAGGCAGCTGATCGATGTTTCTCTCTCATTGATGTTTCTAACTCTCTATCCCTCTCCCTTCCTCTCTGTAAAAAAATCAATAAAATATATTTAAAAAAAAGAATCTGGTTCAATTGCCATTCTCTACTAAATTCATTCCTAGATGATCATGAACTTTCAGGGATACCTCCAAGGCATGTTACCAAATTGCTAACTGTACATAACACCCCAGAGTTCATCATTTCCCTCTTGTTTTGGACTCCTGTCAATGCCTACTGCCTAACTATTACTTGAAAAGGCCTCCAGGCAAGATATGAAAAGCAGGATAATTTGTTTAAAAGAGTTTGTCATTCATTTAACAAATAATTACTGGACACTTACTATCTGCCAAACCTTAAAAAAAGGCACTAGGAATTCAACAATTCATTAATAAGGTATATGAGATTCTCACTCTAAGAGATTTAAAACCTAATGGGAGAGAAAATTTCAAAACCAGTTATAATATAGTGTGATAAGTGCCTTGATGGGAGCAGTAGAACACATAAGTCAGGTGCCTACCAGAGATCTAAGCAGCAGGGACAGCTACCACCTTGAAAGTGTGATACCTCTTTGTTGGAGTAAAGTCATAGATCCCAAGTGAAGTTAAAAATGTTCTACAACTTAGAAGTAAGAAAGAATCTGTAGAGTAAAAGGATTCAGTGTGACCAGGGCAACTAGAATGCAGAACCAGAGATAGGATGTACTGAAACTTGAGGCAGCAAGCAAACTGAGGTGTCAAATCATGAAGCCATTTTGCTTTTATTTTTGCTTATCAGAAAAAAGAGATTTAGAAGGAAAAATATGAAAAACAACATTTATGAAGCTTTTACTACATGCCAGCTACTTTCATGTACATTTTCTCCTGTAAATGGAGCCTGGAAAAAGAGAAGTAATGAGGAATGCATTGGATTAAATGGTCGCCAACTCAGATTCATGTGGCTTCAAATATGGGTCAAAGTCCTTAGTTGGAGTCATAGAATCCAGGAAAGAATGTTGTCCTTTTAAGAAGCGTTGCTCTGAACTGCTGTCTTATCAATACAGGAGTTTCTTTACTTCTTTGATCTCCTAGATCAGGTTTCTCAATCTTTTTTTAAAAAAAATATGTTTTTCTAAAAATGGAACTCCCATTTGACCCTGTGATCCCACTTCTAGGAATATATCCCAAGAAACCAGAAACACCAATCAGAAAGGATATGTGCATCCATATGTTCATAGCAGCACAATTCACCATAGCTAAGATCTGGAAACAGCCTAAGTGCCCATCAGTAGATGAATGGATTAGAAAACTGTGGTACATCTACACGATGGAATACTATGCTGCTGTTAAAAAGAAGGAACTCTTACCATTTGCAACAGCATGGATGGAACTGGAGAGCATTATGCTAAGTGAAACAAGCCAGTCAATGAAGGAAAAATACCACATGATCTCACTCATTCATGGATAATAAAGACCATTACAAACTTTTGAACAATAATAGATACAGAGGCAGAGCTACCTCAAACTGATTGTCAAACTGCAGCAGGAAGGCCAGGGAGGGTTGGGGGGCAGGAGGGAGGGGTGTAAGAGATCAACCGAAGGACTTGTATACATGCATATAAGCATAACCAATGGACATAAGACTCTGGGGGGTAAGGGAGGCCAGGGATTGTCAAGGGCGGGCGGGGGGGGTGAGGACACATATGTAATACCCTGTGTAATACTTTTAGCAACAAAAAAAAAAGAAAAAGAATAAAGTTAGAGAACTCAAAAAAAAGAATCTTAAAAAAATATGTTTTTATTGATTTCAGAGAGGAAGAGAGAGGGAGAGAGAAAGAAACATCAATGATAGGAGAGAATAATTGATCGGTCGCCTCTTGCACACTGGAGATTGAGCCCACAACCTGGGCATGTGCCCTGACTAAGAATTGAACCGTGATCTCCTGGTTGGTAGGTCAATGCTCAACCACACCAGCCAAGCAGAGTTTCTCCATCTCAGCATTACTGACATTTGGGGCTGGATAATTCTTTGTTGTGTCGACTGTCCTGTGTGTTGTAAGATGTTTAGCAGAAGCCTTAACCTCTGCTCACTAGTTGCCGGTAGCACTTCCCCCAGTTACGACTACCAAAGATATCTCCAGAAAGGCCAAATGTCTGGGGGGCAAAATTATCCCCAGTTGAGAACCACTAGAATAGTGCTTCTCAAATGATGTGAGAATATCAGAGAATAAGGTATTGGTGTTGTTGACAAAGTTTGCATTAGTCCTTGGGGATATAAGGAAACCTGACTACAAATTAGGTTCTTCATTCTGAGTTTACATTCTTCTTACATGTTTGATATCAAATGTCCTTTCTTTTATAGAGTAATGGTAAAAAAATGATTTTACTTTTTAATTTTTAATTCCTTACTTTGCAAAATAAAAGAATCAGGCATCTTTTGTCAATTTTCTAACTTTTATTTTGTTATTTTATTGATCTATAAAATCCATAATATATTCTAAAAAGAAAAGTTAATGACCACCTCATCAAAAATAAATATTCTTATAGCGTAGGGGAAGAAATATATCTGGACTAATTCTGACTAAATAGGAAATAGAAAAGTTTGTCTTAAAACCCCATACATTCCACTTTTATCCCCCCCCCCAAGAAACTTCTTCTGTCATTATAATTTATTTTAATAATAATGATGAAAGTGTTAGCTAATCTGGAGTATGGGTATTATAATGTAAAGTGAGTGTATGTTAAAAATGAGTCAAGGCCAAAGAAAGGTCTCTTTAGTAGCAGAATTTCAGGCACAGGCAATTGTGGAGATATTAGGGGCAGGGAGTCTAGCTTAAATTATACTAATTTTACTGCTAAGATTAGTCCTATAAAGTAATATAATTTCCACAGAAATTTAACAAACTCAGTACACCTGCATACTGAGGAAGGAAAAAGAATAAAGTAATATTTCTTTATAATACTTAAAATGATGCTTTTGCAATTTACAAGCATTCTTTTAATAGTTTCCAATTGAGATTTGAAACAATATTCATAAGGCATGTTATTCTTTTAAGATACTAATATGTTCCAGGGCATTATAGAAGATGGGATAATATAATTCATCTGTGTGAGGCAAGAATAGTGACTGGATTCCCAAGTCCTGTGGGTGAATCTATCCCCCAAGATCTGTGATACTGTAGAAATTTTCACAAAGCACCAAAACACTGTTTCTGGCTAGTCTGTGTCTCACATGTTTCCATATTCCTGAGTCTTGTGTTTGCTTACTTATCCTTCCCTTCCTATTTATTCCATGCAAAAAGATCTGCATTGCCAACATACAAAGTTGCTTTATTCTTCTCAAGGCAATTATATCTTGAATTTGGCAGCAAATAGAAGGGTGCTAAGAAGGTATTAGAGGAAAAAGAGTGTGGCAAGGGATACATTAGCAAAAGAAAATAAAGGATTAATTTTAGACCAGGACATCTTTGGGGTGGGAGAGATGGTAAGGCAAGTGTTTTCTCATGTAGATTGTCTCTTCTTCTTATGGTCAATAGAGAGGGCCTACTTGACAGTTTATCTCATTGGTGTTGACTAGAAAATTCCAGACTGGTTTATTAAAATTATATTTCTGCAAAAACTTGAAACTGCAGTTAAAATCAGGTACTAAATCTAGGTTTGGTATCATGGGCTTTTAGCACAAGTGACACTATTTTGAGCCTATGGTTTCTTTTTAACAGCTCAAGACTGATTAATCTTGGACATGCTGAAACCTCTTGGAAACTGATTTTCTCATCTGCAAAATTAGAAAAATAATAGCACCAATCTTATAAAGTTTTTATGAGGATTAAATGTGTTTTATGCGGATTAAAAGTATTGAGAACAGTCCTTGGCACTTAGTAAAAACAATAAATCTTAGGACATAAAGGGTGAAGTAAAACATTGGATGTAAGCAAATTAAAACTTTTTGACCTGGCCTCATGTTTGCTTTTGTAGAATATGGCCATTGTAAAGTACATAGTCTCTATGATTCCTCCTTTGTTTATTCATCTTATCTCTGTGATTAGAATCAATTGTTTAGAAAAGCAGTGGCCATTTGGTTGGTTCCAAGGCAGCGATTTGCATTGTTCCAGGAAGAATAATCAGTTTCTTGCTGTGACTGGAATCTGTCCAATTGGTCTGGAATTGTGCAAATTAGTCCAACAATATTTGATTAATTTAGTCCAACACAAACATGGGAAAATTGCTTCCTGAACAACTCCATCCACCAGGACTGAAAAAATTAATTCAAATATAATTGAGCTCTCATAAAACCAGGCATTTTCATTTATAAACTTAAGATTGTATGAATAAGAAAGCACTTATTCAGGGTTAGAAAATATTCTAAAGTCAACAAATCACTAGGCTTGCTGTTGAAAGCCTTTTAAAGATCCAAATAGTGTGTTTCCTTTTGTCCATTGACCAGTGATAGTTTCCAGGTATTATAAAGAAGTAAAGAGATGATTTTCCAATCTATGTCCCATGTCAAATGAAAAAGAAATGAAATATATTCATTGTAAAATCTTTATTATTCTAGAAAGCCCTGACCAAGAATAATGTGCTCTTTAAAAAAAATCATGCTGTTGAAGAAACAATACAACTATACAAATTAATCCCTTTTAAAGCAAAACTTTTGGTGGCCCAGCTAAGCAAGGCACTCTGTATTATTGGTGAATTCTTTCACTTTTCCAAGTTTTATCCTATTACATCAATAAAATTGAGAACATCGCCTATGACTTCACTCCACATCTCTCACAAATTTTCAAATATATTTCAATCCATTTTTCTCAACTTCTTTCTCATGTCAGAAGATTAAGTGTCCCTTCTGTATTTAAGATCAATTCTTCCACCTGTATTTTAGATTACACTTTGTCCATGTCTTTGAAATCTTACATTTTAAACAATTGGTCAATGTCTGAAACAAGCTAATATTTTGAATCAACTAGTTTTTGCCTCATCATGTCTATAAGGATACCTAGTCTTGCAAATGCCTTTGCAATATGCAATTGAATAAAAAATGTTAGCCTAAATAGATAAAACTACTTCCCTTTTCAATATTTAAGCCAAATCACATTTATTTCCCCCTATATTGCAACACACAAGACTATTGATTTTAGCCTAACTGATGAATATTATCAAGATTAAATCTGAGAGTCCTGGGGCTGAGCAGTAGAGAAGACCTTTCATGTAGTCAGTTAACTGATGAAGGTCAAGATTCTAAATAAGTAAAGGGTGCCTCTTTGAAGTTGTGGAGAACTGGCACTCTTAGCTTTATATGAATTTCATTTACATAGTTTTAGAATAAGACACATTTTCTAGTTAGAACTTGTTTTCATTTTTCAAGCCCCACTTTATAATAAACAAAGTCTAAACTCAATATAATTCAGTAGTAAAAGCAAATTAGCTTTTTTTAATATCTATTTTTTTATTGATTTCAGAGAGGAAGGGAGAGGGAGAGAGAGATAGAAACATCAATGATGAGAGAGAATCATTGATCAGCTCCTTCCCTCACACCCCCTGCTGGGAATTGAGCCCACAACCCAGGCATGTGCCCTTGACCAGAATTGAACCAGGGACCTTTCAGTCTATAGGCCAACACTCCATCCACTGAACCAAATCAACCAGGGAAAGCAAATGAGTTTTTTAAAACAAGTTTTCTGTACTTCAGACCAAGTGGACTTCTCTCAATTTCTCAAATAGAAAGGTCTTTCTCACCAGAAGTCTTTTACCCGTGAGGTTTAATTTATTTTCATACTGTATCTGAATTTAAAAATATAAATTCATTATTTTAGGACAATATTATCTCTTACTGGGGAGAAATACTTTTGACAGAACCATTAGGGCTTAAGAACACTAATATCTATAAATCTCAGAGGACTATGTATTGACCATAACTATTTGTGCCTTCCCTATTCTTTTCAAATTATATTAAATTTTAAAAATTATTGGAGGGTGTCAAATATGTTACAAGGACTGACTAGAATACTTGAAGCACAGAGATGAGTACAAAATGATCCTAGCCCAGATTAGCTTGAAAATATGCATCATTGTGCTCTTTGTAACTGCAGTTACATAATTTTGTTGTCTTATTGTTGCAATTCCCATTATGCAGGGTGTGACAAAAGTAGGTTTACTAGTACACTTCTGAGTATGTGAAACAGTTTACTTTTTATTAATTATTGTATTATTTTCCATATAAACAGCTGTAAACCTACTTTTGCCCCAGCCTGTATAATTGAAGTACAGATCTCTAAGCACCGTGTTGGCTTAATAGATGTTATTCTAATCAAGTTGGATTTCATTTAAATAAATTTCTCTAAACTTGTCCTTGTATACATGTTCTCTAGTCCAAATCAACAAATTATAACCCCCTACATCTAGAAGTGATCAATCTACTGCATTGTGGTGCATGGACAGGTTCCATAAATTCATCTTGGTTTTATTTTCACTCCTGTCCCCAATGTACATCAGTAAATATATTTTTTCTTGAGTTTGTATATGTTACACCAGAGGCATGGACATGTGAGTCCCCAAATGTCCAGAGAACAGCATCCAATTCAGTGGAATTCTTAATCATATTAATCAAATATATTTCTTTCCTGAGTTCTAAAACATCTATATCAGAAAGGTCCATCGACTGAGAAGGGAAAAGAAGTGTTTTACAATAGCCACTGCCAAATCCACAAGTTGGCTCCCAGAGTCATATATTTCCATCTCCTCCAGAAAGAAGAACAAGCCCTTCAATATAACTCATTCTTAAACCTCCTTGCAACAATCGGCCAGAATGTCTTGTTCTAATCATCTTGCAGCAGATTTGTTAAGGCTCATAAAGTGGTATAAATCTTTACCTCAGGCCATTTGGTGGACTTTTTTAATACTTTGGTGATTACCCAACATATATCTTTCACTTCCAAGAAATAAGTCAGAAAATTCCATTTCTAGATTACCTTAAAGCCAGGGAACAGATAAATGATGTAGGTTCTATCAATTACATGCATTGTTATGGATTTGGAATCAGAAGTGAGTGAAATGAAGAGACAGTGGAGGAAAGTGAGCATGAGTGGCAATTTCTAATTCATTGAGGATAAAATAAGCAGAATGCTTTTTTGCTTCTTGTCCAATGTGTTTATTCCATAAATCTAAGAGTCAAAGGTGGGGATTCTGATCATGTCTAGTTACATCAATTTTAACCACCCCATTGGGAAGTAGATAAACAACCAGGAGATAGATCTAGGCTCTGTTAGGCCTACTGTGAAGCTAACTTGCATCAAAATTCCAGTTCTTGATAGTCAAAAATTCTCCTCTCTCAGGTATTACCAGCATGGTAATATAAAATATTTTTACATTTTTCTTTTCCAGAACTCCTGTATCTTATAAACTATTCAGGTTGTATATCTTTAGGAAAGCTAGGAGGAAGTTCATAGGTATGGATTATTCACCCAACTAAGGTGGAAAGCAAAGAAAATTATGTAAATATTTATAGATAAATTTCAGCAGTCTATATCACACATTGGTGAAAAAGATAATCTCTTGTTCACCATTAATGAAGCACCCATTTGCAGCAAGCATTTGGGGACCACATTTCCACTGCTTATTGTCCAGTACTGAGCTGGCTACTTCCAAGAGTTCTAGGAAAGTCAAAAAGGAATGACAAGCCCAGGACTCTAAATTAACCCTTCACATTCAGACTTCTGTAACAGAATTAATTCCTAAATTATTGATGGATGTAATGAATTACCTTCTCTCTATGCACTCAGAGTGGTACTATGTATGTGCCATTCTTGCAAATATTGAGAAAACAGTCATGTAAATCTTTCTCTGTAGGACTTAATTCTCTCATATTACCCAGTTGAGAAAAGTTGCTCTAAAGTTTTGGCTGAAGATATGCACTGAAGACGATGTCTCCAAGATGGCAACATAGGAAATTCTTAAAATTCCCTCCTCCATGGATGCACCAAGAATACAGTTACACATAAATCAATTCTCTTTGGGAATAATCCAAATTCTTCTGAGTAACTCCTACACATAATATAGAGAGTTATCAACATTGATGAACATGGTGATTAATATAAATGATTGAACATTTCTGGTTCATTGCTTATAAAAAACATGAATTTATACACATGATAATTAACATGATTCATCTCTTCATTAAGGACATTTTAATAGCTTGTTAAGATAGTAAATTCAATAAAGATAGATGTTGTGCTATATTATAAATATTATCTACACTAATAAAAGAGAAATATGTAAATTGGTCATCACTCTGCTATGTCCACCAGCCAATCAGGATGAACATGCAAATTAACCCAAGAAAGATGGCGGGTTAATTTGCATACATAGATGCGGAACAAAGACTGAAGATGACTGAAGACTAAAGAGGCTTGGCTTCTCCATTGTGGCCAGACCAAAGGCCTGGGTACTGGGTGCCGGAAGAAAACTGGTGCCAGCAACCAGAGGAAGGAAGGCCTATTGGGCGAATCTTTGTACAATGGGCCTTTAGTTATTTTATAATTACTATAGACATTGTTACATTTAATATGCTATATTTCTATAATTGTCTCCTAATCTTTCTCCTTGCCTCTGACTTTACTTCCATAGTTATTTGTCTACACAGAAACCAAATTGATCCCCCAAAACTAAAATGAAGCCAGATCATGTTCTTACTCTTCTTTAAACCCCATAATGGCTTTCCATTTCCCACAGAAGAAAAGCTAATGTCCTTACAATAGCCTACAGTTATTATTACATGATCTGACCTTGTTATCTCACTGTTCCTTCATTTACTCAACTCCAGCCATTTTTACTATCTTGCTGTTCCGCTGTTCCTACTTTTGTTACCGGCCATACTTTTGTTTTTCTCAGTCCTTTTCCTTCTGTCTAGGTCCTTTTCTCTTTCCCCACAATATTCTATTGTCTAATTTATCTCCTTGATATTCTATTGACTGATTCTCTCACCCCATTTAAGCCTTTTCTCATTACATATGTCTAATTTTGACCATCTTATTTAATAGCAGTCTAGTCACCACCATCCCTCACATTTTTCACACTTTCTTACCTTTTTTCTTCCTTTAGTATTTATTACCTTTGACAACGTTCACTTAGTTTTATTGTTTACCATTAATATGACCATTAGAAAATGTAAACTTTATAAGGTCTGGGATATTTCTATATTCTGTTCACTGATGTATTCCAAGTGACAAAAATACTGGCAGGCATTGTAGGTCAATCAGTATTTCTTCAATGAATAGTTGACCCTGAACTTTAATGTACTACAAGTATAGATTAAGAATATCTAAAGAAATGTTTTTAAGTATATGTAAAACATATAGAAACAAAACTATGATGGGAAGGTTTGCCAATATACACTCTATTTGCTAGGTTCACTTAACTAAAAATTCACTAGGATATAACAGACTATAATACAAATAATAGAGTAGATTTATGAGATATTTAAATTATGTACTTCAGAGAACATATTTCTTTTTCAAAAACACAATGTACAGGGTTAAATATTTTGTCATGATTTTAGAAATTATTAAACATTTTAAACAAAAAAACCCCTCAATACTTGGAAGAAAGGAAATCACTCCTAAATAATTCTTGAACTGAAGAGAATTTCAAGTAACCACAGAGTATATGTAATAAATGATATTAACAACATTGCAGATCCAACTGTATGAGATGTGGCCAAAGTTCTACCCAGAGAGAATGTCATTATCTTGAATGCTCTTATTTTTTATGACAAAAACTAAATTTATATTTGTCACTTATTCAAGATCACACGATTCAGATGGCTGGATTCCATTTATTGAATCCATTTATTTTTCCATTGGATAAGCTGTATGATACTCCTGTTTAGAAAAGCCTTTTAGAAAAAAAAATAACTAATCACCCACCTGTCAGAACCTCTATCTCATCTCTGTTGTGAACATAAAAAATAAAAATAAATTTGGGCTGATATTTAAAATTACATAGTGTCTGCACCAACACTAAGAGATAAGATTTCATAAATTGATGCATTTTATTGACAACAAATATAATAATCACTTCAAGAACCTCTTAACACCAGGGAATTATTTTTTTTTGTTTTATGAAAACAAAAATAATAGGCTTTTATAATGAAGCGTCATTAGTATTAACTGCCTCATGATTTGAAGTTAAAGATGAAGAAACAGTGTAAAAGTACTGTTCCAGTGATGGATAGGTGTACAACAAATTACCCCAAAACGTAGTGACTTAAAACAACTGCAATAATTTTATTATCTCTTACATGCTCTGAGGGGGGTGACAGGACCCTTTATTAGAGTTTCTAGTGCAATTTCTCTCACAGAGTGACTGGGTCTAAAGCCATTGCAAAGCCTTCCTCACTCACATATTTAGCAGTTGAGGATGACTGTCACCTGGAACTTCAGTTGGGACTGTTGTCCAGAACACCTACAAATAGTCTTCTTGTCCTTGGTTGCTGAGTTCTAAAAGTAAACTTATCAAGAGCTTCTCAGTGTAGGCAGAGACTTCATTGAGCTTTACAATCTAGCTTTGAATGTCACATTTGTTGAAGTAGTGAAAACCAAATCACAGACCCTTCCACTCAATGGAAAATGTCAAAGAATTTGGGGGCTGCATTTTAAAATTGACATTGACATTATGAAAAAACAATCAGATCTGAATCTATAATACAATACATTCTATAATAAAATTGGCCTAGACTCTTCAATGAATGAATGCCATGGGAGAAAAAAGAGTAGATGATAAAGAATAATGAGGAGTAGTTTTTAAATTAAAGAAACCAAAGTGATGTCAAAAATGAGTTTGAAGGCTCAAAATGGAGTTGGTTGTGCTAAGCCCCATATCACCAAAGAATTTCAGCTCTCCCAGAAATAGAATCTTAAATCAGTCAATCAGGAATCACCTGGTTAGTGCTAATTAGGTAATCTGCTTGATAAACCCCTGTGATCCTAAAGGAAAGACCATTCTATCTAATAAAGAGGGAATATGCAAATTGGCCATCACTCCGTCACAAAGATGGTGGAGCTCATACCCACAAGATGGTGACACCCAGTCCGCTCAGCCCTGCTGGGGGAGCGGCAGGCAGGTGGCACAGCCAGACCCACCCCCATGTGTCCCCCAGTCCTTTCAGTCCCACCGGCGGTGAGCCCGCAAGCGGGCCCTGCAGAGAGCAGACAGCAGGGCCTGCTTGCACGTCGCCATGGCGTTGAGCAGGCAGGCCCTTCAGAGAGCAGAGAACCATGGGGAGCGGGCCTAAGCAGTCAGTAGGACACCCCCTGAAGGCTCCCGAATTGGAGAGGGTGCAGGTTGGGTTGAGGGAAAACCACCCCCATGCATGAATTTCGTGCACCAGACCTGTAGTGCCTTAACAAATATTCTTTTTTTGCCTAGTACAACATCTTTGTTTCTGCTCCCTTCTGCCTATAAAAGTCTTTTCATTTTTGTACAGCTCCTTGAGCTCCTTTTTATCTGCTAGATTAAATGCTGCTCAATTTGAATTTGTCTTTGGTCAAAGAAACTCTTAAAGTTTTTAATTATCATTTAGCAGTGACAATAATCAAAATGCAAAGTGTAAAACTGGATTAGATCCTGGATTAAGAACATCTACACTAATAAAAGAGAAACATGGTAATTAGCGTACGACCGCTACCCTTCCCATTGGCTAATCAGCATATCCTTATGCAAATTAACTGTCAGCCAAGATGGCGGCCGGCAGCCATGCACTGAAGTGAACAGGGAGGCTTGCTTGCTCCAGTGACGGCGAACTCCAACCTTCCCCGCCTGACTTGCCGGCCTCTCAGCTGCAACTCTAAGCAACTATGTTGCAAATATAGAAGCTAAACAAAACCCCAGAAACCGGCGGGGCTTCAGAGCTAAAGCTGGCACCGGGATCAGCAGAGCAGTGAGGCCTCCCAGCACCGGGATCAGCATGACAGGGGGCAGCGCCCAAACCTCCCGATCCGCCCTGCTCTGTGCATGACAAGGGGGCGGTGCCCCAACTCCCCAATCGGCCCTTCTCTGAGCCCAACCACGGGCTGCACCTAGGGATTGGGCCTGCCCTCTGCCACCCGGGAGCAGGCCTAAGCCAGCAGGTCGTTATCTCCCGAGGAGTCCCAGACTGCGAGAGGGCACAGGCCGGGCTGAGGGACCCCCCCTCCCCCCTGAGTGCACAAATTTTTGTGCACCGGGCCTCTAGTAAGGGTTTATAAAGATATTTTAGGAAAATTTGAGTATATTTAAATTTGAAATTTTGAATTATTCTTGTTTTTTTTAGATTTATTTATGTGTGCAACTTACTTTCAAAGCATTCAGAAAATAAAAGGCAATAGAATGCAAGAGAGATTGGTAAAGTATATGTGAAAAAGTTGTAATAACTTTGGGAGAAGATACTCTAGGTAAGGAAAATACTGGTTTTATTGACCCATTCCTGAACTTTTGATAAACATGAAACTTTCCCTTTAAAAATTGCACTTTTACTATTGCAGTTGTGCATTATAGTCACAAGGGGGCAATAGACTCACTTTTATATAAGAACACTATACTGTCAAAGGAGAATCTAGAAAAAAAGATATTTCTTAACATAACATTCTCAAATGCTGACTCTAGGAGGAGAAACATGTAAAAATCTCAGAAAACAAGAAATCTTGGAAAAAACAAACAAACACTATACTTGAGAAGTTAATATTCAAATAGACATGCCGGAAAGTGGAAGAAACACTGAAACAGGAAGACGCAGCAAGGATTGATCATTTTGGAGAAATCTGTTTTAGACCTGGCTTTTTTGATGCTTAATTCTGTGACCTTATCTAGGCAACATTCACATGTAAAATGAGCAAATTGTACTTGGGAATCTTTGACTTTCTTTCCAGTGGTAAAAAGAATAGGTTCTCTTTTAGGTTCAACCTGAATATGGTAACTCTCTAATAATGTACATCCTGAGTCTTCGTCCTCTGAGACAATACACTAAAAGGAAATTACTGATAAACTCAATTGACATTCTATTGCTGTGATAGGTTCCTATGGAGAAGGAAACTAAATCATCAGCATTTATGATAGCACTAGAGGCCTGGTGCACAAAATTCATGCTCGTGTGTGTGTGTGTGTGTGTGTGTGTGTGTGTGTGTGTGTGTGTTTCCCTCAGCCCAGCCTGCACCCTCTTCAATCTGGGACTTCTTGAGGGATATCCGACTGCTCGTTTAGGCCCGATCCTAGTGGGATCGGGCCTAAACAGGCAGCCGGACATCCCTCTCACAATCCAGGACTGCTAGCTCCCAAACGCTTGCCTGCCTACCAGCCTGATCACCCCTTAACCACTCCTCTGCCAGCCTGATAGATGCCTAACTGCTCCCCTGATGGTCTGATTGACCCTAACTGTCTTCCCCTGCTGGCCTGGTCGCCCCCAACTGCCCTCCCCTGCCGGCCCAGACACCCACAACTGCCCTCCCCTGCAGGCCTGGTACCCCCCAAATGTCCTCGCCTGCAGGCCTGGTTGCCCTCAACTGCCCTCCTCTGCTGGCCTGGTCACCCCTAACTGCCCTCCCCTGCTGGCCATCTTGTGTCCACATGGGGGTGGACATCTTGTGTGTTGGAGTGATGCTCAATTTGCATATTACCTTTTTATTATATTAAATATTTGAGCAATATTTTGACAATCTTCTTGAAAGAAAAAAATCATTTAATATTTTTACTAATTGACCCATATGATGCCTAAGGGATAATATTTCATTACACTCCCACCTGACAGATGTATGGGATTAAATAGCCTTCAGAATGTACTGGATGTCCTGAAAATAGAAAGGAAAGAATACAGTTCTATGGAAGGATCCAGGGAACAGGAAGACAGGCAATTTTGTGTCAGAGAATCATGGGGTAAGGTTATTTAAAAAGGGAGGTTATTTGGAAGCTACTTGACTTCCTTTTTCCTGAAAAACAACTTCCAAACTCACTTTCCGATTTTCTTTCATTGAAATGAAACAATAGCTACTCAAAAGGAGCTGTGAGTGATGAGACAGAAACACAGTCTCCAACTGCTCAGAAAGCTCTCGTCCACTTCCTCCACATAATCAATCCACTCTCAAATTACATTTGCTGCTTAACGCCTATTCATTTCAAATTCATCTCAGGCTTTCCTTCCTCAGGTAAACCCTTGCTGACCCCCTAGAGAAAGCACTTTGAGTGGAAAGAACTATTTGTTTTATTTCACAAGAGTCAAATATAGTAACAGGCCTGTCATTGCTCAATAAATGACTGACTCAAAATATCCTTCTTACAATAGGTTATTTGTGCATGCGTTTTTATGTTACAGAAAGGAATAACATAAACCTATAATTGCAAAGAAAATTCTTTTTCTAATTAGTTAAGTAACAACTACGAACATTTTCAGTCATGTATTCAAGTTCTCACCAGTTCATTCATATCCTGGACCGTGGCCATTGCCGTATGTTTCTCTTTACAGTGTTCTACTCTTTAGGCCTGTTTCATCTTTCTTAGAAACCGTTAGCATGCTTCTTCGTAACGCTTCCTCTATGGTGGACAGAGCTGAGCTCTAGAGCCCTCTCTGGGGGACAATGAGAAGATAATGAGAAGACAGTCAGTGTGGTGTGCTCTGAGCAGAACTGTGAAGAATGCTGCGTACTTTCCTATTGCCCTTCAACACTGTTCCTTCAGTGTGCTCCTTCCCAGTTTCTGGTTCCACTTCAAAACTCTTCTCCTGTCCTGCTTCTGCTGTCCTCTACCTGGCCCACCTTTCTCAACAATATTACGGGCCTTCAGTTTTTCTCCATCACTAGCCAGTCCATCCAACTCACTTGTAATGGACAAAATAAATACACAAACTAGGAATAGACTCACAGACAGTGGAGTTCTCAGAGAGGAGTGGGGTTGGGAGACTGGGTAAAATAGGTGAAGGGATTAAGCAAACAAACAAACAAAAAAACAAAATCTCATAGACAACAGTATCATGATTAGCAGAGGGAAGGGGAGGGGAGAGGGCAGGTAAAAAAGGACAAAATGGGGGATAAAGGGTGACCAAAAAAGACTTGATTTTGGGTGGAGAATATGCAATACAACATACAGATGATTTATTATAGCATTGTATACTTGAAACCTACATAATTTTATTAATCAGTGCCACACCCCAATACATTCAATAAGAATTAACAAAACAAAACAATCAAACTCACTTGTCTAATGCCCTATTCCCTAAGAGTGTGGCTCTCTGGCAAGAATAAGCCAATCGATTGTTTTAAGATAATCCATCATCTAGGGTCTGCTGGTTGGCCCTGGCAAGAGATGTCTTTAATTCCCCTCTTCACTTTCCTCCTGTTCTCTCTTGAACCCATTTGTGTATATGGCTTTTTCTATTGTTGTTCTACCACTTCATCAAAACTGCTCTGGTCAGCTCTAACCAGTTTGGCTCAGTGGATAGAGCCTTGACCTGCAGACTGAAGGGTCCCAGGTTGGATTCCGGTCAAGGGCATGTACTTTGGTTGCAGGCACATCTCCAGTAGGAGGTGTGCAGGAGGCAGCTGATCGATGTTTCTCTTCATCGATGTTTCTAACTCTCTATCCCTCTCCTTTCCTCTCTGTAAAAAGTAAATAAAATATATTTAAAAAAATAAATGTAACTCAGTTGTCAAACAAGAATAATTTTTTAAAAACACACAAAACTGCTCTGGTCTAAGTCAACAGTAATCTCCATGTCATTGAAATCCAGTGCCAGTGTCTCTGCCTCCCTTGCCCAGATGCACCCAGCCTCGCCCCACTTCTGGGAGGGGGTCCGGAGGAGGTGGGACCAGGGCCCCAGCTCCTCCCTGGAAAATGATTCAGGGTGGGTGAAAGCCTTATAGCTCCTAATGAGCTCCTGGGAGCCCAGCCTGGCCGCGGGGCTAGGGAGATGTAGGGGTGCCATTCAGAGAAACCATCACTTCCTCCCTATACAAGTTTCAGGTTGAGCGCCGAACCAGAAGCATGCAGACATCAAAAGGGACCCGTGGGAGGAAAAGCCGCAGTAGAGTGGGTGCAGGGCCCTGCAGGACGATAGACTATTAAGACCAGCATGTCCCCACCAACCCACCCATCCCTCCCCACTGTCGTCACTCACCCTGTGCACCTTCTCCCCTGACGTCTGCCACCTCCACAGAAAGAGAGAGAGAAAAAAAAACTAAAGCCGATATGCACCACTTCCTCCAGCTGAGACCAAACACAGGGGCTGGCAAAAGTAGGTTCACAGTTGTTGCTGGCCTTCATTTCGTACACATTCTTATACATAGTCTACTTGCTGCACTCAAGCACACTTTGGCCCAGTATGTTAACCTACTTTTGCCCACCCCCCTATATGTTGTTTCTTCCCCTGACGGTTCTGTAAAATCCTCTACATTCATCACAGAATAGAAAACAAAACATAAAGACAATGATCTCTCTACCGGGAATATTATCAAGTCTTCAGCTATTCTCCTGGCAGTAATACCACATGGACTTGTTGACTTTCCCGTTGCACGATATCATCAAATCCTTCAAGCTACACAGTTGATCTGCAGCTGGTTGTAAAGAATCTCATTATCTCTCTGTCAAATAATCCAGTTGGGATGTTGGAAGTGGAAGGGGTAATTTAAAAGTAAATTCTGGATGAAAAAGAACCCTACACATATAATAGGGAAAACTGAAAGGCATGATCAATTTAAGAAATCCTGGAAGTCCTGCATTTAGATGGGTTGAGGTAGCGTTGCCTCAATCCAGAGGGGGCACCTTTTGTAATTCTTCAACTCAGCCCAGGTGCCTTTAAAGAAAAGCCCTCTGGTCGCCCACAACCCTCCCAGGGTGTGCTTTTCTCATGCTTACACTGGGTATAACATGGTTAACAGCGGTCTTGTCTCAGCCCTTCAAAGTTCAAAGGGGTTGTTGATCTCCGAGTTAAATTCTCTCCAGTCATATCTGGAAAGACAGCTTCGAACGCTGGGGCTTACTTGAGGGAGGCGCATAAAAAGGCTGAACCTCAAAACTCAAGCAGGAGATGGTTGATTATGAAATGTCAGCCTCTTAAGACTGGAAGGGCTCCTCTGACTTGTCTCAGACAGCGGTTCTCAACCTGTGGGTCGCGACCCCTTTGGCGGTCGAACGAGCCTTGCACAGGGGTCGCCTAAGACCATCCTGCATATCAGATATTTACATGACGATTCATAACAGTAGCAACATTACAGTTATGAAGTAGCAACGAAAATAATTTTATGGTTGGGGTCACAACATGAGGAACTATATTTAAAGGGCCAGAAGGTTGAGAACCACTGCCTCAGAAGGTAAGTGATTTTGCCAGGAGCACCAGCAGATAGGCCACAGGGCTCTCCCATGGTGGAGGAACCAGG
>NW_005871058.1:9714940-9720348 GCF_000147115.1 Myotis lucifugus
CCCGCCATGGTCAATGCCATCATGTTCTGCACACGCCCCCTGGTGATCAGTGCACGTCATAACTACTGGTTGTTTGGTTGTTCTTTCAGTCTATTTGCATATTCGCCTTTTATTATATAGGATAATTGATTATAATTTCAGTAGTCACCATGGGATTAATGGCTAGTATATTGGATAGCAGCTCTATGCATGGTTGGGATTTGGGCAATAAAGCATTTAGAGAAGAATTTTTCACTGTCAATGTTTTTGTCAGGAGTGGAGTGGCAAAATCAAGAAATAGTTCAGAAAAAGCTCATGGTTACTTCTTCTGAAAAAGTGGTACATTTACTGATCATAAATGTGTTTTTTGTTATGCTTACACAAGTTAACTCCTGAACAAGGGTTGATGTCAAAAGCTCTGTGCTTGTGGTCAATCAGAAGAATAGTACCTCAACAATAGTTTTAATTAGGAGAAACCTATAATAAAAAGTGTAACTGTGCCCTAACTGGTTTGGGTCAGTGGATAGAGCGTTGGCCTGTGGACTGAAGGGTCCCAGGTTTGATTCCGGTCAAGAGCATGTACCTTGGTTGCTGGCACATCCCCAGTGGGGGGTGTGCAGGAGGCAGCTGATCGATGTTTCTCTCTTATCAATGTTTCTAACTCTCTATTCCTCTCCCTCCCTCTCTGTAAAAAAAAAAAAGTGTAACTGATGGTTACAAGATGGGGTTTGGAGAGTAACAGGTAATCTCCATTATAATAAAATTCAGAATACATGTGTATATAGTAACTCTTCTTTCACACAATATTATGTTTGGAGATTCAATTTTGTTGTACCATGTAGCTATATAGATCATTGATTTTTAATTACTACAATAGCAATTAAATGTATTTTTTATTGGATGAACATTTGATGTATTTCATGATGTTTGGGGCTTTAAAGAAAATAGCTATAATGAACATTCTTTTCATATTCCTTGGTAAATATAATCAGAAGTCCTACATTAGTTTCTATAGGAAAAACACCTAAGAACAGAATTTCTTGTTCCTTGGGAATGCTTATCTTCTATTTTTTTAGATAACTAGAGGCCCAGTGACAAAATTCGTGCACAGGTGCAGTCCCTAGGCTTGGCCGGGGATTGAAGAGTGAGCATCTGGTGTGGAAGGGCTGACCTCTGGGCCCTGGGAAGCACCTGGGCCCCCGGGTCCCTGCGTGCCCTCCTCCACCTGAGTCACGGTGACCAAGTCCTCAGGTGGAGATGCAGTGAGCACAGCCAATGCTGCAGGCATGGAGCAAAGCGAGCAGCATGCTCTCTTTCAGCTGGTCTTGCAGACCAGCTCCTGCATGAACCCATGGGAAGTCCAACCGGCTCCAGAGGTCCTGGCAGCTGCAGCCTGGCTCACCTGGAAGAGGCCATATGGGGGTGGGGCGGGCTCCTCACAGGCGCCTGGCACCTGAGCATGGGGGCTTCCCCAGCACGTGAGCCCTGGCATCCTGGGGGAGGGTAGCAGCGGAAGTGAGAGGGAGTTTGGCGGATACCCCGCATTCTCACTGCACCTCCATCCCTGTCACCCTCATCCCCAGGTAGCTGGCGAGAGGTCACAGCCCCCTGCCCTGGTGCCGAGGGAGGTTGGTTGCCGCCCCCCACCCACTCCCTGTTCCCCATCCCAGCCAGGGTGGTCTGCTGCCAGTGCTACATTGCCCATGCCCGCCTTGTTCTGCCCCGCCCCCTGGTGGTCAGCTCATGTCATAGCAAGCAGTAGAACTATTGAACTCCAGGTCGAACAATTTGCATATTAGGCTTTTATTCTATAGGATACTAAACATTTCCAAAATGGTGTCCATTTCCACCAGTGAAGGGTCATTTTTGCTGTTGTTTCACAATCTTTTAGATATTTGGTAATGTTAGAATGTGCTAAATTTTGCCAGTCTAAAGTCTATATAATTATATTTCTGGGTGGTTAAAATTCACTTTTTTTCTGATTATGACTGAGAATGATCAGCTTTTCATATGTGTACTGGTTATTTGGATATACTTTTACTGTGAAAATATTTTCAATTTTTTTGCCCATTATTTTGTGTGGGTAGTCTATATCCTATGTTTTATTGGTGTTTTGGTGTTTTTTTTAATGTATGTGATGCTAGTCCATTATCTTTTATAAGTATTGCAAATATTTTTTCTCATTTTGCACCTATGTTCACCAGGGATATTGGCCTATAGTTTTCTCTTTTTGTAGTGTCCTATGTGGTTTTGATACCAGAGTAATGCTGGCCTCATAAAACAAAGTTTGGGAGTATTTCTTCCTCTTCAATTTTTTTGGAATAGCTTGAGAAGAATTGGCATTGATTCTTCTTTAAATATTTAGTACGACACCTCAGGTGTACAGCATCAACTGCATAGTCCTTAGTAAATGTTGTGGGGGTTCATGATGGCTGAGAGAGCTGTTGAGTTCCTTAGTGGCATCTCCAGGTCTAGTAGCTAGGAACCAGGGCAAGCAGCATTGTGGCTGTAGCCAGTGCTGTGCACACACTTGGTTGCAGGGGTCATCTGCAGGAGCCAGTTGCAGACACATACATAGTGGTGGGAGCCAGAGCCAGCAGCTAGAGCTGGGGCCAGCTGCAGGTACATTGGCAGCTGCAGGAGCACTGGCTGTTGGCAAGCATTACTAGGTTTTAGAATAGCTGCATGGAGGTGGAGGCCAGTGTTGGGATTCAGGCTGGGGGGCATGCAAGTACACAGCCTGGAGGAGTCAGTGGACAGGAACCCAAATCTGATCTAGGCCCACAAGCAGCTGTGAGGGCCTTGGCTGTGGAGGGGTGTGCACTTCCACAGCTGCAGGATCTTGCCCTGAGTGCACATAAGTAGGTGGAAGCCAGCGATGGGAGTCAGGGCAGTGGTGCTCAGGTGCACATCTGGAGGGCTTAGCCCTGAGTGTACACACATTGGGAGGAGGCAGCCCTGGGGGTCTGGGCTGGTGCTGGCTGCCTGTGTTGGTCCTGACCTTTAGCAGGGTCAGAAATGGGGCGAGGGAGCCAGCAAGCATTCAGGCGAGAGTCTGTGCTCATGAATACCTGCAGGACAAAAGAAACAAAACAGTGAAATCTGTAGTGGGTTTGCGGTGGCTGAGCTGGACTTGTTTTCTTCAGTGGCGAACGTTCCTGGAGTTCTCTGCAGAGGAGGTCATGGGGAACGCAGTCACTTCTGCTCTGTGGCTGATACCAGTAGTCCCTGCCACTAGTATCTGCTCCTAGAGTCTTCCTTGTTCCTGCTTGGCCATCTCAGTAACTCTCAGATGAGCTGGTCTCTGGTTAGGGTGACACTGAAGGAGGTCGCTCACCCCTGCTCTTTGCTTCCCAGGGAGGGGAACTCTTTCTAGCCGGGGAGTTCCCTTTTGGTGCTGAGTAATGCCAGCCTGCAGGGTGTGATGATGTAACCCTAAGAAGCTGTTATTCCCATTTCTTTCAGTCATTAGACTCCCTCTCCCCTCCCCCCACCACACACACTGCTTTACTGAAGTTTTTTAAGTGGACCCAGATCTCCCCCAGTGCTGTTTTGTTAGCGGATAGCTATCTAATCATTGATCTTTGTGGGCTATCTGAAGTTGGGGGTCTCTTTTACCACCATTACGGTGACCAGGTCTCTGCTTTCTTGCTATCTATGAATTGAAGGCCTTTCCCAGTTTTTAGTAACTGCTGCATTCCTTCCCTTTATCCATCTCCAATGCCAGAAAAGGGTGGGTTGAATTCTTTGACTCTTTTGCACATTCCATCCTTTCTGACACCTTCTTTCACTTTCAAGGACTTAAGCGCTTCTTCAGTAATATGTATTGGGAGGATATTCTTCTGGTTGAACCAAATCACAGCAGGTCATTCAAAAGATGATTATTCACACAACGCTTGCTGGTAAAGTTTCTTGTGGGATAAAAGGAAGTTAAGTAAAGACTTTTAGGTGGTATAGAAATGATTCTTCCGGAAAATTTTAAGAAATGATATAACCACATGTTTAAGGGTCCAGGCTCTCTGTCAGTCTGTACGAATCCAAATTCTAGTCCCAGTGCTACATTAAATAACTGTGCTCTCTGCTGCCCAGTTTTCTCATCTATAAAATGGGGAGAGTAGCCCTCACAGAGTGGTTTGAATGGTTAAAGGAAATAATACGTGGGCCTTTAACATTGCAAATACTCTATACAGTTTTCAAATTTCTTATTATTTAAATAAATAATGTAAATCATAAAAATATTTATTTTTATTATTTCTAAATAGGTGAATAGCTAGCACATCCTTTTCATTTCCTGGCTCCAATCATCAGTGTGTTGGTTTTATTGACCCCATTGTGTCTTTGTTTTATTTTCTACATATTTTTTTAAAGCTCCATTTGTCAAGCATTCTGTTAGGTGATGGAATTCCAATGATGAAAAGGAAACTACCCTTGATACTTACACAGGTAACTCCAATGCTCATACTGTAAGTACAAGGACATAAAAATTCATAGTTACTACGTGATCTTGAGTTCAACCTGGACTTTTTACTCTGCTCTTTCAATTATTACAAATTCTATTGCAATAATAGTGATATCATTTCATTTTATTTATTTATTTTTTAGGCAACTATCTTTTTCTTCACTTATTTGCCATATTCTACCCTCTATTTGCCCCTACTCCCCTCCAGCCTCTTGGAGAATAATCTCTTCAAGTAAGCATTCTGTTAAAACAGGGGTGGGCAAACTTTTTGACTCGAGGGCCACAATGGGTTCTTAAACTGGACCGGAGGGCCGGAACAAAAGCATGGATGGAGTGTTTGTGTGAATTAATATAAATTCAAAGTAAACATCATTACATAAAAGGGTACGGTCTTTTTTTTTTTTTAGTTTTATTCATTTCAAATGGGCCGGATCCGGCCTGCGGGCCGTAGTTTGCCCACGGCTGTGTTAAAAGATCTCCTTCAATCCCAAACCTTCTCTTTTCTATATCAGTTCTTCTGATAATACACCCAGCTCTCAAGCAGTCAGTTTGCTGCTTCCTGTCTATTTACAAGCATGCTGGTCTAAACTATTATTTTATCATGAAAAATTTTAAGTCCACGAGGAAAGCACAGGATATATATGATAAGTTTTTAGGTCAACCACAGACTACAAGATATGCCCACGAAATGCCATTGTCATTGCCGAGAGGAGATAAGGTGCCAGTAAAGGAAGAGACTGTGGTCGTCCTTCCACGGCTGCTTTTCTTTGATGTAGAAAAACTATGTAGACATTTGCACACAACGTATCCCATGTACCAAGAATATTTACAGCTTTTATCTCTACGTGTTTTCTCTACTGTCCCAGTCGATATAATATCTTTGCTCCTATTGGTTTGTGTTTTTACTTTCTTTTAATGTCTTTATCTGCTTTGGTATTAACTACTGGCTTCATAGAATGAGTTATGAAAT
>NW_005871058.1:9723755-9729085 GCF_000147115.1 Myotis lucifugus
CAATCTTGCCAGCATCCTGGGGGTTGATGAATACTAATGAAGTTGTCCCTGGCTGTCAGATTCATCTTGAGTGAAGATTCGCTCTCTGCCTGTTGAAAGAAGCCAATTTGCTGTGACATTTCTGTCTAGTGTTACAAGATTTACTTGCCTGCTGTATGGAAAACTGGTGATCAGGAAGAGCTCTTCATCTTATGGACATGGAAAGAACACATGCAGATCAAGGTTATCTGGAGTATTTTTTAGTCATGTCACATTGTCCTGGAGACTGATAACCTGTTAACTAGTAGATTTCATCCTAGCTCTGTTTCTAGGAATGCATGTCAAATTAAGTATTTATAATGGATCCCCCGCACCCCCCCGCACCCCCCCAGTTAAGGAGCTTTGTAATCAAATAATTGGATGAATGTCTTACCTTTGGTCAAGTATTTAAATGTAAAATGTGTAATTAAAGCTGAGTGGAAGTTAAAAAAATAAAAAAGAAAGGTGTTTTCCTCATTCTTTAACCACATCCTTTGTGATTTTACATGTAGGTTTGGGGTTTGTTCAGTGCCACAGTTCTTATGCAGGAACTCTGCTTTTGATTAGGTGATGTCTCTCTTTCCATCGAATTCAAAGATGGATTATTCTATTTATAGGACATTTGGACAGGAGCAAAACACAGAGCGATCAACGACTCAGAACCCAAGGAAACATCCCTATCATTGCCAACACAAGTGGACATGCAAAGGTAGGAATCCATAACTCTCCATTAGACCACAGATTATAGAGCTAGTATGCTTTATGGGTCTTTTAATCCTAGGTTTTTAGTAAGAGCTTTTAAGAATTTGAACTAGAGTCTAGTCAGAAAATTTGTTATCTTATTTTGAAATAATATGTCTACATAGATGTATCTGCACTAGAGTGTGTGGTTTTCTATCTCTGAAACGCTTGTATCTAGCACAGTTCCTGGCATGTAGTGATATGTTTATGAATACTATTAAATGGAATGTAATAAATCAGATTTGACTTGACCTGTGTTGAACATTGTGAAGGTGTTATAATGCTTATTTTATTGAAGCAAAGTATATAATTATAAAGATTATCATCCTGTTTTTGTTTTATGAGCTGATATAAATATACAACTTTATTTCAAACAACATTTGGGAAGATGGCTACAATTTTTCTTATGTTTCTCCATTAGACATTCACTTTTACTATTATTCAATTATTTTGATACCACTTATATTTCACCTTTCTGTGCCTTAACTCCACTGAATATTATCTGTGTAACCCAATCAAGATATAAATGAAGGTAAATGAAAAATTTTAGTAGAAATGGTTTGACTAGCCAATTGATCAGCTAATATCCACCCATTTGGTTGTTGTACATGTGGTACAGAAGTGTTAACATAAGAAGAATATTTACTTAAAAAAAGCATATTGACCTTTTATTTAAAATCAATAAATCTTATTCATTAATGATAATTAAATATGTGTGCATGTTAAGGAAATTTAAATAAAAATTGTAGATTTCTTCCCCAACCTTCAGACAATGTGTACCCTCAGAATTTTTATTTCTGTGAAACATTTTCAAGTTCATTTAAAATGTCAAAGTATTTCAGAAAGAAAAATTAATCATTACAGATTACCCTGAATGTCCAAAGTGGCATCAGACTGCTCTGAGACTGATGAGCATTGCACTGCTTATTCTCATTGCTACAGTGATAGGACTAATTATTTGGGGTAAGTAATTTGAAAGCTATATATTCCACATTTTCTTTGGCATTTACCTTTATTTCTCTAACTTTTTCAGACTAATTTTTCATATTTGCCTGATGATTTCTTTCATTACTAATTTAATTATGTTAGTAATAAATGCCAGAGTTGATTATTTTATTAATAACTAGAGGCCAGTGCATGACATTTGTAAATGGAGGGGGGGGTCCCCTCAGCCCAGCCAGCACCCTCTCCAATCCGGGACATCCATCTCACAATCCTGGACCGCTGGCTCCTAATCACTCACCTGCTTGCCTGCCTGGTCACCCCTAACTGCCCCCTGCTGGCCAGGTTACCCCCAACTCCCCCCTCCCTGCCAGCCTGGTCATTCCTAACTGTCCCCACTGCTGGCCTGGCCACCCCTTATTGTCCCCCCCCACCAGCCTGGTCGCCCCTTATGGCCCCCCCTGCTGGCTGGTCACCCCACGCAGCCTGCTGTTCAGATGTTTGGTCATCCCTCTCTAATGCCCCTGCCTGCCTGGTTGCCCCACACAGCCTGCTTGTTCAGTCATTTGGTCATCCCTCACTAACTCCCCTGCTGTCCTGGTTATAGGCAGGCATCTTGTGAGGGCATGATGATCAATTTGCATATCACCTCTTTATTATATAGGATTATTAGTTTTTCCCTATACATAGGAGGCAATAAACTAATTTATAAAATCTATTCTGCTCTTAACTTTACTTAATTGGTAAATATTGTGGGCTTGACAGTCATAAATCTATGAACTGAAGTTTTTTTTTCTTTTTCAAAAAAATATGTTTTTATCAATTTTTAGAGTGAGAGGAAGGGGGAGAAATAGAGAGACAGGTACATTGATCAGAGAGAAACATTATTGTTAAGCTGCTGCCTGCATATCCTGATGGGAGATTAAGCCCAAAACCCAGGCATGTGGCTTGACTGGGAATTGAACCAGTGACCTCTTGGTTCCTGGATTAATGCTCAACCACTAAGCCATACCAGCTAGGCTGAATTTTTATATTTTGGTAAATTACTTAGTTCTATGAAAGATGATTTAGCCCTTTAAAAAAACTTTTTGATTGTTTTTCGACCTTTTGGCTATGAGCAAGCGTAAAAAAATTTTTGACTCTACTAGTGATTTAATTTTTAAAGTTTTGATAGAATATATGAGCTGCTTGAAAATTTAAGGCCAAGTAAAATTTAATATCTGTTCCTACAAGGGTCAGTCTGGGAGCACTCAGTGCAGGTGATCAAGGAGACTGTACCACAAGGTCCCACAGGACACATACTACATAAAGTCATCCTACCAAGACTGGAAGTCATAGCATATCTACCTAACACATAGAAACAAACACAAAGAGGCAGCTTAAATAGGAAGACAAAGAAACATGAAAGGGTAGAAGAAATCTCCAGAAAAGGAGCTAAGTGAAATGGAAGCAAGCAAATTATCAGATATAGAGTTCAAAAGAATGATTATAAGGATGTTCAATGAACTTAGTGACAACTAAAAGAAACTTTGAGAACTACAACATGAAAAAGAGCATAGAAACTATAAAAAGAACTGATCAGAAACGAAGACTATAATATCTGAAATGAGAAATACATTAGAAGGAATCAAAAGTAGGTTGGATTAAGCAGAGAACTGATTCAGCGATTTGGAAGACAAGGTAGAAAAAAACACCCAATCAAAGCAATAAAAAGTAATTAAGAAAAAATGACAATAGCTTAAGGAACATTTGTAAGAGAGCTGACATAAGGCTGTCAGCTGATTACTCAGCAGAAACAATTCAGACCAGAAGGTATTGACATAAAATATTCAAAAATCTGAAAATTGAGGACCTATAACCAAGATTACTTTACCCAGCAAGACTATCATTTAAAAAAAATGAAGGAGAAATAAAGAGCTTCCAAGGCAAGAAAAGCTTAAGAAGTTTGTTGCCATTGAACAAGCATTACAAGAAATATTAAAGTATCTGCTTGAAGAAGAAGAAGAAGAAGAAGAAGAAGAAGAAGAAGAAGAAGAAGAAGAAGAAGAGAAGTAGGAGGAGGAGGAGGAGGAGCAGGAGAAGGATCAGGAGGAGGAGCAGGAGGAGGAGGAGGAGGAGGAGGAGGAGGAGAAGAAGAAGAAGAAGAAGAAGAAGAAAAAGAAGAAGAAGGAGGAGGAGGAGGAGGAGGAGGAGGAGGAGGAGGAGGAGAAGAAGAAGAAAATAGTTAAAAGAATGAAACGGCAATAAATCTGTACCTTTCAATAATCACTTTATATGTAAATGGCTTAAGGGTTCCAATTATAGTGCTTAGGATAGTGGAATGAATAAGAAAACAAGACTCACCTCGGAATGAAGGATACACACAGACTAAAAGTAAAGGGATAGAAAAAGATATCTCATGCAAATGTAAATGGAAAAAAAAGAGAAAAAGCTAGAGTAGTAATACTTATATCTGATAAAATAGGCCTTAAAACAAAGGGTACAGCAAGAGACAAAGGACTCTACATAGTGATAAAGGGAGTAACCCAACTAGAGGATATAACACTTGTAAACATTTATGCAACCAACATAGGAGCTCCTAAATATACAAAGCAAATCTTGATGGACATAAAGAGAGAGATTGACAGTAATACAGTCATAGTAGGGGACTTTAACATCCCAATGACATCAATGGATAGGTCTTCCAGACAAGAAAAACAAACAAACAAACAAAAAACAAGGAAACAGCAGCTTTAAATGACACCTATATCAGATGTATTCAATTGATATCTTCAGAGTATTTTATGCCAAACCAGCAGAAGGTTTGCTCTTTTCAAGTGCACGTGAAACATTTTATAGTATAGACGACCTCCTTATACTACCTTTTTATACCATATATACTAGTGGTCAGCAAACTCATTAGTCAACAGAGCCGGATATCAACAGTACAACAATTGAAATTTCTTTTGAGAGTCAAATTTTTAAAACTTAAACTATATAGGTAGGTACATTGTTATTAACTTAATTAGGGTACTCCTAAGGCTTAGGAAGAGCCACACTCAAGGGGCCAAAGAGCCGCATGTGGCTCGTGAGCCGCAGTTTGCCGACCACGGATATATACCATATATAATAAATTCAAAATTGATTAAAGACTTAAATGTTAAACTCGAAAACACAAAAATCCTAGAAGAAAACATAGGCAGTAAAATCTCAGACATTTCTTGTAACAATATTTTTTCTAATATATCTCCTTGGGCAAAGGAAATGATAGAAAAAATAAACAAATGGGACTACATCAAACTAAAATGTTTTTGCACAGCAAAATAAATCATCAGCAAAATGAAACGTTAACACACTGAATAGAAAAACATATCACCAATGATACATCTCATAAGGGGTTAATATCCAAAATTTACAAAGAACTTATACAACTCAACACCTAAACAAAACAAACAATCCATTAAAAAATGGGCAAAGCTGTCAGTCTGCTCTCTTTCTATGAGTCTGTCTCTATTTTGCTTGGTAGTTCAGTTTGCTCATTAAATTCTTCATATTAGTAAAACCATATGGTACTTGTCTTTTCCTAACTGGCTTATTTCACTTATCATAATAATGTTCTCCAGGCAGAAAGCTCTAGTGAGGGTGAGGGT
>NW_005871058.1:9729185-9838206 GCF_000147115.1 Myotis lucifugus
TGTGGAGGTGGAAGAGGGCAGAGAGGGATAAATTGTGATGGAAAAAATTTAAAAAGGTAAAAAATGAGCAAAGAACCTAAATAAACACTTCTCCCAAGAGGAGATACGACATTTGAAAAGATGCTCAACATCACTAATCATCACCTCATACCTGTCAGAATGACTATCAGCAATAAATCAATAAACAAGTGTTGGTTAGGATGTGGAGAAAAGGGAACCCTCATGCACTGTTGGTGGGAGTGCAGATTGGTGCAACCACTGTCGAAAGCAGAACGGAGTTACCTAAAAAAGTTAAAAATGGAATTGCCTTATGACCCAGTGATCTCATTTCTGGGTATATATCTGAAGAAACCTGAAAACTAATTTGAAAGAATAAATGCACCCTTATGTTCATTGCAGCATTATGTATAATAGCCAAGGGAAGCAGCCCAAGTGCCCATCAGCAGATAAGTGTATAAAAATGTGGTGGCACATTTACATAGTAGAATACTACTCAGCCGTAAAAAAAAAAAAAAAAAAAAAAAAAAAAAAAGGAAATCTTACCATTTGGGACAGCATGGATGGACCTAGATAGCATTATGCTAAGTGAAATAAGCCAGTCAGGGAAGGACAAATACCATATGAGTTCACTTATCTGTGGAATATAATGAGCAAAATAAACTAACAAAATAGAAGCACTCATAAATACAGAGAACAGACTGACAGCTGTCAGAAGGGAAGGAGTGGGGAGGCTAGTGATAAAGTTGAATGTATTCAGCAAAAAAAAAAAAAAAAGCAAACAATCCCCCCGCCCCCAGAAAAACAGACAACAGTATAGTGATTATCAGAGGGAAAAGGGTGTGAGGAGGTAGGAGAGGGTAAAGGGGGGATAAATGGTGATGGAAGGAAACTTAACTTGGGTGGTAAACACACAATACAATCTATCTATATAAAAGCCTAAGTAACCGTTAAGATGGAACTACTGGAACGACCAGTTGCTATGATGTGCACTGACCACCAGGGGGTCAGATGCTAACACAGGAGCTGTTTTGAGCCCGCAGACCCCGATCGCCAATGGGGCCTGCTGGCCAACCTCCTGGTTCCTTCCTGCAGCCGGTAGGCCCTGATCACCTGATCAGGGCTAGGCCCCAGGCTGGGACGGGGGAACTGGGGGTGGGTGGTAGCAGACGTGGGTGGCGAGGGAAGGGGGAGGGGAGGCAGAGAGGTGGGAAACTGTGCCATGGTGGTGCATGGGCAGTGAGGGAAAGAGGAGGCAGGGAGGCAGGGAGACAGGGAACCCGATGGGCCCTGATTGCCGACCAGGCCTAGGGACCCCACCTGTGCAGGAGTTTCATGCACTGGGCCTCTAGTATACAGATAATGTGTTATAGAATTGTACCCCCTGAAATTTACATGATTTTATTAACCAATGTCACTCTAATAAATTCAATTAAAAAGATATTTTTTTTAAAGATGAGTTCTACTGAATAAGAGCTATGGATAATTATATCTGTTATTGTTTCTATTTGTTGTGACTTTCTGCGTGTTAGGGGTTGGGATACACACTTTATATACATTTTCTTTTAGTCTTACAACAAGTCTGTTTGTTAAGCATTTCCCTTTTATATATGAAAGTACTGAGAAACAGAGAGGCTTCATAATTAGTTCAAGATCACAAATTATTTTAACCTACCACAGTAAACAGATGCAAATTTAAATATGTTTTAATTTTACTTAATTTGTTTTATTTTTTGTTTTTACTTACTTTTTTACAAGTGGAAATCTATCTCTAAATAATCAATTCTTTGTTAAATTAGAGGGTTGAAATACTATAAACAGACTTACTTTCAACCAGAAGTTTATGCATTCACTTGTAGGCTCATTTTAATGGATAATTAAAAGACACAGTTTTATAATTATAGAAATCTAATTAGTGTTATTCTTTTTCTTAAATTAGTATGTCACCCAAACTTACGGTCCTTCAGTGGAAATGGAACCAGAGAATGTAATGCAAATTTCACAAGTAAGTGATTCTATTTCATTATATTGTAGGGAAGAAAAAGCTTTCCCTCTACCCTCTAAAGTTAAAACTTGGGGGACTGTGAATTAAACTGACAAAAGGACAATTAACAGGAGAAAAATGTTTATTTATGTGCATACTGGAACTAACAAAAGAAGTGGCTAGCTCAAAATGCTTGAAGTTAAAGCCTCATATACCTAATTTAGGAGAGGAAAAGCGGGGGAAGAGATGACTCCCATGGGCAAAGCTCCTTTCTTTAGGAAAGGTAAGTGTTTTTTTTAAGAAGTACAAACTGCAGAAAGTATGTGACAGTGTCTGTTAGTGCTGGTGAAATTAGTCTTTCTCTCTTCTTCATGACCATAGAACTTCCCAGAGAGTGGGCTTACTGTGGGTTTCCTCTCAGTCTTTTTCCTGAGAATAAATCACCCCAAAGACAAAATTTATGGCCCCCTCGTTTCTCAGAATTTTCTGCTTTCAGTCAGGTCAGAGTAACTCAGAGGAACATCTGCTGAATCTCAAATGTCTTTAGCTTAAAGTAATTCTTATACCAAAATGAAATATTTTTGTCTGGAGTATTCAGATACCGTTCAATATTTTGAAGATGGTTTTTTTTTTTACTTCAATCTTTCCCTCCCATTCGGCCTTCTGTAAATCTGCTCAGGTTCACTCCTTAGACTATGCTTACTGCTGACTTGCTTACCTTACTGTTGCTAAAACTTTTCTCAAATACCACTGTCTCCAATAGCCAACTTGCCCCTACTTCAAGTATGTAATCCCCTTGGCAACAAACCTACCACTGTCTATCTCTTCCCATTGTCCAAATTTTTAATTTATTTATTTGACTTTATATCCTTATGAGATTCATGCACTCGGGGTGGCTAGGGGGGTCTCTCAGCCCGGCCTGTGCCTTCTTGCATCCAGGAGCCCCCAGGGGATGTCCAACTGACAGCTTAGGGCTGCTTCCCATAAGATGTGGGCCTAAGCTGGCTGTTGGACATCATTAGTGCTGCTGTGGAGGTGGGAGAGGCTCCTGCCACTATACACGCCAGCCCTGAGCCTGGCTCAGGGATTCTGGCTGAGCGGTGCTCCCCTGGAGGGAGTGCACTGACCACCAGGGGGCAGCTTCTGCATTGAGCGTCTGCCCCCTTGTGGTCAGTGCATGTCATAGCGATGGGTAGTTCTGCCATTTGGTCGATTTGCATATTAGCCTTTTATTATATAGGATTAGATGTATACAAAATACTTATTTTACTGACAAGATGACAAGAAATTTGAGAAAAATTTTCTGCTCTCAAGAATCTCATGATCAATGTGTGGGATTGTAAGGATAGTTATATGGCACAGCACCTGCAGTTTGAACCAATACAATCTTTTCTAACAAAGGTCTACAGTAGCTTCCTGCAAGAGGCATTATTTATATGATTTAATGGAAAGTAATCTAAATAATGTATTAAATCTAGCTCACAAATACAGTAAAGGTTAGAATGTAATAGTTGCATGAAAATTTAAGATGAAATGAATTTTTCAGGATATTGTGCATAGGAATTTAAGGAACAAGTTCATTGTCTTTTATCATTAGAGATGATTTGGTGAAAAATGTGAGACACATTGGCCTACACTAGTTTTGTTGATAAGATTGCCCTTTACTTCCCAAGGACATTATACTAGTACTTAAAATGCTTATTTTTTTTCCATTAGATGGCACATCTATACTATAGTGATTACTGTTTTTGTACTTATTATTTATTTTAATATGCAATTAAGATGTTTTACGTCATTCTTTAAAAATTACAATGTCAAAAGATTTAATTGTAAGGTCTTTGGCGATCACTGCATCTCATGAAGAAGGGAGTTGCGAGGAGCTATCTGTTCATTCTCCAGGCTTCAGCTAGCAGGATCTTTCGAAAATGCAGATCAGTGGCCGGGGCGTTCCTGTTGTTAAAACTCTATAATCACTTTCCGTAGTCCTTAGAATAAAGCCGAAGCACATTAACATATTCTACAATGTCCTCTGAGTCCTCACTTCCTATACTAGCAGTCTACTTTCTCACAACACAGAGCTCTCCTTTGTACTAGTCTCCAGCAAAACAAACCTCTATGAAGTAATGAGGCAGCATACTCTCTCAACTTTGAATCATTCATGCTGATCAAGCCCATCTCTCTCTTTTTAAAATAAATCTTTATTGTTCAAAGTATTACATATGTCCCTTTTTTTTCTCCCATTGCCCTCTGCCCTCTCTCCCCCACTCCCAAACCTTCACCACCCATTGTCTGTGTCCTTGGGGTATGCCTATACCCATATAAGTTCATTGGTTGATCTCTTCCCCCCCTCCACCCTCCCCTGCCTTCCCTCTGAGGTTTGACAATCTGATGTTTCTATGTCTCTGGGTCTATTTTTGTTCATCAGTTTATGTTGGTCATTAGATTCCACATATGAGTGAGATCATGTGATACTTATCTTTCTCTGACTGACTTATTTTGCTTAGCATAATGCTCTCCAGGTTCATCCCTGCTGTTGCAAATGGTAAGAGTTCTTTCTTTTTCACAGCTGCATAATATTCCATTGTGAAGATGTATCATAGTCTTTTAACCCTCTCATCTGCTGATGGGCACTTAGGCTGTTTTCAAATCTTAGCTATTGTAAATTGTGCTACTATCAGAAAGTACATCTCTTTTGAATATTTATTTCTCCATTTCATCTTCTTACCTGCTGAAACCTTCACACACACACACACACACACAGTTTAGATTATACATGCTAATATAATATGATAAAAATCATGATAAAATCATGGTTGACTTTAGTTGCACTTCTTATATAATAGGGAAATTAAATGTAAAATCAAATGTTGGATATTTATAATTTTTATTACATAAATTGCCTATTAATCATTGTTGCTCCCTTTTTAAAAAACATTAGGGTGCTTATTTTTTTCTTATTATATGTGCTTATTGTAAAATAAAAGTTAACATTTTCTCACCTGTCCAGGTGGCTCAAGTTGGTTGGAGCATTGTCCCGTAAACCAAAAGGTTGCAGGTTCAATTTAGGTCAGGGGACATACCTAGGTTGTTGGTTCAATCCTTGGTTAGGGCACATATGGGAGACAACAGCTCTCTCTCTCTCTCTCTCTCTCTCTCTCTCTCCCTCTCTCGGTGAGGATAAAAGTTAACATTTTCTCATAAGTTACAACTAACTTTTAAGTAAAATATATACCCCAAACTATAAATGTTTGCACAGTCTAAATACAAAGAATTATACTAAAATATATTTCCAGTCCTTATGTTAAGTTTGGATAATTAACAAATGTATTATCATTAACTATCAATGGCTATAAGAGTGATAGAATACAATATACAGGCTCCAATCCTAATAGGGACTGTGCAGGAGGCAGCCAATTGATGATGTCTCTCTTCGATGTTTATGTCTTTCTATCCCATTCCCTTCCTCTCTTTCTAAAATAAGTAAAAACATATTTTAAAAACAATATAAAATTTAATATTTAAAAACAATATTAGCCGAAGCCGGTTTGGCTCAGTGGATAGAGCGTCGGCCTGCGGACTGAAAGGTCCCAGGTTCGATTCCGGTCAAGGGCATGTACCTTGGTTGCGGGCACATCCCCAGTAGGAGATGTGCAGGAGGCAGCTGATCGATGTTTCTCTCTCATCGATGTTTCTAACTCTCTATCTCTCTCCCTTCCTCTCTGTAAAAAATCAATAAAATATATTAAAAAAAAAACAAAAAAAAACAATATTAAAGTTTAATGTGCAAGTTTATGGTTGCCCTTATGACTTCTTTTTTTTTTATTTTTAGTCTTCACATCACATCTCTTTAATAGGTCAACAAAGTACTTCCTTATTATGTTAATTCTGATATTCCTCTCCATACATGTACTTTTCTAGGCTTTTCTGGACCATTTGGAGGCCTTCTCTTGATGGGGGGTGGGGGATCCCAGCATTATGGCACTCAAGAATTATTTATTGACGCCTGGCTGGTGTGTCTCAGTGGTTGAGCGTCGAACCCATGAACCAAGAGGTCACTGGTTTAATTCCTGTTCAGGGCACATGCCTGGGTTGCAGGCTAGATCCCCAGTAGTTAATTTTCAATAGTTTAACCTATTTTCTTTGTACTGTTCTGGCAGAAGCATGGACTTCTCTATTGCTGTGGTATGTGACTTTCAGGCAAGAAAAAAAAAAAGAGTGAAGTGAATAATTGATGCTTTACTGCAGAAGCTAAATGCTACCATCACAAAGGGCATATCATGGCCAATGTCTGAATAAGAGTGAGACCTTAAAGTTATTTATTTCTGTCAATAATTTATGATACTGAATATCAGCAAAATTAAAATTTTTCTCTAGCTTTGGTCTTCGGTGTCTTGTTGGATATTTTTCCCGGCCATTGCAGTTAAAGCCTAGCTTATTAATACACTATTTCAATACACTTTGTTGTTATTACTTATAAAATAAAATGCCTTGGGAAAAGGGTTGTAAAGAATCAAGATGCTTTGCTGATTCAAAACATAAACTTAGTATTAATGTTTTCCTGAAATAATATGATTTCTCATATGGTCTCCCAAAGAGCTCCCATAGTCTTTAATGGTAATAACTAACTTTTCTATACAGTATCTTATATTTTCATGGTTATCTCACTTAATATAAGAATAACAGGTAAGTTTTTATAAAAACTTGTGGATATTTTAAAAATAATATGCAATATTTAAGATATAAACATTTAAATAGAATACAACCAATACTTATGTACCTATGATTTAACTTAAAATAGAAAATGTTAGTTCAGTTGAAACCTTTTGTACTCATTTCTGAGTATAGATTTATTTTAATACCTATTCCACCTTTTCCCTTTTTACAGAGATAAGTCTGGCGGCCATTGAGGCACATAGATAGTGGGGTCATGTTGAACAATTTGTTTTACAAAGTCGCTAATACAGTGTGTTATGAAATACATTCTTCTGCAGTTAAAAAGGACTCTGAAAATGACTTTCTTTTTCCACAGTAGTTTTCTTGTGATGCCATTCAAGCTCTCTGTTTTACTTTAAATTTCCCTATGCCCACCACTTATTAGTTATATAACTTTGAGTAAGTCATTCAACCTTTAGTTTCCAAGTTTATATTTAACTTCGCTTAACTTTAACCTTTAGTATCTTTATTTACAAAATGAGGAACATGGAGTTAATCATTTCATGGATTTTGTATGTTTCTTACAGAAAAAAACATTTTATGTATTCATGTACATAAAAATTCAGAGAATTACTTGATGTAGTAATAACTCAACAAATAATAACTGAATATTTCTTGCATGTATCTCTTCTAAAGATTATTAATCAGTAGAGAAGGAATTTCTTTCTTGAAAGTGGGACAAATAGTTAACTTTAAGAAAACAGTTTATAAAATTAGTGCAAAAACTGTTTTTTTATATTCACACCTTGTTCTCATTCCTACTTTTCCTATGTTTTCATTTCAGGAAATCCTAGACTAAACTTATGCCCTAATGACTGGGTGCAGGAGAAAGGGAAATGCTATAACTTTTTTAAAACTTTTAATTCATGGACTGATAGCCAACAATTCTGCTTAAGAATGAAATCACAACTCTTGATGATCCAAGACAAGGCTGAACTGGTAAGAGCTAATTCACTATGAGTGAAAAACTATACTATGGGAGAGAAAAAAATAAATAAAATGAAAACTGGGAGAAATAGGTACATTTCATAATCCAGGAATTATAGATGAATAGTTATAGCCATTTATTGAATTCCTATCATATGGCAGGAACTATGGTAGACACATTACAAATGTTATATAACTTAGTGCTTACAATAACCTATGACATAGGTGATGATATTTTCCTCATTTTCATAAGAATCTGCAGAACTTGACAGTTTTTATAAACTTGTCTTATTTCACTTCCTAAGTAAATGACAAAGCTAGGATATCCATGCCATCTTTTTTGGAGAGAAAGGTAGGAGCTCTTTGAGGTACTCATCAAAAGCACTACAAATATTTGGCAATATCCTAATATATTGGGTAGGAAATATAGGGCTCTTGTTTCATTTGTGTGAAGCTTCACCATAAGCTTCAGTCTTCTACAAGATTGCACATTGGTAGACAGAGCAATCCATGTACAGTTCTTGCTTCTTTAAACAGACTTATTCATTCCTCGTTTTTGCTTCATATCTTCTTTTCACCCTTTCATCAGTTGCTGTTTATATCACCATCCTCATGAGTTCCATTAAGCAGTGCATGCTTTCATATAAAGTCATGTATTTTGAATTTCTTCCTACATTGATTTCCTTGCCTACATATGTAGAAAACATCTTTAACTTTCCTAAGATTTTCCTGATTAGGGAGATAAATATCAAAACCTTTAACAGATGGAAAAAAGTAGAAGAGACTGTTTTAATAGGTGTAACTCACTTAATTTTCTCTGTATCCCTTTTCACAGGATTTCATACAAAATAGTATACAAGATGGAATCTACTTTTGGATTGGATTGAACATTACATATCCACAAAAGACATGGACCTGGCTGGATGGCACCCCATTAAATCCACAGTTGTGAGTGTTTGACATTTGAATACCATTGGGATATATAAAAGCTCAGCAGCCAATCCCTACTGGGGGCTTTCAGAAACTCTAGATAGACAACTGGTTCTTATACTAGTAGGTTGCAGAATTTGATATTTGTTAATGTGTGTGTAGGAAGTTTTCCTTAGAGAAATGAAGGCTTCTAAGCTAATTTATTTTCATATTTGCATTTTCTTTTAGTTTACCTATAACACTAGAGGTATAAATAAAAATTGTAGTCAACATAAAATTGTCTAAATTTAATTCTTATGAAATGTTTCTCAAAAGTTATAGAATAATCCTCATTTTTACTAAAAGGATTCTAATAATTAAAAATTCTAAGGAATAAGATAATAGAATTCAATAATCAAATGGCATTTGGAAACCAGTCTTTCTTATTCACATTTTTATTCCACATAGTATTTCTATTTACAAGTGACCATTTTGGGTTAAAAAGCTATTTGGAGCAATTTCTTCATTAGATAAGTCTTTGTTTACTGTGCATTTCTTGTCTGAATATTACAATGTCTTAGACCTCCAGCTTGGAGAATAGTACATTCTTTCTAAGAAGAGAGAAAACACACAAAATACACACAATTGTGCTTTCAGCAGAGTGAGAACAATGTGCCTTTTCCTCTACAGATGTGAAGTCAAGAGCAAGGATGAAGACAATGCCTGTGCTGTGATAACAAAGAAGGGTGTTTTTTCTGAAACATGTCAAACTCATAGTTACCATATTTGTCAAAACGTGATTTCTTCAGGCGATGACCTCTAAATTAATCATAGGTATGCTTCCCATTAAAAAATGTCCACAGATATTCTTTATTTATGCAATTTTGTAAAAACAGTTTGTTTCTACAAAAAAATTTTGGTGATATTGATGATACTGGTGTCAATTTGTGTCATTATAAATACAGGCAATCAGCCTCAACTGAGTTCTTGGTTCTACCTGGTCACTCAAACTGTATTTCCATAGTCATCTTCCATTCATGATAGTGGCTGTTTCAGACAGAAATTATTCTTTTATCTCCTCAGTGATTCTCTCCCTGCACCTCTTAGTCACCATTAACAGAGGAGTTTATTTTTTTGCTCATTTTTTTTTAAGAGAAGACATTAGATAATATATTCCTGAACTTTCTACCATTGAGTCTACATATTTGTCTGCATCTTAATACTTTTTCCTCTTCTCCTGTCTCCATTAAAACAGTATTCCTCTTTCTGTCTAAATAAAATCTACAAGTCTACAGTCAAAATTACATCCCTTTTAATTTTTTCAAGAAAATCCCTTTGTTGATTACCTCCTCTCTAATCTCTTGCTCTTGTTTCCTTTTCTATCAGCAACTACAAGAAAACTTGCCCTCAGCCACATGTGGTTTCTAGTTTCTGCCCATGTATTTTACCACCTCTTATAAGTCAAACTTCCTAAAAATGTTGATTTTCCTTTTTCCTCTTCCTACCTTCCACTTCAAGTTCTGAAATTTGGCTTCTGCTTTTTCTACTGTTTCACCAAAGTGCTCTCACCATGTCACCAATGACTTTCTTCTGGTTAAATATAATGAGAACTTTTTAACTTTCATTTTAACTATCAAGTTTGCTCATTGTTGACCTGTGTTTTCATTCAGAAATATTCACTAACCTCAGGATCTATGACATAAGACCCTCTTGAACTTCTATCTACTTTTCCAGCTATTCTTCCTCAGTCTTTTCTGTCGTGTCTTTTCCTCTTCTGTTCCTCAGAGTTTGTGTGGATCCTCTATCACACACAATTCTTGTCTGAACTCATCCACTCCATAATTTTAATTTCCCTCAATTTATTGATAACTCCCAAGCCCTCATTTCTAGCCTAGATCTTATTACAGTGGATTACCTATCAGGTATCTCTATTTGAACATCTCAAGGCCCCTCAATCTCCACTAACTTAATGACAGGAACATTCCCACACCAGTCTAAGCCAGAGTCCTTGGAGTCAACCATGACTTCTTCCATTTTTTTTCACCCTCAATATTCAAACACTAATTTAAGTCCTTTCAATTTTACTACAGATGTATTTCTGAAATTCACCCTCATGTCTCCATATTACCCTAGATTACTGCAATAATCTTTTTGTTTGTTTCCAGTTTAGTCTGCCAGTATCCATTCTGCATATTATGACGTAGTGACTCTCTAATCCTCATATCAGGTTACATTAGTCATTACCTAATTCCGCTCAGTGGCTTTTCACTGCTTAAACCCTTCTTTGGCTTCTACCAGACCCTGCGTGTCTTGGCTCCTCTTCATTCCTCCCCCACTTCCATGTATGTAATGACGCAGACACACTAAACTGTTCAGTTCCTTAAATGTGTCATGCTTTCTTAGGCCTCTAATTTTATTGTTTGACACAGTTTAACAAACTTTGTTTTTTTCCCTTTATTACTCACCTTTTTAACTTTTTATTTTTCAGGTGCCGATTAAATGTCATTTAGAGGAATATACTTCCTTGACCATTCTCCACTCCGACTACATTATATGGAGCTGGTACATATTTTCATAGCTCCCTGTACTTATCTAATCTAATCATCTAGTACCTTCTTTTTTTGGCCATTGTTTACTAAATTGTTTCTTAATGACCTGTAAGCTATGTAAGGTCAATAATCCTTATCATTGTTTGGAATAATGATGTATAATGAATGATAAATAAGCACCTTTTATGCTATTGAGTATGTATTTGTAATATGCTCTATGAGTTCCAGAGCCCAACTTTTAGTAGTTATGCAGCTCTTTCTGTAGTGTAGATAAGCATAACCTACACATAGAGAAGTAAACCACTCTATTTTTATTTTTAAAAATATATTTTATTGATTTTTTACAGAGAGGAAGGGAGAGGGATAAAGAGTTAGAAACATCACTGAGAGAAGCATTGATCAGCTGCCTCCTGCACCTCCCCCCCTCCCCCCACTGGGGATGTGCCCGCAACCAAGGTACATGCCCTTGACTGGAATTGAACCTGGGATCCTTCAGTCTGCAGGCTGATGCTCTATCCACTGAGCAAAATCGATTAGGGTACCAGTCTATTTAAAAAATAAAAATAAAGGTCAGTGTTAGGTTTATATGCTTTAATAAATACAGTTTTCCTGGTTTGCTGTTTGTTTTTAACCTAGAACCTACATTGAAACTTGGAGCAGAGACATAGCTACATTAATGTTTGCTAATTAAATATAAGTTTACCAATGGGAAACCTACTTTAAAGCCTTAGATCCACTAAGAGTAAAACTTAAATGATATAGCAACATTTAAAAAAATATATTTATTTTAAATACATTTGTGTGAACAGAAGTAATTATAGTATATAGGAAATGAAATAGAAAACCTTCAACTCACTTTAAAAAATTAAATACAAGGAACACAGAACTATGTTTATTTAGTATATGTACTACTTTACTAAGGTGGACATTTGAGAAATGTGGAAAAATGATTGAAGAAAAGTTACAATTGAAAGAGAAGAAAAAATAATAGAAGAGTAAGAGATGTGAGGACCTCAAATATTTAAAACCAAGTTTTCAATGTTCTTTGAAACTATTTTGACTTAAGCATTTAAATAATTAAATATTAAAACATTTAAAAACAGTTTAAAAATTAGTTTGGCTTCATTTATTTCTTTTTTATTTTTATTTGAGGATTATTCATGGAAAATATTTTTCTTTGAATTTTTAAAATTGAGTTTTCACGTAAAGACATGTTTACAAGCAAATACCTGATATTAGAATTCTAAAAGCTACTGTGAATTTAATTAGCCATGACTAATAAAAATCAAAGCTCGTCTTATTATTTCCATTATATATCTACTAGAAGCCCGGTGCATGAAAATTTGTGCACTGGAGTGAGGAGGTCCCTCAACCCGGCCTGATCCCTCTCAGAGTCCAGGAGCCTTCAGGGGATGTCCTCCTCTGTGAGAGGCAACCAGGATGATCAGAGAAAGGCGCTGCCCCCATCACCCTGCTGCTGCTGCCACTGCTGGCTACCTCAGTGGCCAGCCCTCGGCTCTTGCTTCTTAGCACTGGCCCTGTTCCCAGCCCACTGGTGGGTGGGGGACAATCTGGGGCCAGGGCGGCTGTGGGAGGGGCTATGGGAGGTTGAGGCACAGCAGGTTGCACACCGTCCAGCCTCTGCTGAGTTTTGGCGCCTGGACCGGGCCCATGCTGCTGCCTCTGTGGCTGCCTCTGCAGAAAGGGCAGCACTGGGACCGGGCCACACTGCAGCCTGTCCCGCGCCACCTTTACAGAAGGGGCATGGCGCCACCTTCTCGCCGCCTCTGCAAAAGGGGCTGTGGTGCTGGACTGGCAGTGCTGGACCAGCCCACCTCTCCCATGCGGCGCCGGCCCTAGGCCCTCACAGCGGCTGTGGCTTTGTCTGGATGGACATCTGGAAGACGTCTGCTTTAATTAGCATATTACCCTTTTATTAGTATAGATATGTCTATATTTTTTGAATCAGCAGATTAACTGAATCATAACAACCAAAGTCATTCTTAGATGTCACAGTTCTCCAAATTAATATTTTTAATTATATAGTAATCCTAGTTGTTGAGAAGGAAGCATATTAAATAATGTAAATTAGAAGATTCTTAGTGGAAAAAGCTTCAGGAATAAATGAGACAATTATAATTTACGACACTTCAAAAGTTTTTATCTTTAAAGTTTAGAATTCTTTTGGAATGAATGTGTGTTTATGGGTTTATGTGCTTGTTTGCAAGTGGGGGAAATTATGGTTTCAGTAGGTAAGGGCTTCAATGAGACCACTTCCAACTTCCCACTTAGACTCCTATTATAGCTGAGTGTCATATCTGCCTCTTTCCCCAAGAAAGGAAAAACAGCTTAGATTCCTTTACTCCTGAAGTCTTTTATGTCATTTTCTGCTCCTGTTGGTCTTGGTCCTTTTACCTTCTTTGAAAAGTTTTATACTATGTTAACTATTTTTCAGCTTATCTGACACATTACCTCTAACAACCAAAAAAAAAAAAATGATCTAATGATAGGTAGGTTAAAAGTGTGAAAATAAGTAAATGACAAGTTATATGGGCACACTTACCACTCCCAACATGTTTCTCTCTGACAGTATGGTAAGGTGCATCTTATTTAAAGACACCCTTTCAACGTTGGTTGTTGATTTCCTAAGTAGCCAGTTCGGCAGAGTGGATGAACATGTTTGAACATCCCTGGCAAAGGAGCTTGAACTCTCCATACTACTTTTCTTCTTTACTGTTCTGTGAGCTCCCTTTCTGCCATTATTATTATTTTCCTACTGAATTTCTTTGTTAATTCCCAGAAAATAGTTTGATTATTTCCCCAAAGACAAGCAAATTGTGTTTAATAGTTAAAATGTACATTGAATGATATGTCAACTCAAGGGTGTAAGACTAAGGTGCATGTTGGGTATTGCTTTGACAAAACCAAAAACAGAACTTCAAAAAGATAAAAGAATCAATCAATAAGCCCTTAATAGTAAATTGTTCATAAAGATTACATTACTATTCTGGGACTATATGTCCATAGATATCTTACATCAATTGATTTAGCATTCCCATTTCCAAGTAAGCATCTCTTAAGTAAAATAAAGTATCTATATTTAATCTCACAAAATAACAAGATTATGTTCCTGATATCTTTTTTCCTCACTTATACCCAATTATTTTGAACACTTTGGCTTTCCTACTAATTACTATAAAATTAACATGATACTTTCATACTTTATTTATACTTAGTATATATGCATACACATGTATACATTTACACTTAAAACTAAGTGCACATCCTATATAATAAAAGGGTAGTATGAAAATCAACTGAATGGTGGAATGACCGGTCACTATGATGGGCACTGACCACCAGGGGGCAGATGTTCAACTCAGGAGCTGTCTCCTGGTGGTCAGTGCACTTCCACAGAAGGAGTGCCACTCAGCTACAAGCCGGGATGACAGCTGGTGAGCGCAGTGGCCCACTTCCACAGCCCGCCTTTGTGGCAGGGCTAAGGATGTCCGACTGCACCTTAAGCTTGCTTCCCCTGGAGTCCCCCAGGCAGTCATTTGGACATCCCCCCAGGGCTCCCAGACTGTGAGAGGGCATAAGGCCAAGCTAAGGGACCCCCCCCCCCCCGCGCAAAAGTGCACAATCGTCATGCACCGGGCCTCTACTATATACACTACTTAAAAGTATAACAAAAATTTTATTCAAGTATAAAAAGCTTTAAATCTTAAAGTTGTCTTTCCAGAATTTTAGAGATATGCACTTCTAGGCATAATTACCTATTACTATCCCACAAGAGAGATATGAGTATATTTGTGATTTTATTGAAAAAACACACACACACACACACACACCAAAACATCAATTGGTTTTAAACTAACAACTTTATTTTAGTATTAATTAATAAACTCAAGACAGACACTTTAAAATCTATGTTATTCATAATAATAAAAGCATAATATGCTAATTGTCTAAGCCAGACAGCAAAACGACCTTCCAGATGACCTTCTGGATGAAGCGGGGGCTATGAGGGCCAAGACCCTTGTACAAAATTCATGCAAGGGGCTTAATGTTAAATATTGAATAGCATTAGTTACAATAAAAGTAGAGTCATAACAAAAGATTCTTAACATTGTTGCTCTATTATAAAGAGGGCTAATACAATGTAATCTAATAAAAGAGAAACATGCAAATTGACCGCACCTCTGCTATGCCCAAGCCATGCCCACCAGCCAATCAGAGCGACTATATTCAAATTAACCCAACCAAGATGGTGGCCAGCAGCCACAGAGCTAGAGCAAGCAGGAGGCTTGGTTGCCCCGGCGATGGAGGAAGCCAAGCTTCCCGCCTGCCCTGGCTGGCTGTAGCCTCCACTCAAGGAAACAAAGTTTCAATTATAGAAGATAAATAAATCCCAGATACCTGCTTCCAGCCAGCCTCCACTGGGAGCTTGGGTGGCTGGGGGCCGTGGCCAGCCTGCAAACAGCCATCAGCCCCTCACCCAGGATGGCCAGGCACCCAAGCAGGACCCCCACCCTGATCCGGGACACCCTTCGGGGCAAATAAGCCGGCCCCCACCCACGCACCAGGCCTCTATCCTATATAATAAAAGGGTAATATGCAAATTGACCCTAACAGCAGAACAACTGGGGATGATTGATCACTATGACACACACTGACCACCAAGGGGCAGACGCTCAATGCAGGAGCTGCCCCCTGGTGGTCAGTGCACTCCCACAGGGGGAGCTCTGCTCAGCCACAAGACAGGCTGCTGGCTACCAGTACAGCGGTGGTGGTGGGAGCCTCTCCCGCCTCCTCAGCAGCACTAAGGATGTCTGACTGCAGCTTAGGCCTGGTCCCTGCTGGCAAGTGGACATCTCCCGAGGGCTCCCGGGCTGCCAGAGGGATGTCTGACTGTCAGCTTAGGCCCAATCCCAGCAGGTGGACATCCCCTGAGGGGTCCCAGACTGCAAGAGGGCACAGGCCGGGCTGAGGGACCCCTCAGAGTGCACAAATTTTTGTGCACCTGGCCTCTAGTGAAGATATAATTGAAAGAGCAAAGAAGTATTAATATATTTTCCTATTTGAGCTTAGAAAATATTCAGTATGAGAAGTTTTGCAGATCTTATATTTCAGAGTATTGCTACATCTCTATCTTCTGAAATGCCTATTTCTTCTTCTAGACAACCTTCTGGACAACCTTCTATATCATTTCTTGGTCCATCAGAGAGGTTTTATATTGCCATGAGAGTTATTCTAAATTTTATATTTGAAGGCAATATTATCCTGGGTATAAGTCTTCAATAACTTTAGAGCAATAACCTATGGAATCAAGAATAAACTTCCCTTAGCATGGAGTATAATTTCCCCTAAATATAACCCTCCCACCTTCTCTCAAGCCCAAATCTTGTTCTCTGCCCTCTCATACCTCTCGTTCCCATGCTTTCAGACTATTATAATTTCTCAATTATGCAATACTTGGTACCCTCACAAACATTCTTCCAGAGAACTTTCTCCTTGGAAAACTACCACTTTCTTTAATTGTCAGCTTAAAAATATTTTCTCTGTAAGAATTTTGCTAGGATCCTCTTTCTCAAGTTTTGGACATTTTCTCCATGTGTTGTCACTGAACCTTTCATATATCTTATATGCATTTATTTTTGAACGTCTTACTCTCTTTGGTAATGACATGTTGAAGGTTCATCTATTCAGTGTCTAATTTTCTAAACTAATTGTAGATGTAATACCAAGTTCCTTGTCATCCTTTTCTTACATTCTAGTTTTCAATAAAAATAATTTTATTTATTCCTGATACAGGAGAATGATGTAGTAATAATACTATACAGTCTGATAAAGACCTTAAGAATATAGTCAAAATAAAGACCTTAAAAACAAAGTCATGAGTTTTCTAAAGACTCATGAAATGGTTGATTTCAATTAGAAAGGAAATTTCCTCCCCTGTCAGGGCACATGCCTGGTTGTGGGCTCGATCTCCACTAGGGGGCGAGCAGGAGGCAGTCAGCAAATCAATGAAGTTTCTCTCTCATAGATGTTTCTATCTTTTTATCACTCTCCTTTCCTCTCTTTAAAAAATCAATATAAGGAATGAGGGAAAAGGGGAAGTACAGAGAGGAAAAGAAAGTGAAAATGAGGGTGAAGAGGGAGGGGAAAAAGACGAAAAACTTATTATGGTCTATAAAAAAAGATAAGAAACTTTACTAAGTTAGTTCCCAAATTATTACTAGTCCCATCTTCAATATGTGTTCTGTTACAATAATTCAAACTTTTATCAATGAATATACATTAAGCATCCATAGGATGCAGATCACAGATTTCACAAGAACTTTTAGAAAAGGATTGTTTTACAAAGGGAAATTGGTAATGTTGAGTAAATATAAAGACAATATCCTCTAAGAAGTATGCAGTATGATGCAGAACCTAATTTGTTTTCTCAAATAGAGAAAAAATTGAGCAGCAAAATTCAAACCCAGTCCCCCACCCATCTACCCACTGAATGCTTATTATCTATTTTCCCATTATGCAATAAGTTATTGGCATTCATAAATAGAACACACCTAGTTCAAGACTGTTTACTCAGAAGCTTGAAGGCCCCTCACATGATGTTCTGAATGTGAAACCTTATTATTGCTTTATTTTTTTGCTGTGAGGTTGGTGTGTGAAAGAGATTTTTTAATATAATAAATCAACAAATTTAAACACTGCTATTGTGTTTGGATTACACTGAATTCATGAGTGAATCTCATAAAGTAATGCAAATATTGCAAAATTAAAAGAAAACCAACCAATGGTTATTGATTATAAAAGCAGGGAGACTGCAAAAATATCATCGTTTTTTTATAAAACAAGTAATTTTAAATGACATTAGTCTGAATTCATATGATTACATCTTATAATGTCATTTAAATTGTTCATTCATATTTTAATGTATTACATATAAGAAATTTTATTCTATAAAATTTGGGAACTTTTATAGATGCTGAGGTGTATACTTCTTGAATGCCAAGAATCTAGTAAATTTATAACAAATTAATTTAGAGATTTAGAGTGAAACATTAATAAAAATGTCTAAACATTAATTTCATGTACTTTTATGTTAATATAACATATTTCTTATAAGGAGAATAAAAGCTATATTTTATGCAAAAGATCTTAGGTCTATGATGTCTTAACTTCTTGGAATACATGAGTCCTGTTTGCTGCAAATCCATTTTCTAACCAAATGGGTACTGGAACCACTAATCCCAGTTTTGTGTAGATAGGCACATTCTCCATCACTGATTTCTTCAAACCTGAAAAAAAATACCAAAGAATAAAAAGGATATAGAATGAAGGAATACTTATTGGAAGACTTAGAGAAAATAATTTCCTCTGATGTGTACTTTTACTCTAACCCCAACACCATATTATTTGAATATAAAGCAAACTGAATGCATATGCCTTGCCTGGCCTAAAATGTTTCCTGTATGATGAAATTCAGGGCTTACTGTGAAACTTGTGGCCCAGTGCACGAAATTCATGCACATTAAAAGGGAATTAATTAGAGGAAATATTTTAATATTGCTATTTGCCCTTTCTCTATAATAGAAGTGTGAGAAATGAAAGAAAATTAGTAAAATGTATATGAAAATAATATATAAATTTATTAATAAATAAACAGTAACAAAAGGATATAACAACAGAGGCATGATATAAAAACAACAAAAACATGATATGAAAACAACAAAAACATGATATGAAAACAACAAAAACATGATATAAAAACAACAGTGATGCAAACAATGACTGATAAAGTGATTAAACTTATTCTAATATCTCCCTGCACACCACATTAAGAATGAAACACTTTCAGAGTGCTTGACTAATTTCCCTTGTGATGAAGTATTTAGAACTTTAACGTCACATGCTCTTCGAACTCAAGAGAAAGCAACCTATAACTGACCATGTGTGAAAACTGGTTCAGGTAGGAATATTCCTACTCTACCTAGAATTTGTCCTGTGATTTATTAATAGTCATCACAAATGCTGGCATCACAGGAAACTGTCGTCGAATCAATTTAAATGGGAGCCCAGTGTCAGATGGGGACAAATCAGTTCTTGGAATCAGAACAACCTCTCCCTCTGCAGATCCTGTTAATACTTCAGCTTCAATAATGTTAGGTTGTAATCTTTTGATAATAAATCTGGTACCATTACAAAGACCCCATTAACTAATAAGATTTCTCAATAGCATGATGATTGCACCCACTTTCAATTTTAATTTATGACACGGCATTCTCAAAGGAGTAATACTATTAAGAAATTCGATGGCAAAATTTTCCTTTTCAGCATCTTCTGTTGAATAAATTGCCCATTTTTTTTTACAAAGAATTGCATGTTTAGATATATTTTTAATATTATCTATAGATATACTATTTCCAAAGGTAGCTTCAATAATAGATCCATTACAAATCATTTCACAGGGGATTTCAATAATATCCATTCCTAAATGAAAACTGCTATCAAGTTTGCCATCTCAAAGTTTTACTAACCATTCACTATAAGCAGAATCCTCTGATCTCATATTTGTTGTAAAAGGCAACTTTCTGAAACATCCCCAAACATTACAGTACTTTAAACTCATGTGTACTATGGCTGATCACATAGCATGCAGTACAATACTGAGACATTGTCAAAAATCCCCTCCAAGAAGAACTTTCCCACCAAATACAACATTCAAATTCATAATTTCTCTTAATAATCTGTCTATGATGTTTATAGCATGACTAGATGCCATGATGCATTCATCAATAATGAGAAGTTGGGCCTTTTGAATAGTTTTAGCAACTTCACTGTTTATATCAAGTCTAGAAATTGAAGTTTCATTTAATGGAATGGGTAATTTATATTGGGAATGAAAGGTGCTTCCACCGAGAAGTAAATTTGCAGCAATTCCTGTAGATGCTGTGGGTAAAACAGTACCACCATGACCTCTAATATAATGTATTGAAACTTTATAAAGATATGTCTCCACGTTCCAAGGGCTGTTTCCTGCCTCAAACCTCGCCTTCCCGGGAAACAGCTCTGGGAGGGCGCAGTCCTTGGCAATGTGACCCAGGACTCGTCCAAGCTCCGAAAGCTGGTTCCTGCCTCAAACCTTGCCCTCATGGGAAACAGCTCAGGAAGGGCACAGCCCTTGGCCAGACGACCCAGGACTCAGTGCATCCACGGTCCAAGGGTAGGTTCCTGCCTCAAACCTTACCCTCATGGGAAACAGCTCAGGAAGGGCACAGCCATTTCCCAGGCGACCCCTGCAGGACTGACTTCCTTCCGGTTGGTCGAGCTTTGGACGTGATGTGTTACACCCAGGGTTTTTATATAAATAGATACATTTTAAATGTGTGTTGCAAGATATTCTTTTTATTCAATATTGTTGAACATCAATTTTATAAATCTAAAATGGAAATAAATATACTCACTTCCCAGCGTTATTGTGAGGGTCAAATGATATGATTATGAAGCATTGTGTTTACAATATTATAGATGTTAAGTAACTTGTATAATACTTTATGTTACCACATTTTCTCTAGGTTCATTTTATAACCCAGATTTCTCCATGGTGGGAAAGGCTCAGAATCCCAGTGTTAGGTGTGTAAATTATATACTCAGGACATACCAATCACTGTAGGTGGTTCCATCTATCCACTTCCAGGTCTGTCCTCGTTTTCGGCTCAGTCCAATCCAATATTGAGACTGTTCAGAATATCGCTTCAGGAAAACCTTTGATAAAGAATATTTACAGAGTAAACAGAAAATGCCTTTTTCTGTTGGATTTTCTTTCACCTAATTCATTATACTCTTTATCGAAATACAGATTTCCAGATTTGGAATAATCTTGGAGGTGACATTGTCCCTATTTGATTCATGGGTTAGTTTTGGGTTGTGTTACTTCTATAACAACTTCTATAATAAATTGCATTGGGTAGATTTCTCTCTTTTCTAAAATAATTTTATATAAGAGAAAAATTATCTGTTTTGTGAAGGCTTGGTCAAATTTTGCAGTAAATCATCCTAGCCTTGGTGCCTTTTATGATGGGAGAATTTTGGTTAGTCATAAAATATATTGAATATTTATTGGTTTGTTCAGGTTTTATATAGGTTCATAATTTACTTTAATACATTATATTTTCTGACAATATTAGCACTAACCAAACTTTTTTTGTTTTATTTGGGTTTGGGTTTGGTCAATAGTTGCTTTTCATATCTTTTCCTCTCACTTTATCTCCTTCGTGTCTGTGTGTATGCGCATGCACACACATGTGTCTACATGCTTAGCTATGTCTGTGTAAGTAGCACCAACTGGACTCTGTTATTTTATTAAAATCAATCTGGTATATTTGTCTTTTAAGAGATAAATTAAAAACTTTTACATTTTATCACAATTGATGTTATATTTGAATTTATCAATTCTGTGTTTTCTGACCATTTTTCTACTCTTTTTTTTAACCTTTTCTGAATTCTTTTGGATCGATGATTTTTCTTTCATTACAAAATGAGATATTTATTTTAATTTTTATGCAATAACACTAGGAGGAAAATTCTATTTGGATTGATACTATTTCTATGTCTTTATTTGAATACTTTAGTTTACTTGAACTGTTTTTTTACTCTTTCATGCTTACTATTTAATTTTTCATACATATCATACATATCCCAATTTTAGGTTGTCTAAACAATCCTATCTAATAATAGACAAACATGGTAATTTACCATACCTCTGACACGCTTCCGATTGGCTAATCAGGGCAATATGCAAATTAACTGCCAACCAAGATGGCGGCAGGCAGCCAGGCAGCTGAAGTGAACAGGAGGCTTGCTTGCTCCAGTGATGGAGGAAGCGAAGGTTCCCCGCCTGCTGCAGACCGGCTCTGAGCTGCACTCTAAGAAACAATGTTGCAATTATAGAAGCTAAACAAAACCCAGATATCTGCTTTCAGCAGCGGAGGCCTCAGAGCTGGAGCTGTAACAGTGTTTCAATTACAGAAGGTAAATAAATCCCAGATACCTTTCAGCAGCAGAGGCCTTAGAGCTGGAGCCGGCTCTCAGCTCCAGTTACAGCCATAGAAGGTAAATAAATCCCAGAATAAAAAAAAGAAAAGAAAAAAAGGAGAGGTTGGGAGCTTCAGTCGCCCGCCAGCCTGAAAACGGCCCTCAGCCCCTCACCCAGGCTGGCCAGGCACCCATGCAGGACCCCCACCCTGATCCTGGACACCCTTCAGGGCAAACCAGCCGGCTCTCACCTGTGCACCAGGCCTCTATCCTATATAGTAAAATGGTAATATGCAAACTGACCCTAACAGCAGAATGACTGGGAATGACTGGTCACAATGACACACACTGACCACCAGGGGGCAGACGCTCAATGCAGGAGCTGCCCTCTGGTGGTCAGTGAGCTCCCACATAGGGGAGCTCTGCTCAGCCACAAGCCAGGCTGACGGCTGCTAGTACAGCGGTGGTGGTGGGAGCCTCTCCTGCCTCCTCAGCAGTGCTAAGGATGTCCGACTGCAGCTTAGGCCTGCTCCCTGCTGGCAAGTTGACATCCCCCAAGGCTGCCGGGCTGTCAGAGGGATGTCTGACTGCCAGCTTAGGCCCAATCCCCAGGGGAGCAGGCCTTAGCCAGCAAGTGGTCATCCCCCAAGGGGTCCCAGACTGCGAGAGGGCACAGGCCAGGCTGAGGGACTGCCCCCCCCCCCCCCGTGTGCACAAATTTTTGTGCACCGGGCCTCTAGTCTATGCATATAAAAGCCTAAGTGACCGTTATGGCGGAATGACCGGAATGACCGAAACAACTGGTCTCTATGATCTACACTGAGCATGCAGGCAGGTGAGCAGTTAGGGGCAAGCAGACAGGCGAGGGATTAGGGGCGAGCGGTCTTGGATTGAGAGACTGCCAGTTTAGGCGGGCCTAAACCGGCAGTCGGACATCCCCTGAGGGGTCCTGGATTGGGAGAGGGCGCAGGCCAGTCTGAGGGAACCCTCCCCCTGTGCACAAATTTTGTGCCTGGGCCTCTAGTTATTTAAATCATTGTTTAGACATTATTTGTTTCTTTAAAGTTTTAACATTTATTAGCATAAAATTATTTGTAATATTATATGCTTTTAAATCTCAGTTGTTTGTATTAGCATGGGTATATCTTTTCTCCTTTTCTGTGATCAGTCCTGTCTATTCAGAGAAATAGTTTTGCCTTTGTGTATCCTCACTGATTATTTTCTTGTGCTCTTTTTCTGTATTTTCTCTTATGCTTTTTAGTTAAACTATTTATTTCCTTTGTTCTATTTTTATACCGGCCTGATACTTTCCCATATTTCCTGCTTTATTTTCATAATTTTCTATTTTAATGAATGAAATGTATAATTTCATTTTTATTTCTCAGCTGCCTTCATATCTTCATTTTAAAATCTTCACCAAAGTGTTCTTCAAAATTGATTTCATATTGGGTCAATCCCTCATGTGTCTATTCTTCATAGAGTAGGTGTTCAACAAATGTTAAATATATCCCCATGCTCTGTAAGATCTTAACTTTTCTGTCTCTTACCACCTGACATTCTACATCTCTATTATTTCTGGTTTAGGGGCAGTTTGTATTGCATGCTTTTACGTTTCTTCATTTACCCATTCTGTGCCCTAATGTTCCCAGATATTAATTATATTACTCATTTTATAATTCTTTCCAGTATTTTTGACAAATGGTTTGTTATGACTCTTCACTTACTATTTTTAAATATAGTTCCACAAAAGGCAACTTTCATTTGGTATAAAATAGATAGGTGAACAAAAACAAACAGGTGAACAAAAACAAGTAGGTGAACAAAATAGGTAGGTGAGCCTGCTGTGAGCTGCTTCTTATGGCCTGAGTTGATGTGGAAAATAGGGCTTCCCCTATGCTGGGTAAGAAGGTCTGTTCTGGAACATTCCCACTTCCAGTAGCACTCTTCAGACCAGCTCTAATCTTGGAAAGATAATTATAGTTCAAAAGTATTGCCTTACCAGTTCTTTTGTGGTGCTGAACACAGCAAGAGTTGCTGCATGAGAGACACAGAAGTTTTGGCTTGCTGCCCAGGTGGTTGTATTTTCAGAAAAATAGAAGCACTTTCCTAGGTAACCAATCCAGTCATCCAGGCATGATTTGTGTTCAGTGGAAGATTCGTGTCTTTCTACAAAAAAAAAAAATTATTTTAAAACATATTAAGTAGTTAGGGGGTAAAAAGTCCTGAATTTAAAACAATTATCCATGTGAATGAAATCCACCAGGATCACTTTGATTCTTCAATCTGAAACACTTCATTATTCATGCTTTACATTGTTCCCTAAGAGAGAACAACTCCTAATTTTATATATTTATTTTATTGCTAGGTTGAAAGAAATTCTTGGTGAATGCTACTCAGGTAGTACTTATGGCTCATATTTAAGGCTTGGTGCTCTTATCAAGTGACATACTATTCCTAGGCAATCAGACTCATTCCCATACATTACATGTACTTATATATTTATACACACATACATAAATATGTGTGTATATATATATGCACACAGCATATGTACATATATACATCTAGGTACATATATAATTATGCATATACATATAGTTATATATCTTAATGCCTTCTTCATAGAATGAGGTTAATTAATAATCTACATTCTATATAAACATATTTAGACGTGCATATGTGCACATGTATGTATACATGTATATAGAATATGTTTCAGTGTATTAGTTTATAAATGTATACATTAAATGCACATGAATAATACAAACATTCATGTATAAATGATATGCACATTTATATATATACACCTATATTATAATATACTTATGCATATATTTTCAAACATCTCAAAATATTCTGAGTTATTTATAGGAGATATGTCCATAGTTCACTGTCATAAAGGAGAGATCTGTCTTGCTGCTTTTATAGTTTAAAAGTAACTTATATTTTGTGTAAAAATGTGCTTATTAGGAGAGCAACAATTTTTCTCCTGACCAATTCTTTATACCCATATGCTTGGTTGTGAATTATGAATAGGACTTAGAAATCTGACCCATTATTTTAAACTTCATAACCAGAGAGAAAGATTACATTTTGTATCTTGAACTCAGTTTTCATCCTTATAGACATAGAGCTCAACTAGAAACAGCTTAGGAAAAAAATTAGTCACATTTATATATTTGGGCAAAGTAGTCCACAACTAATCTTCCACAAACTTCTTACTATGAGTCTACAGTGAGATAAGGATCCTGTGACACATTATTAACTAAATCACTAAATATACTGCTTAGTCTTTTGACATTTCTTCAACCCGCGGGCCAGATCCGCCCGTTTAAAATGAATAAAACTAAAAAAAAAAAAAAAAAAAAGACCGTACCCTTTTATGTAATGATGTTTACTTTGAATTTATATTAGTTCACACAAACACTCCATCCATGCTTTTGTTCCGGCCCTCCGGTCCAGTTTAAGAACCGATTGTGGCCCTCGAGTCAAAAAGTTTGCCCACCCCTGATTTGATATTTTTTCAAAATGATACTTTCTTAATGAAGGAAGCTGTGTGGTGACTTACATTTTATCACAAGCTCCATACACTATAAAGACTAAATAATACTTGTTTCAAAGGAAATTTCATATGCATTAAGTTAATTTTATCCTCACAATATTTAATATAGCCATTATTCTCATGTTATAGAAGAAAAAACATATGCTTATTCTGTATACATAAAGATGTCTGAAATGACCTTTAATTCTGAACTTAAGTATGAAAGGTACACATATGATGAAATTTTTATAGGAGAGTTAACATGAACATGTTTGGGACATGGAAAACTCACCTGTTAAAATTGTGGTCAATGTAATTATTAGAATAATCAGAGAGAAGGTGATGATGGTGATGATTTTAGAGGTACTAAGTCTCATATTATTCCTTTTTAGGTGTTCTTGTGACTTTACAGTAAGGTTGGAAGAGGTATCATAACCTATAGAAAAATAATCAGTTCTTCATTACTAATAAGTGAGTGTAGAATGTTTTGGAATTAGATCAATATACATAAACTAATCATATTACTATATACTATCAATTATCAATAGGAAATTGAAATATAACATACCATTTACAGTGGCATAAAATATTAAGTACTCATAGATAAATATGACAAAAGACACATAAACTGTACACTGAAGATTATAAAACATTGCTGAAAAAATTGCAAGCATAAATAAATTGAGGGAGATACTATTTCCATAAATTGAGGGAGATACAGTATTGTTAAGATGTCAATTCTACTCAAATTAATTCATAGATTCATCACAACCCCAAACAAAATTCTGAACATTCTATTTTCTTTTGTAAAAATTTATAAAGTTTATATAAAAATGGAAAAGACTAGAATGGCTAGAACTGAAAACTAAGTTGAAGGATAAACATTACCTGATTTAAAGACTTATTATAAAGCTACAGGTGTCAATACAGCATGGCATTGTTGTAAAAATAGACAAATGGCTAGGATAGACCCAGATTTTTGTCGGACACAAAAAAGGATAGTCATTTTAATAAATGTTTCCTGAATAATTGGATATCCATATACAAAATGAATATATCACATTTCATATACAAAAATTAATTCCAAATGGGCCATAGGAGTGAATGTAATACCTAAAACTATAAAATTGTAAAACAAAGATTTCCTGAATCAAATCCAAAAAGCACAATCTATAAAAAGTAACAAGTTGGACTTCCTAAAAACTAAGAATATCTGCTTTTCAGAAGACAGTGTTAACAAAAAATAAAAAGATGAAACAGAGATTTGGAGAAAATATTTGTGAAGCAAATGTCTGATACAGAACTTGTGTCAAGAATATATAAAGAACTCTTAATACTTAATAAGGAAACACACAATATATTGTAAAAAAAAATCTGAGCAAGAGTTCAACAGACACTTCACGAACTAAGACATATAGATGGCAAATTGAACATAAAAAGATGTTCATCATCACTAGTCATTAAAAAAGGCAAACTAAGCCAAATGTTGAAATCACTACAAATCTTTTAAAATGACTAAAAAAGTGGCTGACCACACTGAGTATTGGGGAAAATATGAAAGAACTGGAAATCCCATCCAGTGTTGGTAGAAATGTAAAATGGTAGAACATTTTGGGAAGCAGTATAGAAGTGTCTTTAAAAAAACAAATATGCACCTATTCTATGATTCATCCATTCTACTCATAGGTGTTTCCCCCAAAAATGGAAGCTTATGTCCATACAAATACTGGTACACAAATTTCTATAACAGCTTATTTGTAATAACCCCAAACTGGAAACAATCCAAATGTTCCTTAATGGGTGAATGCATAAATAGGTTAAGGTACAGCTATATGAGTGAAAACTAGTCAGAAAAATAACAAGAGGAATGAACTATTGAGATCTACAAAGCATGGATCAATATTAAAATAATTATGCTGGATAGTAAAAGCAGAACCGAAATGAGTACACACTGTGTGATTCCATCTATGTAAAACTTCAGAAAATGGAAGTCTGTTATAGTGACACAAAACTGATTTGTGGCTGTCATGGAGGGCAGGCTGAAAGTGGCAGTAAAAAAAGATTAGATTACAGTGGTGTATGGAGAAACTTTTAGTGTTGATGGATGTGTTCATTATCTTGACCGTATTTGTGGATTCATGGATGTGTCATATATGTCAACATTTATAAATTGTACACTTTAAATATGTGTATTTTCATGTATGTCACTTTATCTAAATAAAGCTGTTAAATAGTACAACAATCAGTTATCTTTTATTCACACAGTGTGTACTGTTTACCTGGGGTAACTGAAAAGAATTTGATCGAGGTAGAAGAGATGAAGAGCATAGAGACAGTAATTTCTCAGGTGGATAAGGATTCAGAGTGGAAGGCAGGGACTGGCAAAATATAAATGTGCTTCCATCACAAGCCACATCTAGAGCCTGTCACAGATGTGCTTCTTACCTGAAGACTGGGACTCTCCTATACTTGTCAGGTTTAGGTCATTATTCATGTCTCCTCTGAGTAAAAAAAAAAAATACAGACTGGTCACAGTAAACACACTGGATTCAAGATCCCTGCTCACTCCCTGGGTTTAGCTTCGATAATATAAAGGAAGACAATTAAAAATAGAATACAATGTTAAGACAATCTAAAATGAAAATGCAACATTAATATAAAATATTATATTAATATTTTAATATTAAAATAATAAAATATTATTTTTTATTAATATAAAGATATTGGAGGTAATAGAAAAATTAAGAAGAGAGGGAGTAATAGAAAAATAGTAAGAGAGGTAATAGAAAAATTAAAAATTAAGGGAGTCTCAGAACTCGAGGGCGCACCACCACCACCACCACCACCACCACCACCACAAGAAAAAAAAAATATGTCAGAGGTTCCTCGGAAATCACATAATTTCTTCCCTCTTGGCATGTTGCCATTCAAAGTTCATTCTACCTCATTGCAGTTTGAGAAGTCACTGGAGGTAGTTTGGACTCTGAAATGATTCTTCTGACAGTTGGATTCAGTGCAAAGAAAGTGAGAGTCCGTGGTTTATGAAGCCACCAGTTTGATTTTTCACAGCAGCATCCTGACCTACCAAAATGTTTAGTTAATTTTGACCACTAGGGATTCCCAGCCACGGAATCAATTCTAAAAAAACTGAGCATGAAATGGCAAGTTAGACTTCAGTGAAAGAAATATGAATTTGTTTTAATGATAATAATAGGAAAAATTATACCTAATATTTAATGTGTTTTTACTCTATGGTAGGCCTATTCCTGAGCTCTTAAATTTTATGATTTAATTTAAACTCAATAACATTACCAAACAGGAGCTTAAATGTTTCATTAATTTACAGATGAGGCAATTTCCTTAAAGTAACAGAGATGTTAAAAACTTTCTTAAAGGAACGCAGCCAATATGTGGCAGAGCTTAGATACTAACAGGCTCTGTTCATTAAACCACTATTATACTCTACAGCTTCTCTCTATTCGGGACTTTGCCACGAATGTTCTTATATGCTGAACGTCTACTTCCAGATGTAGAAAGCAGACCTCAAGTTAAACAACAACAAAAAATGTTCTATTTGCATTATGCTAAGATGATTGTAATCATTTAATATCATTTGACAGAGGTGAGGATGAAATACAAGGATGGCAGCCTATATTTCAAAGTCATCTCCTTGAGAGACAAACAGAGAGTAATGGGTTGGTATTTTTCAAAAAGCTGGGCTATAAGGAATAGAGTTCTCTCTAATTTTGTGATCATGGTATCTCCCCTGCCAGGTAAGTATAAGTTCTCTCTAATTTTGTATTTTGAAGTTTTTAATGTATGAATATTATTTCACATCTCCAAAATAATTATTTTAGGAGGCAAGCAGGTGTGTGTGTGTGTGTGTATGTGTGTGTATGTGATGAGAGAAAGAGAGAAAGAGAGAGAGAGAGAGAGAGAGAGAGAGAGAGAGAGAGAGAGAGGAGAGATTGGGGAAACCTGTGGATAGATTCTTTCCATCAAGCCTTTATCTCTAGTACAAACTAATCCAAAAGTCTAAATGCCATTTTAAAACCATAAACTTTGTTACCAGGTAGCCATGGCCACATTAACGCTAATTACAAACCATACCCCAAACCCTGGCTCACTCACTTGTCTGTGCTGCATTGGCTGAGAGCGGTTTGCTAGAAGCTGGCAACCACACGGCTGTCTTAGGCTGCCGGTCTGGCCGTACTTGTTATTCTGAGATCCAGGCTGAAGAGGCAGCTTTTCCAGCTCTTCTCAAGGAGATAGCAGACGTCTAAGACAGTAAACCCAACTGCTCAGTTATATAAGCGTCTGAGCTGAAATTTATTCAATGTCCCTGCTGACTCAGTCAGGGGTGTACACTTCACTTCCAGTAAGAGGAACTTCACTCTCTTGCAAGGACTTCCATAATTACAGTACTTTTCCTATTTCTCCTGTGTGTTATCACTTTTATTTTTTTCTTGACTTCTAGTTCTTTTCTATGCCCACTTCACGCTATTCCTGCCATGTCTTTCAAAAGGAAATGCTAGAGTAGAACAACCTACCTTTGGAGAAATAAAATTATATAACAACTAGAGGCCCAGTGCACAAAATTTGTGTACTGGGGGGAGGGCCTCAGCCCAGCCTGCCCCCTCTCACACTCTGGGAGCCCTCAGGAGATGTCCTACTGACTGCTTAGGCCTGCTCCTGCTGGGCACACCCTTGCCTTCACTCAGGGGCTGCTGGGGCCCAGTGGCAGCGGCAGCTTGGGCACAACCCCGTGCCTCCACTCTGGGGCTGCTGGGGTCGGGCCTCCCCACTGTGTGTAGTTCTTTCAGGCTCCGGGCCACGCCTGCATGTTGTTCTCTTAGGCTTGGGGCAGCACCCTGCCCCTCCTCCTGAACTGGTCGTGACCATTACGGCGTCCTGGCCTAATTTGCATATTACTTATTTTTATAGATATATATCTAATAAAAGAGAAACATGCACATTGACCACACCTTCACTATGCCCAAGCCACACCCACCAGCCAATCAGAGTGACTATATGCAAATTAACCCAGCAAAGATGGCGGCTGGCAGCCACAGAGCTGGAGCAAGCAGGAGGCTTGGTTGCCCTGCCGATGGAGGAAGCCAAGCTTCTCACCTGCTGGGGCCGGCTGTGGCCTCCACTCAAGGCAACAAAGTTTCAATTATAGAAGATAAAAAAATCCCAGATACCTGCTTCCAGACAGCCTCCACTGGGAGCTTGGGTGGCTGAAGGCCATGGCCAGCCTGAAAAAAGCCATCAGCCCCTCACCCAGGATGGCCACACCCTCATGGGGGGAGGGTCCCTGCTGGGGGGCTTGGCCAGCCTGCAAACAGCCATCAGCCCCTCACCCAGACTGGCCAGGCACCCCAGCAGGACCCCCTACCCTGAAGGGGGTGTGGCCAGCCTGCAAATAGCCATCAGCACCTCACCCAGGCTGTCCAGGCACTCCAGCGGGGACCCCCACCCTGAAGAGGGTGTTGCCAGCCTGAAAACGGCCCTCATACCCTCACCCAGGCTGGTCAGGCACCTCAGCGAAACCCCCACCCTGATCCAGGACACCCTTCAGGGCAAATCAGCCGGCCCCTGCCCATGCACCAGGCCTCTATCCTATATAATAAAAGGGTAATATGCAAATTGTCCCTAACAGCAAAATGACTGGGAATGACTGGTCACTATGACACACACTGACCACCAGGGGGCAGACGCTCAATGCAGGAGCTGCCCCCTGGTGGTCAGTGCACTCCCACAGCAGGAGCTCTGCTCAGCCACAAGACAGGCTGCTGGCTGCCAGTTCAGTGGTGGTGGAGGGAGCCTCTTCCACCTCCTCAGCAGCGCTAAGGATATCCGACTGCAGCTTAGGCCTGCTCCCTGATGGCAAGTGGACATCCCCCGAGGGCTCCCAGGCTGCCAGAGGGATGTCTGACTGCCAGCTTAGGCCCAATCCCCCGGGGATCGGGCCTAAGCCAGCAGGTGGTCATTTCCCAAGAGGTCCCAGACTACAAGAGAGCACAGGCCGGGCTGAGGGACCTCCCGAGTGCACAAATTTTTGTGCACCGGCCCTCTAGTATATATATACAAAGTTGCTACATATAAGTAAACAGAGCCATGATATTAGAGGTGGAAGGCCCTTTTTCAACCATTGTATTTTATAAATGAGGAAAATAAATTGAGCATAAATGAGTTAATTATTTAATGTTGCTCAGCGACTAGTACAAAGTTCTGATTCTTCATTTGCTGATTTATTTTTTCTCCACCCATGTCTAACTTTATAGATAAATTTGAGTTTTGAAAGCCTGTTCTGTTCTCAACTGTTATAAGACATTCAAATCAGAAACTGGGATCTCATATTCAACTTGTTCCAAGTTTTTACCCTTAAATAAGATTTATCAGAATTATACATAAATAGCTCTTCAATGGGTATCCTTTTATCCCATTGTAATTTTACTGAATATTATAATCCCTTACTATTTTTTAACCAGGCATTTATGCTAGCTTCTTAGCAATTACTTTACCTCCATTCCAATCTCTACCATCTCTTTCAATCCAACTTTCACATTACTGTCAGAATTGTTTCCTTCTAGAATACAAATCTATTTATAAGCATCATTGCCTAATTTTTAAAAATTCTATTACCTCCAAATCAAAATTAAGCTTCTTAGAATGACCCTTGGCAATTCAAATGTAAAAATACATTATCCTGTTTATCTCTCTTCTTCCTTTTCCACACTGTATTTTGCATTTTTTTTTAAATGTTCACATTCTTTCGCTTTTCTATGCCCTATTCAATGGTCGGCAAACTCATTAGTCAACAGAGCTAAATATCAACAGTACAAAGATTGAAATTTCTTTTGAGAGCCAATTTTTTTAAACTTAAACTATATAGGTAGGTCCATTGTTATTAACTTAATTAGGGTACTCCTAAGGCTTAGGAAGAGCCACACTCAAGGGGCCAAAGAGCCGCATGTGGCTCGAGAGCCGCAGTTTACTGACTATATGCTATTATTTCTACTTAAATTACTGGTGGCTGGCGGAGGTCAACAGCTATACCTAGATGCCTTATCAGGGTCATATTCTTTCTTTACCTTTTTTTGCGACGACCAGTTTTCATACAGATCTAAAGGACCACTTCTTCCTGAAACTGGCTTCAGTATCACTGTCACTGAAGTGGGCCCTCATGTAGTGCTGCATTTCCTTTTCTATCTCATTTTCTTGAAGGAGAAAGTACTTCTACCACCTGTTCATGGGTCACAATTTCTCACCTTCTTTGAAACAACTACTCTTCTAATCCAGACTGAGGCAAAGACCACAACCCCTTCCTTTTGGAATAATTATGCCTCTATCTCTTTTTAATTAACAGAAAAGTGAGTGTCTAGTTTACATAGAGGATAATGGTGAATCATTTGAAAGAGTTAAGATGGTCCAGGCAATGGTAGGCCTTGAAGAAGAGAGAAGGTTTTGGGAACAGGGTTTTTCTTTCATCTTCCTCTTTTCCAAAAGAAAAAAAGTTTGAGGTCAAGAATGTGGTATTTAATCCAAAACCTAAAAAAAAAAAATTGTCAAAGTTTTGAAATACATTGAGCATGAAATTATTTTTTCTCCAAATCCCACATTATACTCTTTCAGCTATTTTTTTTCTTTCTTTCTCAGTGGACATAGACTAATGTAATTCTTTGCTGCATAGTAATTTATTTTTGTTACATGTGGCATTTTATTTTTAAAAAATCTTTATTGTTGAGAGTATTACAGATGTCCCTCTTTTTTCTCCCCATTGCCCCCCTCCACCTGGTTCCTGCCTGCCCCAGGCCTTCACCACCCTATTGTTTGTGTCCATAGGTAATGCATATATGCACATAAAATCTTTGGTTAATCTCTTCCTGCCCCTCCCAATCCCCTTCCCTCTAAGATTTGTCAATCTGTTACATGTTTCCATGCCTCTGATTCTATTTTATTCATCAATTTATTTTGTTCATTAGATTTCTTGTTCATTTATTTTGATTTTTAGATTCAATTGCTATAGATATGTATTTATTGACATTTTATTGTTCATAATTTTCTTCTTCTCCTCCTCTTCCTCCCTCTCCTCCTCCTCCTCCTCTTCTTCTTCTTCTTCTTCTTCTTCTTCTTCTTCTTCTTCTTCTTCCTCTTCTTTTTTTAAACTTTTTTTTATTGCTTAAAATATTACAATGAGTAGTACATTTGTCTCCTTTTTTCCCCCCTTGACTTTCTCCCAGCCTTCCTTAACCCCCAAACATTTCTTATATTACTGGTTTGGTGGTGGTGAACTCCTTTAGCTTTTTCTTGTCTGCGAAGCTCTTTATCTGTCCCTCAATTCTAAATGAGAGCTTTGCTGGGTAGACTAATCTTGGTGTAGATCCTTGCTATTCATCACTTTGAATATTTCTTGCCACTTCCTTCTGGCCTGCAAAGTTTCTGTTGAGAGTCGAATAGGTGCTCCCTTGTAGGTAACTAACTGCTCTTCTCTTGCTGCTTTTAAGATTCTCTCTTTGTCTTTAACCCTTGGCATTTTAATTATGATGTGTCTTGTTTTTCACTTGTGACCAATTCCATCATAATCTCTGAATGGATATTAAGTCATAGTAAATTCTATGTGCAACCACTGGTAAGGGATATACGTTCTTCAGTTTGTTACTACATCTTCTTTGCTCACATGACCTCCTGACCTTTGTGAAAGCTTGAATTTGTCAATTCTGTTTAATCACATTCTAAACTCAAACTCAAATGACAGTTTGGATTTCTGTGTTCCACAATTTAAAACTCATTCGTTTTAATTTTACCTGTACTCAGAAAACTGTTAACCTTTTAAATGTGGGATCCAAAGTTGGAAATAATCAATGAATAACCTGGAAATGATATAACCTCTCTTATTATAGTTCTCTTTGTGCTAGGAGCTGGGGAGAAGTGTTTTTTTCTTTTTATTTGTTTTTGTGGATGAATGCATTTTACAGTAAAAACATAAGCCTGCTAACAAAATAAATGTAACCTAGTAATATCTTGTTTCCAGAATGTAACAATTCCATGGAAGGCTCAGGAGAATGCTCACATTTTTGTGATATTCTTTATTCATTTTATGTTTTCCTCCTTCCATGAAGTTCTTCCAGAACACCCAGTCTGTACTATATGGTCACTACATCCTTAGCCTTCTCCATTCCCATTTTGAAAATTGGGTTTTATTTCATGTTGATGTCAGGAAAGCAAATAATTGTGAAGATAACTAGTTTTACCCCATGTTAGTATTTCAGAATATTGATTGGCTTGGCAGGGTACAGTCCTCTGATATTAATTCTACAGTGTAACTTATATTCAACCATTCTCTGAATTAAAGACTGGGTAGTATTATGAAAATGTATAGATGTGAGGGGAGAACTTGTCTGACTGAGGATTCGTCTGAGAACGTGTTCCTATTGAGTGACAGGCACCTGTGAAAGGAGAAGCAGCCGCGCTTGGTGTTTCCCCTCCTGTCCTAGTAAGAAGAGGGATTTTCAAGAGTGGCCATGGCATTTGTTAATCTTCGTTACAAGAAGTGACACCACACATTCCTGTCTTCATTACTGAACTGTCTTCCCGTAAAGATCCCACCCATGCCACCCCCTAATCCCCACTCATTATGAGTCAACCCTCTGGTTTAATAGAAATAAACCGTATCCTTCTGCAATTCCCATATTTCTTCTATTATATCCTGTTCCAGGATTAGATAAAAGGGCATCATTTTATTTCTTGAATAAAACCAGAAGTGGATATTCTTTTGTCCAGTGCACACTGGGTATAATGACTATGCGGTGCAAGGACACACGGTACACTGTGCCCTTATGTGGTTATAATTTGTAAAACTTGGTGGGAGATTCCTCACTTTATCGCACATAAGACGGATACAGAGTTCTGTTTCTCAACTGTGTGCTATGGTCTGAATGTACACGTGCCCCCAAACTTATGTGAAAATCCTAATACCCAATGTGATAATACCAGGAGGTGGGATTTGGGGGAGGCGACTCAGTCATGAGGGTGGAGCCCTCATAAATGGAATTAGTGTCTTATAGAAGAGACTGCACAGAGCTCCCTCACTCCTTCCACCATGTTAAGGACAAAAGCAGAATTCTGCGACCTGGAAGAGGGCCTCTGCTGACCATGCTGGCAGCCTGATCTCAGACTTCCTCTGGAACTGTGTGAAATGAGTTTCTGTCTTTTATAAGGCACTCAGCATGGGTATTTTGTATGGCAGCCCTAACCAACTAAGACTGTGTCCCGAGACCCTTTTGTGTTCCAGAGAGGTGTTTCAAGACCACCTTGGGAGGAAAGAGGGAGTGACGGATGAGAAGGAGCTATACATGGTCATCTCTCGATCTGCCCCTCTTAAATCAAAATACCTCTTCTTTTTTAGTGTTATACCTATTGGTATCCCACAGGAGACTTGTGTCCAAATAGGATTCCACTACTTAGAAAGTTTATGAGTCACAGGGGGATTCTAGTGGCATTAGAGATGAGAACAATAGATTCAGTAACATTCCAGTTGATTTTACTCTATTCCTCTATCAATCGGGGTCTAATCAGGAGACTAAAACCCACAATAATTTGAACTGGGAAGTCTTAATACAAAAATTATTAATGGAGGGTTGGAGTAATGGGGGCATTGGTTAAAAGGAAGTGAAGAAAACTCTAAAAAATACGGGGATATCAGACACAGGAGTAGCCACTACCCCTCAAGCTGAGAAAAACACTGAAGAGAGAGGCCTCCCAGTACTAAACTCTGGACTGAAATCCTGACCTTAGGATAGAGGACACAAGCATGGCTCAGAAGATAATGGAGATGTGAGCTGAGGTGCCAGGTCAACAAGTCTTCCCTCGAGTGCCGGGGAAGGTGTCCACAGGAAGGTGCTGCAGTTGGGAAGGCACTAGACTTACATGGGAACCACACCAGGGTCCCAGGATGGTCAAGGCCAAAGGAAGCACAGAGGCCTTGTTACCAATGCACCAGAATGGTCAAGGCCGCCCTGGCATAATCCTAATCGTGATGTCCACGGACTCTGAGCCTGGGAATCGTAATCAGGCTAAGATACCAAGCGGGTGCAAGGACACACGGTACACTGTGCCCTTAGGTAGCCAAAATATGATGGCTGTCACCGGAATCAGGAAGAGAAACTCCTTTCTTTCTGAGAGTTTTTCTAGTCCCCTCAACTGACAGAACTTAATGTTGTGTCAGAGCAGGCAATGAAGGGTAGATTTGAACCTAAGAAACAATAAATTGATGATTGGCCCAATTCTTAGACCAATTATTTATATGAACTCCCAGAATTCTTGTGATAGAAAACATGACATAAAACTGAATTCTCTTAACTCATAGAATTATCATCTGGATCCTAAATAAAGGACAGTTTTAGAGGTTTGACTGGTGTTTCCAAGCACCTTGATAATGAGGATATTAACTTCACTCACTTACTTATTAATTTATCCAGTTGAATGCCTACTGTGTTCATGACATTGTGCTTAGTGCTACAGGAGACACAAAATATACAATTCCTCAGGAGAGCAATAAGTGTAAAACAAGGCTCTTCACATTCAGCAAACTGACCCCAGAAACATTCTAAAAGATACTTTTGTATGACTCCAAATCCAGAGAGCTGCCAATAGAACAGATATTTGGCAGGGGCCTTAAAAACAAAACCAAACCAACAAAAACCACATTTGTTTCTACTAAAACCTATTTTAAAAGTTTTTGAGTCGACTTATAAAAACATACACTTAGAGAAATGCTTAATTCGAGACATATTTATTATCAGGAACAAAGAGAAGGAGGCAGCTTCATATAGTGCCATAAAGCTAAAGAGATGTGCGATGATTACACATTGAGTTCGACCTTGAGATTTCTGGTAGCCAGAACCGAAAGGAAAACATGGTTACTTACATAGCCCCCACTATCAAAATCATGAAGCATATCAATTCCGTAGGGTGTGTGTAGTTTATTTTCCTAACACCCAAAAGTGTATTTCTCACATGACTTTTTCTGCTTTGAAATATATTAGGTCACAGACAAATTTTTATTTGATTGACACATAGTCAATCAAAACACAATGGTTCCTTCAGAACTAAAATAATTGTTAATGATTGCTATCATTAATATCGTGGGCTAAGACACCTCGGTGATACACGTGATGAAGTTGCTATAATGCTGGTCCAAGGAAGACTCTGCACTATGTTCAACCAGGGCATTTGATATATGATTATGAGTTTTTGCCACACAGTAGCTTCCAACAGAAAGCAACAATGCTGATTCTGAATGTCTGCCCAAGTTCACCATCGTATCTAGAACTCTAATCTTCACTCAACTAACTTTATTATCTGGCTCTTAGGTGCAATTTAACTGAACATTAAGCATGGGCTCTGAAACCACATTGCCAGAGTTCAAATCCAGCTCTGCCACTTACTAGATGTGAGAACTTGTAAAATTTACCCAAATTCTCCAGAAGAATAATGTTCTTTATCTTTAAAATGGTAATAATAACAGTGTCCCATAGTTTTTTGATGAGGTCCAAATATATTCATTATTTTTAAAGCAGTTAGAACTATGCTCAACTAATAGTAAGTGCTTATTTAAATGCTGATTTATTTTTTTTTTTAGTATTTGAGTTTGGGACCCCACAGAATGAGTTGTTTAAAGCAAATGTGTGACTATTTTGCACTGTTATTTTCTATTTGTTCAATTTCCATCTGAGATATACTATTGACTTAAACTTTTCCAACCATCCCGATAAAATGAATTTCTAATTTATATCTCTGTAGCCAATTATTTTCCACAAAAGTATCCAACCTTTAGTGTCCAAGTGAACCTTGTAGTGCCTTGATCATTTGTCCCGCACTTCCCCCTACCCCCCTCCAGCTAGTGTAGCTCAGTTCTCAGACCTGGTTCTGTCACCGCTGTTCCTACTACAAAGCCTCATTACCACAGCCTGTGTGTGAGTTTTATAATTTACTTTTATATTTAGAGTGGCGATGTATGATTCTATGCTTAATGAAAACAGTGAAAAATGAGATGTATTAAGACTAGATACACATTTTCAATGCTTATCTTTTTTTTTTCCTTCAAAACTTTAGGCTAATTTAACTTTAATTGGGCTAGTTAGAAATCAGAGGAATTATAAGGATGAACAAATGGCGATCTGACTAGGGACAAATGAGCTGTGTTTTTGCAACACATCCATACTTTGGAAACCCAGAATCACCTCTCTCTAAATCTCAGTAAATCCTCAATTTGGATTTTGAAACTATTGTAAATTGTGTTAAACTTACTAAGGGACTGATATATTTGCATGTCTTTTGGAGGGATTATATACTCAAGGTATTACATAGAATTGACAATGAGTATTTCTGATTAGTACCAAAATTGAGACAAAGACTTTCTTAAAATCCAATTGAATAAAAAAATCCCTTCAAAACCCTACATTTTGTACTTATTATTTTTCCCATTAGATATTTGATAGTTAAGTTTCTTCGATAATTTTCTAACATAAAAATCACACTACGGGAGAGAGGATCTGTCCCCGAGCCCCCTTGCTCCAGATTTGTTGCAGGTGCGGGAACAGCACCAGGTGTCTGACGGGTGGGCTCAGACCAAACCTGGGTTCAGCATCCTCGGTACTTGGGTTCTGGCAAGGAAAGAATCTGCAGCCAAGGCCTCAACCTGAATTTCACAAAGATTTGAGACTCAACTGGAGTCAGAGAAGTGAGACTTCTGTACCATCTTGAGGAAACAACTGTTTTTCTGACCAAGAAAGCTGCTTAGTTGGCCTCGTTTTCTCTGATTGTCCAAATCTGGAGGAGCGGTTGTCCAGCAGGGCTGTGACTGGCTGCAGGTTGGGGCAAGGGCTTCTCTTGGCAGCTGAAATGAAAAGGTCAGGGATTCCCAGGACTCATAGGCCATCAGCAAAGTGAGGACGGAGGTTTCCGGTGCATCCACTCCTCACCGCAGAGCCCAGCTTCCCGAAGAAACCCACCTCAGTCCAGGCCTTCATCCAGGGCCCAGTGGCGGTTGAAGCAGCTCTGGCAGGACTCCCGGCAGAAATCATCTATCCCATCTGTCTGGATGCCCTGAGAGACCCTGTCACCATCGAAGATGGGCACCTCTTCTGTCGCTCCTGCATCCGGTAGTCCTGGGCTGATCTACAGGACAGGTTCCCTTCCTTTGTGCCGTCACTCATGCCAAGAGAGGTGTTTGAAATCACATGATCTCACTCATTTATGGAATATAATGAACAACATAAACTGATGAACAAAAATAGATCCAGAGAAGCATTGATCAGACCATCAAACCTCAGAGGGAAGGTAGGGGAGGGTGGGGGTAAGGAGAGATATCAACCAAAGGACTTGTATGCATGCATATAAGCCTAACCAATGGACACAGACAACAGGGGGGTGAGGGCATGAGTGGGGGCGGGGGTTGGGCGGGGGTAATGGGGGGATAAGGACACATATGTAATACCTTAATCAATAAAGAAATTTAAAAAAAGAGAGGTGCTTGAGGAGCAACACCCAGGGATGGTTGACATGGCCAAGCTCCTCCAGACCACCAGGGGCAAGAAAAAGAGGCAGGAAGAGGCGCTTGTGCGAGAAGCACAGCCAGGTCCTAACCCTCTTCTGTGAGGTGGACCTAGAGCCCTTGTGTCCCCGGTGCACTCAGCCTCCTGACTACCAGGGCCACCAGGTGAGGCCCATGGAGGAGGCTGCCTCTCATCACAGGCAAAGGCTCAGCGCTTACAATGAGCTCCTGAAGAAGCAGGTGGCAGACGTTCAGAAATTGATAAGCATTTAAAGCAAAAAACCCTTCGAACTGAGAGAGAAGGCAGAAAACCAAAGGCTGGAATTACTCTCTGAAGCTGAACACCTGAGGCAGTTTTTAGAACGTGATCAAGAAGCAGTTCTTTCAAGATCAGCTGATGAAGAAAAGGCTGTTGCAAAGGAACTCAGCGCTAATATAACTGCATCTTCAAAGCACTTAGTAGGACACTCAAAGTCCTACTAAGTCAGGTAGTAGAGTGCACTGTGTTGACGGAAGTGGAATTGCTGTTACAAATCAAAAGTTTCTACCAGAACTCTGAGGGGTTCAGCCCGTCAATGTTTTCAGTCCTGTTACGGAGGGAAAGCTGCCATTTTCCTTTCCAGTATTCTGCTTTGCGGAAAATTACAAAGATGTTTAGAGTAGATTTAATTCTAGACCCTGAAACGACACACCCTAACCTGACTGTCTCTGAGGATAAAAAATGTGCGCGATGTACAAAGAGAAGGCAAGACATTTCTGATTTTCCAAAAAGATTTACAGTCAACACAGTTGTCCTGGGTTTTCCATACTTTCACTCCGGCAGGCATTTCTGGGAGGTAGAAGTGAGAGACAAACCCCAATGGGCTGTCGGGGTTTGCAAAGATTCTCTGCCCACGACGTGGAGGAGGAGCCTGTGGCCCTGTCAAGGATGCTGGCGGATTAGGCGGCAGGGGGATGGCTACAATGCCCTGGGAGCTGGCACCATCCCTCTCTGGTCAGAAGTGAAGCCCTGAGGCATCGGCATTTTCCTGGACTATGGGCTGGGGGAGATCTCATTTTATAACATGATTGACAAATCTCACATCTATACCTTCCCTGACATTTTTAATTGAACTCTCAGGCCTTATTCCTATGTAGGATTTCATTCAAAACCTCTTAGAATCTCTATAGAAACAGACTGTGAATGAAAACTTTCTAAGAGGCTGGACCAGTTTAATATATTTTTTTTAAAGGAAGGTGTGTGTGAATTAATACAACAGTGGGTATCATATTAATATGAGAGTAACTCTAATCCCCCCTCACTGGAAGGTGAAAGGAAGAAATGTTTGGTAAACACGGGTGGTCCTGTTAAACACATGAGTCAGGAAGAGAGTTTCATTTGTTTCAGCAACACAGGACAAGGTATGAGGATGGTCCACCTCTTCTCCCAGGTCCCGCTGCTCTCTTTGGTTCCAGCTCTACCCAGTGCTTGGGATCTATTATAGCTGTTTCCTTAGCTTCTTTACTCCTGAATTTGCCTGGAGTTCCTAAAGCCCTTCCCCTGCAGGGAATTCTCTGACCTGGTACCTTTGGGATCCCTGCCCTTATTTCACTGAGCCCAGAGGGCAGAAATCCTAGTCCTCTGTAAATTACAAACCAGGGTCTGTCTTAGTAGTTTTTGTATAGATGGTGCTAGCCCAGTGTTTGCCTGATGAATAGCTTGCTTAACATTTAAATTGCTTTTGTGGTTCTTCAGCTTGGTTAGTTCCAGTACTTGTTTGCATTTTCTTTTATAGTTTGCAATGTTCATTATTGTGTTTAAAAAGAGTGTTGGTGGTCACCTAGCTGACACATTAGAGCCTGAGCATCCTAACATCCACTACACCTTTTCCTCTGTAAACTGAAGTTCATCCCATAAACCTTATAAACTGACTGACTAGATCCAAATTGAACTTTAAAATACATAAGAATTAATCCATCTAAAAAAAACACTTTACAACTGAGTGGTCGTCACTCAGAGGATCCTATAAGACTCAGACTCCTTCTCCATTAGTAAGCTATAGTGGATAAAGTCAGTTATTGATGTTAATAGTTGCCTCTCAGTATCTCAGAAGAGCCTAGAGCAGTGGTCAGCAAACTGCTGCTCGCCAAACTGCGGCTTGCAAGCCACATGCGGCTCTTTGGCCCCTTGAATGTGGCTCTTCCACAAAATACTGACTTCTGCGCATGGGCCACGAAGTTTCAATCACACTGTTTGTGTGCGCGCCCGCACATGGTATTTTGTGGAAGAGCCACACTCAAGGGGCCAAAGAGCCGCATGTGGCTCTCGAGCCGCGGTTTGCCGACCACTGGCTAGACCGCTAGAGCAATGGTTCTCAACCTTGGCTGCACATTAGAATCACCTGGGAATTTTTTTTAATATCCTGATTTCTGGGCCTCATCCTCCAGAAATTTCCCTTTAGGTCTATCAATTGAGGTTTATTTTCAGACCCAGAATTCCTTACTAGGGTGCTGTTCTGAGAATGACCACAAGAGGGCACCATTGCAACTAATCCCTTGCTAGGTTGCTGTTCTCAGAATGTCCACAAGAATGTACTATTGTCCTGGCTGGTTTGGCTCAGTGGAGAGAGCAGTGGCCTGGGAACTGAAGGATTTTGTGTTCAATTCTAGTCAAGGGGACATACCTGGGTTGCAGGCTTTATCCCCAGTAGGGGCGTGCAGGAGGCAGTCGATCAATGATTTTCATCATGGATGTTTCAATCTCCCTCTCCCTCTCCCTTTTTCTCTGAAATCAATAAAAGTATATTAAAAACAAACAAACAACAACAACAATAACAACAACAACAAAAAGAGTGTACTATTGCAACACCACCCTACAGGGCGAGAACCCTCTAGGACTGTCAATTGGGTTTTCTTTTCAGAATCACAGAATTCCTTACAAGAGTGTTATTTTCAGAATGTCCAGGAGAGGGGGCTACTTCAACTAATCCATTACTAGGGTGCTGTTCTCAGAATGTCCAAAAGAGGGCATTATTTCAACACCTCTCTGCAAGGGCGAAAGCTCTCTAGGTCTATCAATTGGGTGTTCTTTTCAGACTCATTACACTACTTATTTTTGTTAGTGTGTTTACAGACAAGCTAGGCAAGTCCCTAGAAATATCTAGAACATTTCCAGAGAATTGGGTCTAGAGATAAAACCCCTGTTAGTTGTGTTGTGAGGGGCTGAGAAGAGGGATGTCCTGGATTCCCCACATTACAGGATGTCTGTTGTTAAAGTGAGGGCCTGACTGAGAAGGAATGAGATCTTAAAAACTAGAATAGAGAATATGGGAATATTCCAATCAAGCTGTGGTCATAGAACCCTACATTCTAATGAGCCCTTTTTGCCAGGAGAAGTAGCCCTTCTGTTTCTGTCTAAGGAGGTTAACTTTTTTTTTTTAAGAATCTTGTAATGCCCTCCCTTAGGAGAGTTTTAGGGCAAGTTAACAGAAGTCTAACTCAAATCCTAAAAGCAGAGGGCCATGTCCCCTCAATCAATTCCAGACTTGAGCCAGTTTACAAACCAGGAATCGCTTTAATTAAGAGTTGTGGCAGAGGGCAAGCCCATTACAGAAGGACTCTACTAAAGTGTAAAAGTTTGTGTAGTTAATTTTTCCCACTTTTCTTCAAAGAGACCTATAACCATTTGCCTGGGTAGCTGTGTACTGAGGAAAGGGAAATAATCAGACTTTGGTGGAGTTATTGGGCACTGGCTCTGAACTGACGCTAATTTAAGAGACGGAGAATATTATTGTGCTCCCGCGATGGGGTTCTGGCTTAGGTAGGCCTCAGTGGGTCCAGTGGGTTCTTGAACCAATCACGTATGTGATCAGTGCCCCAGTTCTGAAATGTATACTTGGAATAGATATACTCAACAACTGGCAGAATCCCTACATTGGTTCCATGACCTGTGGAGTGAGAGCTTGTTTGATGGGAAAGAACAGGTGGAAGCTACTAGAATGCCTCTTCCAATGGCAACAGTTAGCCAAGAGCTTTCCACATTCTTGCAGAGATTAGTGCCACCCTCAATAACTTGAAAGAAACTGGGGTGGTGATTTCTAACAAATACCCATCCAACTCACCTACGTATTTGACTTGTACAGAAAAAAGATGAATCTTGGAGAATGACAGTAAATTATTGTAAACGTAGCCAGGTAGTGACGCCTATTGCAGCTGCTGTTTCAGTCATGGTTTTGTTGCTGGAGGGAATTAACACATTGCTTGCTATCTGGTATGCACCTGTTGATCTGACAAATTATCCCTACCCCCCCTCAGTCCCTGCTAGCAAAAACTACCAGAAGCAGTTTGCTTTCAGCTGGCAAGGACAGCAATATACTTTCACTGTCCTACCTTGGGGATATATCAACTTTCCTATATAATAATTTGGTCCATCTTTATAAAAATATAACTATTAAGAGGTAAAAGGGAATTTTTATGAAAATATAAAGAATATATAAGAAAAATCAAAGAAGCCTTCTTAGCAGAAGTAACCAAAATGCATTGTTATACATAACAATGCTGTTCTTGTAAAATATTGGATTACACTGAGTGGCCAGATTATTATGACCACCCCATCGGTACTTCATTGACACTTCCAAAAATACTGAATATTGAAAACTTCCTAAGCAAATACTCTCAAGGTTTTTATTATTATTATTATTATTATTATTATTATTATTATTTGCATAACTAATTCACTTCATTGTACTGATGGGGTGGTCATAATAACTGGCCGGTCATAATAGTCTGGTCACTCAAGTGTATATGAGTGAGGGTTCCCACTTACTCCCAAACTGTGATGAATTTGTGAGCTCGAGTTGGGATAAGGACTGGGGAGAGGTGGATTTCTCTGCAAAATAAATGAGAAGAATATAACATGTTGGGGAAGATCTGAGGACCCGAGAAAGAAAGGGACCGGAAATGTGAGGAATTGTATGGATGAAGATTAGAAAGTTGAGGCCCTAGAGAGCAGATAATCCAAAAGAGATTTTGGGGGAAATGATTAAGAATTGATTTTTAATTTGTTTGCACTGGGGTGTGATGTGCATTTCTTTCCCCATGTGTCACTCTGAAAGCAATGTCAGTTTTTGCTAATATTTGTGAAAGACAACAATTTGGTAAGAAAATTTTAGGCCCAGACGCTACCAGAAATTGATTCTATTTTGTTCCTGTATTCTTCCCTCTTTTATAACATCAATTATGTAAACACAGAGACACATCAAAATGGAAACTCTTAGAAAATGATAGAATGTTATCCTTCTTGGGGGATAGATTGGGCAAGGCAGGGGCTAGGGTGGATAAAAGTTCTTAGCCCCTTGGGCTCCACAGTAAAATTCCAAGCACAGTGCTGTAAGGGGCAGGGTGTATTACAGGAGTTCAGGTTGTCTGCAGAACGGGAGTCCCTTACCGAGGTGAAGCAGTCATCCTCTCCCATCTCAAGTGTCATTGGAAGCAAAACTTGACTTGGATTTTGAATAAGTGGTTTAAATTTTTTTATGTCTTTGATTCCTTATTGAGAAAAACAAACAAAAACTGAATTCCTTACCACAAAATTGTTGTGAGTTTCCTGTAGAATAATGTATTTAAAATCACTATGCAAACGATAAAGCAACACACGCGCGCACACACACACACACACACACACACACACGCACACACACACACACACCCCTTACCATTATCCTCGGTGACCATGTAACCTCGTATACTAATGGTTGGGACTATCAACGTCTAATCCCCCACGAGTCTTCCTCCAAGGCCAGTTCTACTCAGCCTCATACAAGAAGCCTCTGGTCTCGGGCACTCGTGATATAATCTCTTGGTTTCCAAGCTCGGAGAGCTTGCCCTAAAATAGCAGAGATGGCCCAAGACTGGGCGTTCTCTTTGGAAAAAGTGGCGAATTTCTTTCCGTGCTTTCCTGTATCTTTCCATCGAGCATGACCTATGAAGTTCCAAGGCCCCGGTGCAGCTGGGGTTGACACTGAGTAGGAGAAACCATAGAAAAGGCAACATGAGGATAAAGGGGATTTGGTAACGTCAGGAACATGGAAAAACGTGACGACTGCCAGGGCCTGTGCTGTTCCAGCTGGAGCGTGTGTCTTCCATCTCCTACAGCACAAGCTCTTGCCTAAGGGCAACTCTCAGTCACTCTTTTCTAAAATTTTTAAAATATATATATTTTTTCTGTATTGATTAAGGTATTACATATGTGTCCTTATCTACCCATTGCCCCCCACCCCACTCCCATTCATGCCCTCACCCCCCTGGTGTCTGTGTCCATTCGTTATGCTTATATGCGTGCATACAAGTCCTTTGGTTGATCTCCCCCCACCACCACCACCCTCCTCTGCCTTCCCTCAGAGGTTTGAGCATCTGATGGATGCTTCTCTGTCTCAGTAACTCTTACAGCAAGATCACTGCGATAGCAAGGGTGGAGGTTGAGCTGCCGTGGGGGCTGTCTTCTTGTCTGTTTCTGACATCCACTCTTTCAGCAAACACTCCGTAGGTCCAGTTTCTAACCACCCTTTGCTTAGCCCTCTTAGTTCCGGTCTTTTTGTCACCTTCTTGTCCTGAGGACTCTGGAGACCCTTCTCTCCTCAGTGATTGCTCTCTCAGCTCTCATCTCCCTCTACTTCCATCCTTCTCTTGTCATAACCTCTCACTGGGATCTGCTCCCTCAGATATTCTTTTACTCACATTATTGGCCTTCTCTCTGCCACGGGTACCAGCTACTTAGTTATTAGCCAGCACCATTCTCACTGACCAGTTTCCTTCTGTCCCACCAATGATCTTATAGCCTCTGCCTTCAGAGTCTTCTTGGACATTGGATTTGACTAGTTCTTCATGTTTTCCTTGTTCACCTTTGTAATTGACTTTCTTACCTCATGCCTGTCAAAAATGGCTAGTCAGCAGTGAATCCTATCCATTAACAACAAGTGCTGGGGAGGATGTGGAGGAAAGGGAACCGTTGTGCACTGCTGGTGGGAATGCAGACTGGTGTAGCCACTGTGGAACACAGTATGGAATTTCCTCAAAAAATTAAAAATGGAACTGCCTTCTGACCCACAATTCCACTTCTGGGAATATATCCAAAGAAACATGAAACACTAATTCGAAAGAATATATGCACCCCTATGATCATTGCAGCGTTATTTACAATAGCCAAGCTTTGGAAATAGCCCAAGTATCCACCAATAAAGGCATAGATGAAAAAGCTGTGGGACATTTACACAATGGAATATTAGTTGGCCATAAAAAAGGAAATCTAACCTTTTGGGACAGCCTGAGCTTTTGGTGTACTATTCAAAAAATCATTGCAAAGACCAATATCTAGAAGTTTTTTGCTATCTTTCCTTTTAGAACTTTCATGGTTTCAGATCTTGTGCTCAATTTTTTAATCTATTTTGAGTTAATTTTTGTGTGTGGGAAATGAAGATCCAATTTCATTATTTTGGAGGCTGACCTCCAGTTTTTCCCAACATTTAAGAGATTATCCTTTCTCCATTGTGTATTCTTGACACCTTTGTCAAAGACCAGTTGTGTGGGTTTATTATGTAGTTGTCTATTCAGTTCAATTGGTCTACATGTTTATTTTTATTCCAATGCCATACTCCTTTGATTATTGTACCTTTGTAATATATTCTGAAATAAGGAAGTGTAAACATTACATCTTTGTTCTTCTCACTCAAGATTGTTCTGCCTATTTGGGGTCTTTTGTCATTCCATATAAATTTTAGTTCTTTTTGAAATACATTTCTGCAAAAAATGTCTTAGGAATTTTGATAGGAATTGCACTATTTATAGTGCACTTTGGTTAATATGAGGATTTTAATATTAATTCTTTTAATTCATGAACACAGAATACCTTCACATTTGCTTATGTCTGCTCTAATTAGTTTCATCAATGTTTTAAAGTTTTCAATGAATGTCATTCTTCTCTTTGATTAGGTTTATTTCTAAATATATTATTCTTTTTGATCCTATTGCAAGTGAGATTGCTTTCTTAATTTCTTTTTCAAATAGTGCATTGTGGGTGTATAGCAATGCACCTGACTTTCATATATTGATTTTGTATATTGCAACTTTACTGAATTCATTAAGAGGTTAGTTTTCATGTTGTTTCTTACCACAGCACCTACGCAAACCCACACAGGAACCAAAGTAACCTTTTGGAGGTGGTGAGTATGTGTATTACTTGAATTGTGGTGATGGTGACACATTTGTCCAAAGTCACCAAATTGTATACATTAATTAGGTATAATTTTTGGTATAATGATTCTTCTTCAATAAAGCTGAAAAACAAAACAAAACAAAACAGAATAAAAGTGCATTTTAGATACTACTATTTTTTTATTTCTATTGTGGGACAGAAGCTAGATAAAATGTCTCTATAATTAAACACAAAAACTGATTACAGTATCTATAACATTGTGCTTATAAATAAAAGTCACAATTGTTCCCAGGTTAAATACATCTTCTGGCCCAAGAGAGGACAAAACAAAAAGTGCAACAATTTATCCAACCACTAGATGGCACTGCTGCTTGTGGGTGCCCACAATGCGGGGTGGGGGTCATGGGGGCGGAGCCAAAAGACAAGTTAGTACAGCACAGGGAAGAGTCATGAAGCAAACTTGTAATTACTAGAAAGTAATTATTTCTAATTAGTTACTAGAAAGTAAAGTTGTACTTTAAATCATAAAATTATTTCCTTTAATGATCTTGTATTTGGGTTTATTTAAAATAGAAGTTTTTCTTACAAGAGTAAAAAACTATTCATTATAAAAGACTTTGAATCTATAGAGAAGCATAGGGAAGAACATAAATATTTCCTATATCCCTACTACTCAGGGAAAACCATTTTGTTTACCTTTGAAATTTTTCTTTCTTTCTGCTTATAGAAAAGCAAACATATAATTAATATTTTTTGATATTTTAACAATTTTTATTGTGGTATATTTGTACCCAATAAAATGTGGAACTAAGGTATCTATTCGTTATGTTTTGACAGATGTGTATGCTTATGAACACCACTCTAATAAGATGTAGACCAGAAAGTACCTCATGCCCCTTACACTTCTTCCTCCCGCCTCACTTACAGAGGCAACCACAGATTTCTGTCACTGTCCCTTAGTGTTTCCTGTTCTTGAATTTCATATAAATGGAATCATACATCAGGTCCTATTTTATGCCTAAATTTTTTTTTTTAGCTCAACATAATGCTTAATAATGGCATGGAATCTTACTGTATATATATATATATATATGATTTTAACTGGTTTAGCAATAACAGTTTGAGTATTCGCCCATATAATTAAACATTCTTCATTATTATTTTTTAATGTTGGCATATTTTTCATCATGTGGTAGAAATACTTAATTAAATCTTTAGTTTTGGACAATTAAGTGGTTCTGACTTATTGCTAGTAAAAAAAAAGCCATTTGACAAATATTTTTGTGATTATGTTTTACATATCCGAGATTATTCCTTTAAAATCCACTCCCCCCAAAAGAAATTGACATATGAAAGAAAAGGATGAATCTTTTTAAGATTATTGATAAGCATTTTTAACCTGTTTTTCAAAGATTAAACTAACTCAGTTTATATTATCCCCAGCAGTCTCTCTGGTCATATATTTTTTAACATTTGTCCAGAATTTTTTAGCAATTTAATTTTCGTTATTATACATTTCCATGTGTAAAAATTTTGTCAAATTTATAAAAATTGAGAACAAGCTTAGGAAAAGCATTGCCATATTCATATTATAAAATTTTGAGTCAATTGAAGACTGACTATAGTATCTAACATTTTAATGGCACCTTATCATTTTTAAAATACTTTTAACTTTATTGAATTTCTAAAATTATGTAAAATAAGCCAGTTAAGAATTCTTTCCCTTTTCAGAGGAAGAAATTGAAATTATCTTGGGAAAGCAAAATAAAACACTGATCACAATATTTATCTCCAGCCAGGTATGTTTTCAGTCATTTTTCATGTATTAACTAATTCAGTTTCCAGCTACGTTTAACTACATTTCTAACTAATTCTAACTTAAACAGCTATTCCACTAGTTAATGGCAGAGATGAACTCAGGCAATCTTTCTCCTGGATCTGGCTCTTAACAGCAACACTTTCCACTTACACATTTCATGGAACACAAATCACAAGACATTTTTTCGAACATGACTCAGAAGAGTAAATGACTAAAATATGTATAGCATTTTGGAATTGAACAAGATGCTTTTAGAGCATCGGTTATTAGGACCAATTATTCTCTTATTGAAGAGAGAATCTATACTAATAAAAGGGGAATATGCTAATTAGACCAGGTGACTGGACATCTTCCAGATGTCCAACTTCCTTCCGGACAAAGCCATGGTGGTGGGGGCCAAGGCAGAGGCAGTTAGGGGCAATCAGGCTGGCAGGGCAGTGGTTAGGTGATCAGGTCAGCAGGCAGGCAAGCAGTTAGGAGCCAGCAGTCCCGGATTGCGAGAGGGATGTCCAGCTGCGGTTAGGGGCGATCAAGCCAGCAGAGGAGGGCAGTTGGGGGCGATCAGGCTGGCAGGGCAAGGCAGTTGGACATCCCCCAAGGGGTTCCGGATTGGAGAGGGCGCAGGAGCCGGGCTGAGGGACCCCCACCTCCTGCACGAATTTTGTGCACCGGGCCTCTAGTGAGGTTATAAATAGGTCCCCACAAAATGACATTAGGTATCTCCTACTATCTCTATGCTTCTTTTTGTTTAAATTTGTTTATTAGTTCTAACCATCTTTAAAAAAATTTTTTAAATTGATTTTTGAAAGAGGGAAACATCTGATGAGAAAGATTGATCAACTGCCTCCTGCATACCCTCTACTGGGGATCAAGCCTGCAATCCAGGCATGTGCCCTGATCAGAAATTTAACCAGTGACCTCTTGGTATAAGGGAAAACGTTCAATCAACTCATTCACACTGATCAGGCTTATGCTTCTTTAGTATGAGGGTGATAAACAATAAAGAATAAGAAAATAATAGGGACAAAACATTTTAAATGGCATAGATTCTTTTCAAGTCAATTATAATATTTACTGAGCATCTGCTTTTATACAGAAAGACGCATAAGGCCTTTGTAGGAACAGACATGTAAAAACAATTCAAAAAGTAGAAACCACATTATAAAGCTAAGGTATTACAGTAGATAACTTTTTGAAAAAATGTTTTTCTTATTTCTAGTATGACATAATTTTTAGTGTATTTTAAGGGAGCAAACACTTCTTAGAAATAATTTTGTTTCCATTTTTATTTTAACATACATAAAAGCAGCTTATAATTGCACCAAATACAAAAGACAAACAAACAAATAGTTTATTGCACTGCAAACACCTCACATGAAGTACTGCATGTGATAACATTGATTAGGAAAAGCACAAATTTATAATCAGATATTGTATTATTCTAGGTTTGAACAATACAGAATTTTTTCTAATAGGGATTTGCCACATCATATATTGCACACTTTCCAACACTTATCTGTTTTACAAATATTTCTCATGTTCTTTGGTTTTGTTTTTATCTTTATAAAACATGGTGTATAAAGTTTTAAAGGCAAAGAATTAAGTACCATTAAAAAAGACATTGAAGAAATAAAAACAAACAAACAACATAAATATGTGGTCATCCCAGTTTTGGGGAGAAAAAAGTGACAAAGTAGCCTGGCAAACTTCTCCAAAAAGAGAGAAATATTACAAAGCTTAGTTTCATAAGCATTTGTCCACCTATAAATGTTCTCTGAGCTTAACAAATGCATTTAGACTAAATAACTGTGTTACCAGTTAACATTTCTTTTGTTTACATTCAGTTTTTAATACTGCCATCTAATTCCTTCTAATAGTGCAAATGCGTGAAGGACACTCATCGTTGGTAGTCATTCGGCAATAAATAAAAACTCTAAACCTAGCTGTTTTATTATTTTTGGATTTGAAAAAGTATAAAGTGCATTCAAAAGGTTTAAAGTCATTTTTCTCAATCTTGGACATAAATATCCATCAACCTGTGATGTTTTCAGGTCACGGCGAGGGTATTCTGCAATGCAGCTCCCCTGCCTTTTGTTCCACAGTCTTGTTTGGAAGAAAGTTTCCAAAATCATACCAAGTTTCTTCACAAAGTCCTTACGGCAAACATCTGACCATAGAGCAGCATCCACGACACGGATTGCCTTGAGTTCCATGACATGATAGTCTATAAGCCAATATGGCTCCTCACTGTTTGAAGGGTTTGTTACATATCCAATGTAAATTCCTTCCACAGTCTGTGCTGCTGACCTCTGTGCTATTCAGAAATGCACAGTTCTCTGACCCTGTGAGGCTGAACCTGTCAAACAATAAAGAAACTGAGAATTACTTTCAGTGCATCGTTTCCGTTCAGTTACATGGAACATAAAAACTTTGTGGTAGTAGAGGTCTCTGCTTTATTTATTTATTTATTTATTTATTTATTTATTTATTTATCATAAACTAATCTAGAGAGAGAGGAGACAGGGATTGAGAGGAAGAGTAGGCGGAAGGAAGGTACAAAGCTAAGAGTAAAGTGTATCCATTTGGGCCAGCCAGCATGGCTCAGTGGTTGAGCATCGAGCTATGAGCCAGGAGGTCAAGGTTCAATTTCTGGTCAGGGCACATGCCTGAGTTGCAGGCTTGATCCCCAGTAGGGGGCGTGCACAAGGCAGCTGATCAGTGATTCTCTCTCATCATTGATATTTTTATCTCTCTCTCACTCTCCCTTCCTCTCTGAAATCAATAAAAATATGTATTTAAAAAATAAAATAAATGATAATAAAATAACGTAAGAATCTTTAATTCTGGGGCAATTTTTCTTTCAGGTCCATAGAAGCTGCTAATTAAGCATGAAAATATTGTTCTTTATCCCTGTGGAGATGAGAACAGGGAAAGAGTACGAGGGAATTGTTTTTCAAAAACTAGTTCATCAGTAAAATATTAATATGAGATTGGAAATGTTAGATTTTATCATCACAATTATTTCTGGAATATTTCTGAGTCTTCTAGTCACACTAATTTTATTTTTCTGAGATCAAATTACTAGAAGCATTTGTTGTATGAATTCCAAGTAAGGGAAAAGAGCAAAATGATCATATGACAGCTTTTCTTTAAAGAATTCCAAAGAGTATAAGCATACAAAAGAGAACAGTGGAAACAGGGAAAATGGTTTCCCTGAGCTACCAGTCTGGGAAAGATAAAGAAACATCTTGAAACTTACCCGTTGTTAAATTCTTTGCCATTTGACCATTTCCATGTCTGTCCAGCATCATTTTTTAGCCCAATCCAGTGTTCAGCTCTACCCACATATCTTTTTAAAAAGATCTTGAAGAAATGACAAAGGGGGTGCTTGTTAAACAGCTGTTATGGGTAAGTAGATGTAATACATTCTCAAAATCAGTTTCTCAAAAGCTGCATCTGAGGTAAAGTAGCTGATCATTCATTAGCTCTGTATAGAATTGACTCATTCGGATTTCTAGCCTTTGAGGCTAGGCATCCAAACCAGATTTACAAGACTAAATAGAACCCTCGTCTGACCTCAGACTAAATGTTCCTACATGGACACAGATACAATGTCTTCTTCATTTATAAGGAAACAGAAGGACATCACAGATTAGCTCTATAAAAGAAAACAGCAATATTTTATGAAATTGTGTTTGAATATTATCTTACCATGTCCTTTTCAGAATCAATGACAGCAAGAGTAGCACCGTGTTTGAAGCAAGAGTTTTGGGCCAAGGTCCAATTCCTTGTTGTATTGGAAATAAAGTAGCATTTCCTCTGGTATCCAATCCAATCGTCCGAGCATGAAGAAACATGGTTGTTTGATGGTTCCGAAAACATATATCGCGCTGGACAATTGTACTGGCCCACTGTGGACAGGAAAATTGTTTTAGTCACAAAATAAGTTAAATACCCACAGCATGCAAACCTAGTTCTTGGGGTAGGTGATAAAGTGAAGGCTGAAAGGCAAAAAGGCAAATTCGGAGAAGCATGCGAAGGCAGGTCCTCACCTTATCAGATCTCCCATTGTGCCTAATCATCATTGGACAGGGTATATTAGTAGGAGAAAAGAAGGTGGCTCTTTGGCCATAATGTCCGAAAGTGGTAACAAAAAAAAAAGAAAAGAAAGAAAAAAAAGAAAAGGAAAACCTTAAAAACGGTCTTGGATTAGAAAGGGTAAAGTGTTTTATAAATTTCAAGAAGGGTTTTGAATCTGAATGCAGAGGTGGAGGGATTTAAACTTTCAGGAGATAAAACACTCTATTTGAAGATGAAAGAGAGAATTATTTGCAGGAAGTAATTCAGAACACAAAAAGACCTATGACTGAAAAAGTTTCATAAAATTATAAATATAATGTTTGTAAAAGACACAAACGTATCTTGGTATAGTGGTATACTTTGAATATCTTATGGCGCTTCACTCTGGGAGTTTCTAGATACAGTCATAATTATTCATAGCCACAGTTTGGCGGTCTTTGAGTTGAAAGACAAAAGACTGACCAAATCTTGATTAATCTATGGCTTAGATATTACTTTTTTCTGTCAATATGAATGTGAAGCCCACAATTTTCCTAACTGTTGATTTATTTAGAATCTAAATCAGCTCCTTTCATTCCACATTTAAACCCATAGTAATGTAATTTTCTTCCACAATAATGCATAAATCATAGACACTTTTCATACTTATGGAAAGGCCCCAGAGTTGTGGAGACAAAGGAAGGATATAAAACTGGAACTCATAGACACAGACACAGCATGGTGGTTATCAGAGGGAAGGGGGTTGGAGGGCAGTAAACGGTAAAGGAGGCTAAATATATGGTGATGGAAGATGATCTGACTGTGGGTGGTGGGCACACAATGCAATGTACAGATAATGTATCATGAAAATGTACACTTGAAACCTATATGATCTTATTAATCAATGTCACCCCAATACATTTGATAAAAAAGAAAATCTCTAGAAAACTCTAAATGGTATTATATTAATCGCCCAAGGAACGTGGAATTGTATTAGTATTTTTTAGGAAATCCACCACGTATGATATATGGATGCTGCTAAATTGCTCAGAATTGCTGATTAATTGGACCAAGGACTCCCACTGATTTCAGCTGAGATTACAACAGAGACAGCAAAGAGACTCGATGGATTCATGAAGTGCAGACCCACCTGATAAAGCGATGAGAGCTATGATCAAGACGGTGATGATGACCACGTTCAGGACAGCACATGGGATAGGAACTTGAAGGGACCCTTCATGATGTGAGGCAAAGTGAAGGCTGGCAGCGTTATCTGAAGAGAGAAGGTGGATGTGAGTTCAGGCAGACTACAGAAGTAAGATGGGGACATTTGATATTTTCTTGCAGTAAAAAGTAATGTGTCTCCCTATCTTCTATAAAATTTATGCCAATTTCCCCCAAATTTTGGATGAATTTGGATAATTTTTGGAGGGGTTAGAAATGAAACAATATAGGCATAATGATGAGAACATAAAATATCTTCCCAAAATATGTACTTAGTAGCAATGAAAATTCTGTCATCATAGTTTTATTGCTTTACTCACAATAAGAACATTTATTAAACACCTGATTACCCTAGATGACATATTAAAAAAATCATAATCATAATTCCTTAACCTCTCTGTATTTACAATTTACTGTTTAAGAGTAATGGTGTAAATGAGGATAAATGGGGAATGTATAATAAAAAATATTGAATTGATATATTAATATCTATAACTAGCATGACAGAAAATAAAAACAATTGATAATAATTTTTGGTAAAGTTGGTACAGATGTGAAACAATCGAAATTTTTTATAAGTTTCATTTTACTGTTGGAAGAGTAAAATGAAAAAAAAAACTTTAGAAAACTGTTTCTTACACAATTAAGCACACATCTACCATGTGATCCAGCAATTCTACTCCTATGTATTTTCTCAAAAGGAATGAAAATATGTCTCAAAAATGCTTTGTATAAAAATGTTTATAGCAGTTTTATTCTTAAGAGCTAAATTCTAGAAATAACCTAAATACACATCAACAGGAAAACTGATAAACAAATTATGCTATTATCCATGAAAGGACATATAAAAAAAGAGAGCAACTGATACATGCAACAAAATGGAAAAGTTAAAAAAAAGTTGAGTGAAAAAATCCACATACTGTTACATACTGCATATTTTATTTAATGTAACATTTAAGAATTGCTGAACTAAGCTATGGTGACAGAATTCAGAAAAGTGAAAGCTGTTATGTGTGTAGAAAAGGTAATCTGAGCAGAAAGGAATACAGGGGAACTTTCTAGAGTGATGGCAATTTCAAATGTTGATTGGAGTTGTAATTATACCTCATTAAACTGCACATTTATGATCTATGCATCCATTGTATATAAACTATACCACAATTAAAATATGAGAATGAACAGTAAAATATTTGAATTTTCAAGATAATTTAAAATAATAAAAGAAATCTAACAGTATTAAAGACCAAACATTGGGAAGAAGTTATTTTTTCCCATTTATCCTTTGTTTAATGCTAAAAAAAAGTAAAATTTTGATTTCACCAATAAAAATATTTTGTGGAAGGATTTAGAATATAAGTATGATGTCAATGATGATTCTTAGTTACACAGACACACACACCAAAGGAAATCTAGAAGGATATCTGTTCCGAAATGTAAATAAATTAATTGAGAAAGGAGACAATGGGATCCTGTGGCTCAGAGTTTGAATTTGATTTTTGCTAGGAAGAGCTGTCATTTTTAAAAACTTTGGCCTCACAAGAAATACATAGTTCCCTATTATGTTCTGAGAAACTGAAATATAAAATTGCTATGTGAATGATATCAAAATTTACCATAAAAACAGTCTCAAAATGAGAAAATATCATGTTTTTGAATATAGATGACTTGTATAATTAAGAGCACATATCTTGAAATGCACATATTTTTCCTTAAGACATTTCTCTAAAGTTAAAGTGGGCTAAGAGATGTTGCTTTCTTTACGAGGAATTTACCATGTACTGAATGTCAGCATCAGCTTCTGCTTCTGGGGTGGTTTTTCCCAGCGTAGATCTGCATTCAGATTTTTCAAGAGATGCCTTTACTTCTCTCCTATCTAGTTCTATTTCTCTCAGCTTCTCAAAGCCAATCTGCATTCAGATTTTTCAAGAGATGCCTTTACTTCTCTCCTATCTAGTTCTATTTGTCTCAGCTTCTCAAAGCCAATCTTCTTTTTTTTCGCCAGAATCCAGCTGTTACCGGAAGGAGCCCAGGGTAGGTAGATAGCAAGTTCAGAGCTCTCTGTCTAGTTTCACTTCTCATCATGCTTCTTAGCCTCAACGCAGCAGCACAGCTCTGTTCCTGAGCCAGTATTAACTCAGCCAGATAGCTCAGGGCCTCCAAAGTCTACTTCAGTCTATTGGCTTAGCCAGTGGGTAAACTGTGCTGATGATTTTCAGATTGTACTTTACATCCATTAGTGAGGGCGGTGGTTGCTCAGTTTGGTTCATCACCTAGGTGACCAAACACTGCCCCCAAGAGTGTACTTCCGCTCTGATTACGGTCCTGCCCATTAACGGAGAAATTGAAAATAAATCCACCATTACATATTGAGTCACCTAAGGGTTGTGCCCAGTGTTTTTTCATACTAATAATGTATGTAGAAGACAGCATCAACTAAACATTCAACAGAAAATGGGGATGATCTCAGGAAAAGTTAAGAATCCCTGAATTAGGACCTTTTTGCAACTATGCCCTCTATTTATTGAGTAGTTTAATTATTACAATTATTTTTCCTTTTGGTAGTTCAATGAGTCCATAAAGTTATGGTTATGTGGTTACCAGAAATTTTGTATAGTTTGCATTTGTTATCCACAGTTGATTTTGTGTTCTAAAGTGAAAGATGGGTTTATGGGAGGTAATGGAAGCTTTTCTAATGCAAAACAGTTTAGTGGACACACACTCTAAAAACAATCCTTCCTCTCAATTTTTTCAGCTCTGCTATCCACAACGCATTCCTTAATTACTGCTGACAAACTGTATTTCTTACATATTAGGTTTTGGGGTACCTCAGTAATTCAAAAAGGAAGAGGTATAAATGAAAATACACACATAAAAAAAACCTCATAGAAGTGAGTTATAGAAAAAAATGGGAAAATTCTGGTATCATAAATAGAATAGGTCTCTGGACAGAACAGACAAATAGAAGAGAGGAAATAGTATACAGCAAAGATAATCATATTTTGATGAAAAAAGAAAGAAAGAAAAATGTCTGATTCATTTGGAATTTTGAGCCAGTGACTGGATGTGTGAAACTGAAGGATGAAATGTAGAAAAAGAGTCCCATAAAGATTATAGAAGCAGAAGACGTCATTTTCAAGATTTCATGACATTCTCTGAATAAATTATCATTAGACACTGTAAGTGTAAAGATGCCTATATGGCCATTCTCTCAAAGATTGGAAACCTTTATTTTCAGCAACTAGAAGATGCTGCATGAGAATACAAGACGAGGCACACAGAAAGCACACAAAGATACAAAGTAAAGGCAGTCAAGAGCGTAATTGCTTATGTGCTGCACAGAATTTTTGTAAAGAAAGTCAATGCTTCCTGGAATATGTGCAGATGGATATGGAAAAATGATAGAGAGTGCACTGGGCTAGAGCAGGGAGTTTTATAATTTCATCTAAAAATGAAATAATATAATTTGAAACAAAGAAACACATCTTTGAATAGCTTCTCCAATTCACCTTTGTGTTTCCTCTCATCTCCGTAATCTTATCTTTAATAGATAAAGAAATATTTACTTCTTCCCATTTTTCTCTTTTATCTGGACTGAAATAGAATGTAATCAAGTTCTTCAAATGACAGAAGTTTATTTTCTTCCCTAAGTCCTGTTATAGGGGGCAGGGGGAAAGTAGGTTTACAGTTGTTTGTATGGAAAAATAATACAGTAATTAATCAAATAACAATATCAGAATAAATTCTGTGTTTCATGTACTTGCAACTGTAAACCTATCTTTGGCCCTCCTGGTATATATCATCTATATAGATAGTTATAACCAGTATATGAAAACAAGATCTGACTTACTTTGTCGTCCTCTCTCCAAGGAGCTGTTCTCTGTTAGGGAACAATCTTCAGAGTTCATCTTTATTCCAGTCAATACCCTCTGGTTAATCTCAGGTCAAGCCAATCTACAGTGAATGCCCTTGCTGGAGCTCTAGCTCAGTCTCTGAGAGAGCTCATCATTTATAGTCACATATGCGCTGTCTCCGCCCCCTTCCTCTTGACTTCTAATCACTCCACCACTCCAGTTCCCTTTAATTTATGCCCCAGTGGCCCAGACAATTTACAGTGTGTTGTTGTGGTGAGCTATGGGTTTTCCCTACTGTCTGAAATGTGCTTTCTCACAACTGTAGGTGTAGCATGAAAAGACACGTGGGATTTCCCAGAACGTGTGACATCCTTCCTTAAATTTATAGAAAACAAAAGTAGTTTGGGAAACGGTGTATCTAAATAAAAAACTCAAAGTTCGAGATTCCTATTTGTGAGATGGAAATAATAAATAAGAGTAATATTTCTCTGGAATTCCATTCATTCATTCATTTAACTAATATTTATTGGACATCCACTAGGAACCTGACACTGTTTAGAGCTAGAGGATTTATTGTTTAAGAATTTAAAAGTCTCCATCCTCCTGCATCTCTCTTCAGTGTGGGAGAGTTTCTTAGGAAGCTACAAGTCGGCTTTCAGAAGTTTGTCATTCACTTCTTTCCTGGGGACTAGCTTTTTTTTTCTTTTTTCTTTTTTTTTTAAAGGTATCATTTAGTAAGTAGTGCTTTAATGCAGGAAACAGAAACTCTGTGGTCTGGAACTTCCTTTCTATGTTCTAAAATTGTTTATCTTGAATTATCTGTTTCACTTATCCCCTGTTAATGTTTTTTTAAAATCAAATTTTACTGTCATTTAAACCACTCTGGTTTTCCCTCAGTAGCATCTTATCCTCTTATTTTTCCCTATGTACTAGATTGTTTTTTCATATATCTCTGAGGTTTAAGACATTTTAAGGATGATTACTATAAAAATATATTGCCATAGTATGAATATCATACAGATAACTTATTAAGATCAACATAAAATAAACGCAGAATGTCCATGTATGGTGACTTAAGGAGGGGATCAAAATACCATTCTGGTTAACAATGGTGCCAAGAATTGTATCATTAATATCACTTCTTCAGAGTGGGGACATTCTGTTTGTACAATTAGGCCTTTGAGAAAATGTTTTGCTCAGGTGGGTTGGAAGCTATCATCTACTGTAGGTTAGTTAGGCCATCATATTTATTTGTTTACCTAAGACATGAAGAGGTACATATTGGTCCTAAAGTCTCTCTTTGCTTTCATTCTGTTTTTTAGTCAATTTCCTAGTATGTTTTCCAAATAGCAGCTCAAGGGTTTGTTTTGTAATTACTAGTAAATGATATAATTTTGGTGAGTTGTTCAACTCTTCTCCTCTTTCTACCCTCAATGGCTTCTTATCTGCCTTACCATAAAATTCAACCTTCTTATATTTAAGTAGGTCCATGATCTGGTCCCTGGCTACCTCTCCACTATTTTTTCCTATTAGCCACTGCTTTCTCTCACAGGAACCTCTTTGCTGTTCCACAAAAATGTCAAACATACTTCCACTATAAGGTCTCTGCCTTTTGTCTAAATGGGTCTTCCTCCACCTACTTGCATGGCCTGCTCTCCCTTTAATTCAGTTCTCTCACTGTTAAACTTTCCTCAGCCCAGAGAGGTCTTCACTTGCCTTTCATATGTAGTAAAATAAAAATGTCACACTCTAATCTTCCATAAAGCTTTATCTTTCTCTACATCATTTGTCAATATCTGATATATTATTCTATATCCTATATAATAAAAGCCCAGCGACCGAAACGATGGAACGACCAGAATGACCAGAGACCAGGACACCACGGCCCCTTGCCCTGGCTGGCCCCCCACACCAGGGAATGGTTAGGGGTGAACAGGCAGTCAGGCGAGTAGTTAGGGGTGATCAGGTAGGCAGGTGAGTGGTTAGGGGCGATCAGGCAGGCAGGTGAATGGTTAGGAGCCAACAGTCCCAGATTGTTAGAGAGATGTCTGACTGCCAGTTTAAGCCCAATCCACAGGGATCCCTGCGGGATCAGGCCTAAACAGGCAGTCGGACATCCCCTGAAAGTCCTGGCTTGCGAGAGGGTGCAGGCCAGGCTGAGGGCCTCCCCACCCCCATACATGAATTTCGTGCACTGGGCCTCTAGTATTGTTTATAATCTACTTTCCTTACTAGACTGTAAGCTACTTGTGGCAAAAACTTTTCCTATCTTGTCCCTTCTGCCTTTAATACCTGACATAGTAACTGGAACCTAGTGTGTATGCTCAGTATATACTTGTTGAAAAAGTGAATAAATAAATCAATAAATGTGAATTTAAAGAAGAATATGTATAAAAACATATGACTTGCAAAATGTTGAGTGTTACCCTGGGAGACTTGTGGGACTGTAGGGTTAAGAAATATGTAATTTTAGACTGCCATTAGATAGCAAGCGCACATTTGAATACTGTTGATGAATGTTGGAGCTGTTAAATTTGGTACTTAAGGGAATAGCTAGTGCATTTGCTAATTTCTTTGGGTAAAAACAACTTAGATCTTTTATTTATTTATTTATTTATTTATTTTTAATTTATCTTTATTGTTGAAAGTATTACAGATGTCCCCTTTTTGGCCCTGATTGAGCCCTCTAGCCTGCTCCCGCCCACTCCACGGGCTATGAATATATGCATATAAGTTCTTTAGTTAATCTCTTCCTGACCCTCCCCCCCCCCTCTCTAAAATATGCCAGTGCTTTGCGTGCTTCAATGTCTCTGCATTTATTTTGCTCGCTACTTTATTTTGTTCATTAGATTCCATGTATAAGTGAAATTATGTAATACTTGTCTTTCTCTTACTGGCTTATTTCGCTTAACGTAATATTCTCCAGATATTTTAAATGTGTATCTGACACTAGCTATACATAGCATGTTGTGGTTGTGATGATTCATGAGAAAATAGTAGTCCTATAAATCTGCAACATGATTTGATCTCCTCCAAGTCTGGGGTATAGAGAAAGAAAACATCCTTACACACACAATAATCCTTACTGTAAGTGTTTTCCACATGCAAAGCAGGACTTTTCAACAGCTGATTAGGCTAATATAAAAATCATGGTCCAGTTACACCATTTACTAATGTACCTTTTCTCCTCTAGTAATTCTCATAGAAGTATGAAAATACAATTTTCTTAGCTGGACACCAACTATCTTTGAAGTTTGAATATTCTAGAATAGTTAGGCTGGTTACCATAATGAACATAGTGTATGTTTTATAGATAGATAACCGTTTCCCACAATTTTCCCTTTACTCCCTATAAGCCCAATACGTTGACCTTCAGTCTATTCTTTGCAAAAGCTAAATTTATTTTTACTTTACAGGGTATATTCTTGCTTTTGTTCTCTCTGCCCTCAGATTTTTTTCGTAGCAAACTCTTTCTTCTCATTAATGCTTACCCCACTTGTCCCTTCTCACCAGACCATCCCTGACCAACCGTACAAATTAACTTCCATTAGTTACAATTTATTACCTCACTCTCTTCTTTTAGTTTAAAGAACATTTCCAATGATAATATATTCTATAAACAAAGAGAGAGAGGTAATAAACGATGACGTATGAGAAGTAAAAATCATCATCATCATCATCATTATTTATTCCCTAACTAGAAAGTAAAAGGAACATTAAGAGCAGAAACATTTCTGTCTTACTTAACAACAAATTTCTAATACTTGTAATAGGGCCTAGAACATAGAAGTTCAACAAGTGTTTATTGGGTAAATTCATGAAAGAATGTATGTGAATTTCAACCAAAGCATTTGTTCACTGTGCACCTCTTGGAAACGTACACAGCTCCAGTGATTTTGGCTTTATCTATAAAATAAAAATATTAGCATCCAGTCTGGCTGGCGTGGATCAGTGGTTGAGCATCAACCTATGAACCAGGAGGACATGGTTCGATTCCCCGTCGGGGCATGTTGCGGGCTCAATTACCAGTGTGGGGAGTTCAGGAGGCAATTGATCAATGATTCTCTCTCACCATTGATATTGCTACCTCTCTCTTCCTCTCTGAAAAAAATGTATATTTTTTAAAAATATTAGCATCCAACTTATAAGTTTTTCTGTGAAAAAACACACATTAAAATTAGAAAATTAGTTTTCTACCACAGTGTTTGGTATATAATATACATTTAATGATATATAAATGAGTAACACTTTAATAGAAGTCATGAAAAGGGAAAGTTCCTCATTGGATGTAAGGTACCAAGAAATAAAACTGAGAAGTTATAGCATAATTGCTGATGTAATGCAACTTAGCTCTTGTCTGTCTAGAATACAGACAGACAGGAAGCTGTGATGTCCTACAGTCACCTCTAACAGCTTTCATGACACTTAGGTACTTGCTTATGTGCTCAAACAGTCTTTCTTCTTCACCCCCAATCAGGTGGAAAAATATTATATATGTGTATATATATATACATATGTATGTATATATGTGTGTGTTTATATTTATAAACCTATACATATATTATTTATGTTATGTATGATATATATGCCATTGGGCACAGAAAAATGATAACTAGTGATCTTATTGTGTTTTTTTTAAATATATTTTTATTATTGATTTCAGAGAGGAAGGGAGAGGGAGAGAGAGATAGAAACATCAATGATGAGAAAGAGTCACTGATCGACTGCCTCCTGGTAGGGCCACTGGGGATTGAACATGCAACCAGGGCATGTGCCCTGACTGGCAATTGAACCCTGTCCCCTTGGTTCATAGGTGGACGCTCAACCACTGACCCACGCTGGCCAGGCTATATAGTGATCTTATTGTAAGAAAACAAATATCCTTGAACATGATCACATTGAGTACAATCTGTTACCTTTGTTCTTAAATCATTTCTGTGTCTTCGGGAGCAGCCACTGTATTTTGTTGAAATCAGCACGTGCGCAGGTGGGAGTAGGCAGTCATTGCAAAGGTAAAATCCAGCCAAGGTACTAAGCACATGTTATCAGTAGCCCTCCAAGGCCAATATGCTTTGGCCCTCATGCTATTTACATCCTCTACAATAGTCTAAACTTTATTGTAAAAGAATAAGTTGTTTATTACTTCTTCCTTCCCTCCTACAGTAATTTTTTTAAGTGTAAGAACTCTTCCTTAGATTTGAGAAAGCAATCTTCAATTCCTGTAAAGAAGTGAACACTGAATAGGGGTTGCCCAGCACAGCTCTTGTTGACACCTGCTCCCCTGACGTCATTAGTAAAAGCATGTCATTTCTCATTTCGCTTGCAACAGTGTCTTCCTGTGTACAATCATTTATTTACTCAGATCATCCACCGTTATTTGTTAAATGAAAGGAAGGTATCTGTACATGTGAAATTACAGCAAGTAGGACAAAAGAAGGTACAGAGGGTCAGGATACAGTGTGGGAGAAATTTGGGGGTCAGAAGGTTTTTCAGTTGTCCCTTATTCATCTATATATGGAAGCAAACTTCCTGTGTGGTCAGCTCTGAAGGATTCAATTCTCCAAAGCAAAGAAACACATAATGAAAACTGATGAAATAAAACTAGTGCAAATAAACTCTTTTCAATCTCCCTATAAAACACACATGACAAGAATATGTCACTTTCAGAGATACTTTATGTCTTATTTCATAAATAATATATCAAAAATTTAAGGATATCCACCAGGCAGAGATTATCATGGACATTTTATAGTTCTGTTGAGGAAACTGAGGCTTAGAAAAATTAGTGCCTGGGCAAAGTTGGAAGAAGCCACTCAGGACACCAGAACTCAATGTAGCTCTCCTTATGACCTTATATGAAGAATCCGGGGGAAGGTCTCAGGAAGGAAATGAAGTAATGTGAGCTAAATGCAAAGCGATGCAGAGAAGACAGGATATACAGTCCTTATCAGGCAGCAGCTCAGCAGAAGGCTTTTAGTGGCACCTGTTCACAGGGACCGCAAACTTCCGACCAAAGACAGTTTCCGAAGACAACCTGTTCATCTTTTTTTTTTCTTTTTTCAATTTCCTTTCTGTTTCAATGAGTGATTTAGGTTTCTGAGTGGCTTTTAATCTTCTTGGGAACCAAAACTTCAATTGATATTGTTTTATCTTCTATTAAATTAATACAGATTATGCAAATTGGTAAAAATTAGTTTTAAATCACAGATGTGTTCATGCTTTCAATTGGTTACCATGAAAGGCCAATCAAGGTAACCATGAGTAAGCGGGGGAATTTCCAACCTTCTCTCCTCTTTGAATTGATTCTTTGAACTTTCTAATTTTCCTCTTTGGTGGAAAAATCTCCTTAAAAAACAACAGAAATAAGTTGGTTTGGAAAGTATGAGCTAGTATATTTCTCCTGTCTGACTTGAAATAGCGTCCACATCTAAAAGATCTGACAATTTTTGAAAGTAAAAGGTATAAAAGAACTATATAAAAAATGAGATACAATGTTTAACCACACCATAGGACTTTACATAAATTAATTCTAGGCTTCTTACATGTATAAAATATTTGGGAGGGTTATTTCCAAACACAATGGTGTGGAAATGGCAAATGTAACATATAGAAATTTTAGGTAGGCCAGGGCCCATGCCAGTAAGTGAATTAAAATGTATACATTTGTATTTGAATCTTGACAGATGTACAATGAACTTGAAAGAACTGTTTATCCCACCTCCTATAGGTTTATTAGTACCTACTTACATAAAAAGCCTCCAAGTAAAATATATTCAAGGATTGTTATTCTTCTTCTTTCCAACCAACTTCAAGTTTAAATGTATTAAAATATTTCTGATGGATCAGATTGGCCTTTTCTGAGGCAAGATGCTAGGAGCCCACAAAAAGGAATTTTTCAGAAAGCAGCAGAGGTCAAGTAGTCATTAAAATTCATAATAGTGTATTATGAATAATTTTAAGCTAGCATACTTGACAATTTAAGTAAAATGAACACATTTTTAACTAAAATGAACAATTCCCAGAAAAAAATCTCTTCCAAAAATAAATTTTAAAAATATTGACTAGTTCTGTAACTGTTAAAGAAAGTGAATCCATAATTAAATACATCCTCTTGGAGAAATAAGAAAACATGGAAAATAAAACCATGCCCAGATCATTTTATGTTCTAATGTACCAAACATTTAAGGAACAAGTAAAAAATTACAAATTCTTCCAGAGACTATAAAGAAATCAGGTCAGAAAAACACTGCAACCAAAACCTGACCAGCCAATCTTACTCATGAAAATAGATGGACAATTTCTAAAAGTAAGTTTAGAAAAATGAACTCAGCAATATGTAAAAAATTAATATACCACACAATATTGGGTTTACTCTAGGAATATAATATTGTTTTTTGATTCAAAATGCAATCAATCCAATTGAGAAATAGGCAGAGGACCTGAACAGACACTTCTCCCAAAAAGACATACCAGTGGCCAACAGATATATGAAAATATACTCAACTTCACTAGCTATCAAAGAAATACAAATCAAAACTATAATGAAATACCACTAGACAAGTAACAATAAGTGTTGGAGAGGTTGTGAAGAAAAAGGAACCCTCGTCCACTGCTGGTGGGAAAGTAAACTGATACAACCACTATGAAAAACAATTACGGGGTTCCTAAAAAAGTTAAGAATAGAGATATCATATGACCTAGCAACCCCTCTTTTGGTATCTATCAAATAAATTTGAATAAATTTATTTGTAAAGTTATGTGTGTCCCTATGTTCATTGTAGCGTTATTCATGGTGGCCAAGACATGGAAACAACCAAAGTGTCCTTTGATAGATGATTGGATAAAAAAGACATGGTACATATATACAAAGGAATATTACGCAGCCATAAGAAAAGATGAAATACTGCTATTTGCAACGACATGGATGGATCTTGAGAATATCATGCTAAGCAAAATGTCAGACAGAAAAAGTTAACCATAGAATTTCACTCATATGTGGAATATAGAACAAATAAGACAGACAGACAAACAAATAAAAACTCATAAACACAGATAACAGTATAGCAATTGCTATAGGGGAAATGGGGTGGGTGGTGATAATAAAAAGTAAGGGGGGTAAAATATATGGTGATGGAAGATGATATGACTTTGGGTGACAAACACACAATGCAATATACAGATGATGTATTATAGAATTATACACTTGAAACCTAAATAACTTTATTAACCAATCCTATATAATAAAGAGGTAATATGCAAATTAACCCTCAGGCTCTCACAAGATGGTTGCCTACAACCAGGCCAGCAGGGGGGTTAGTGAGGGATGACCAAAAGACTGAATAGCAGGCTGTGTGGGGCAACCAGGCCGGCAGAGGGACTGTGAGAGGTGACCAGGCTGGTGGGGGGTGCAGGTAGGGGTGACCAGGCTGGCAGGGGGCAGTGAGGGGTGACTAGGCTGGCGGGGGGGGGCAGTTAGGGGCAACCAAGCCAGCAGTGGGGATAGTTGGGTGCAACCAGGCTGGCAGGGGGGATCAGTTAGGGGCAACCAGGCCAGCAGAAGGGAGCAGTTGGGGGTGACCAGGCCAGCAGGGGGGCAGTTGGGAGTGATCAGGTTGGCAGGGGAGGAAGTTAGGGACAACCATGCAGGCAGACAGGTGAGCGATTAGGAGCCAGCAGTCCAGGAATGTGAGAGGGATGTCAGACTGCCAGTCAAATAGAGTGTCATGACACTCTATTTGACCCATGGATGATTTAGAAATGTGTTGGTGGAGCTTCAAGTATTTGGAGATTTTCATATGAAATAATATTCTCCATTAATATATACATGTTTTTTAAACTCGTTGGTTGTTGGTGTTGTTGAGTTTTTCTATATTAGTGTTTACTTTATGTCTAGTTATTCTACCACTTGTTGAGAGAGGATGTTAACATGGTTTACTGTAGTTGTGGCTAGGCTTTCATCTCCCTTCATTTCTATAAATTTTGCTTCACATATTTTACAGCTCTGTTTTTGTTGTTTTTGTATTTAAGATGGCTGTGTCTTATTTTTATCATCATACAATTTCTCTCTGTCTCTAGTAATATTTTTGTTTTGTTTTTTACTTATAAGTCTATTTCATTTAATATTAATATAGCCACTCAAGTTCTCATTTCATTAAGGTTTTCATGATACATCTCTGTCTACATTTTTATTTTAAACCTGTGTATAACCTTATAACTAAAATTATTTTTTCATAGAGTATTTTGATCATGCTTGTCTTATACACTAATATGCCACTAATTAATCAAGAAATCAACTCACTGAACATGTTATTTACTTTATCATATCAATATTTGTTTTTTAAATCTCATATTTAGGCCATTTACATTCATGTAATTGTTTATATGTGTTAAGGCTTAATTTTGCCACATTATTTTTTTAATACTTGTTTGTTCTGTGTTTTATGTTTCTTTGTTTTCTTTTTCCTGTGGACTACTTGAACATTTTCTTTAAAATTGCCTTTTGACTTATCTATAGTGTGTTTTTAAAAATGTATGTATTTGTATTGCTTTTGTAGGGATTGCTCTACATATTGCATTATATGCACATAACAACACAGTCTATCTACTGTTTAATATTTTACCAGTTTGAGAGAAGAAACCTTTTCTATCTTTATATCTTTGTCCTCCCTTACTTAAATATAATATTAAAAATATTTCTTTTATACATTTAGTACCACAGCAACTCTCAAATGATTTGAAAATTTCAAGAGAAGTGAAGTCAAATTAGGTAAGGGTTGTAAATATAAACTTTAAGGTAGATTTAGAAACCAAGGCTCTTTTTAAGATCAAGAATTATTTAAAAAACTATAATATTTTAAGTTGATAGTCTATAAACTGTAATTGCCAAAAGATCTGTTATAAACACAATGGATTATTTAGAATAGAAGTGAACTCTGCTTACAAGGAGAGTTTAATTATATGAACTCAAAATGTCTAATAATTTCTGCTATTGTATTAAGACAAATACAACAAACACAAGTAAAAGAGGCAAAGCAAATGTAAATTGTGTCAGTGCTGGTGAAATATCTTTATTATGGACTGTTTTTCAAGATTAAAGCTCTTCTGGAATGAAAACTCTATGACAAAGATGTATGGTACTTTGGGAAAGCTTAAGAGAAAGACACATTTGCTTTTATAGGTAAAATAATTGTCCAGTGCTAATAGAACTAATATAACAGAAATCAACTTAAAAAAATTAGTCTTTATAGCTATTTTTCTTTTCTGTATAAACCCATGGTGGTTGGAAATTTATTATGAAAAATAGAACTATAGTGAAATTTTCCCTACCTATAAAGAACAATGCTTGTCTTATACACTAATATGCCACTAATTAATCAAGAAATCAACCCACTGAACAAGGCTGCAAGCGCTGCAGAGGTTGTACTGTAGAGTCAACAGGGAAACTTTAACCTGGTATAGTGCTTGGAATTACCCTATCCTTTGAAATAACCTTTTTCCCCCCCAGTCTTCCTGCTTCTAACTCTTCTTACCTGGAGATAATTCACAGTCTAGTTATTAGAGTGTTTCCTTTCAGGTTCTTCACACATGAGCCAGAACCTGTTAGTAACTTCCATGTTTTAGCTTGCATGCAGCCTATCTCTGAAAAAGTCTATTCCAGATCATCTATCCAACTCCTCTGTAGAAGGGGCTGTCAAGGATAGAATAATTAAGTTCAAGTTATTTTAATTGTCCCTCAATATTTTTAGCCTTAAAATGAAAATAATATGTGTACTTGTCATATAAGAGAGGTGTAAAAGTTTAGTGAGTTCATACACGTAAAACACTTAAAATAGTGCATGGCTAAAAGTTGGTAATAAACAAATGTTAGCTATCATACCTGACTGGTGTTTCATAACCCAATTGCTGGCAAAAAAATTGAAATCACCATTGTCATCAAGATCAATTAGGACTTATCAACTGAGTTCAAGAGTGACATTTGAAACACCATGGCCACATGGAAGAGATTGAATGCCTGAATATGCTCTAATTTCTCTTAGGAAGAATTAAAGCAGAGATTGCCTACTAGACAGGAAATCATAACAACCTGCAACCATTATTTAAAAAAGATTCGCTAGAAATATTTGTTACTGATCTGTACTTCAAGTTCTGGAACTTTATGTCCCAAGCTTACATTTATCTTAGTCTCCTAACAGGAAATTTTAAAACCACATGAGTAACTTGAAGACATTTTTAAAGTGCTCTTGTCCAAACACAGATTTTCTATGATATAGAATTTAAAGGAGTGGGTGGGGAGTAGCAAGATCAGATAAAAAGAAAACAAAATAGAGCTAGTTCACATCAGTAGTAAAAGCTTAAAATGCAATGACTATAACCATGTAACACAAGTGGTAGAATGCTAGGTTGGAAATCACAAATGGATGCAATTTAAAGATTGACTGCAATCATAAACTTAGAGAAGCTGGTGTATATCACTGAGTTACACTCATTCATTTATATTTAGTGCTTTGTGCTAAACACTGGACATACAGAACTGGACATACAGAACTGGACATACAGAACTGGACAAAACAACCATGATGTCTGTGCTTTTAAAGAGTGTGCAGTCTAACAAATATGCCAGGCAACTACGAATTTAATCTCCTCTCTTTTTCTCTTAGTCATTCTAGCTAAAATTTTAATATTTTGTTGATTAAAAAAACTTGTGGTATCACTGATTTTCTTTTTCTAAAATTTTTATTGATTTATTTGGGAGAGAGCGGGAGAAAGAGAGGGAGAGAGAGAGAGAGAGAGAGAGAGAGAGAGAGAGATTTGTTGTTCCACTCACTCATGCCTTCTTTGTTTGCTCCTTGTATGTGCCCTGACCAGAGAAAGAACCTGAAACCTTGGAGTGTGGGGATGACTCTCTAACCAGCTGAGCTACCTGGCCAGAATCTATCACTGATTTTACGTACTGTTTTTCTATCCTTTATTTTCTCTCACATTTCATTTCCTTCCATCTTCTTGTTTAGGTTTAATTTACTCTTCTATTTCTAGTTTCTTAAAATAGAAGGTTGAGTCATTGATTTAGTATCTATCATTTTTAAAATAGGTATTTAATGGCAATATAGCTCTTCTACTGCTTTTACTGCATCTCATAAACTTCTTTGGTATATTGTGTGTTTATTTTCATACATCTCAAAGTATTTTCTAACTTATGTGATTTCTTTTTTTTTACTCATTGCTATTTAGATATATATTGCTTAATTTCTACAACTTTATAAATTTCCAAAATTTTCTTCTGTTCATATTTCTAATTTTATCCCATTATGGTCAGAGAGCATACCTTATATAATACTAGTCATTTTAAATTGATTAAGATTTGTTTTAACTTGTTTTGACCTAACATATGGTCAATTTGGAGAATGTTCCATGTTCACTTGGAAAAAATTCTTCTGTTATTCTGTATTCTATAGATGTCTTTTAAGTCTAGTTAGTTTATTGTTGTTTTCAAAGTCTTTTGTTTCCTTGTTGTACTTTTTATTAGTTTTATTCTTTATTGAAAGTGGGGTACTGAAGTCTGCAACTGTTATTGTTTTATTGATATTTTTCTCCCTTCAATTCTGTCATTTTTTACTTCATGCTTTTTAGGCTATATTTTTGATGCATTTATGTTTAAAATTGCTGTGTCTTTTTGATGGATTGATCTTACATCATTAAAAAATGTCCTTGTATGTTTTTAATAATTTTTTAAAATTTATTTTACCTGATATTAGTGTACGATCCCAGTTCTCTTTTGGTTACTATTTGTATTGCATACTTTTTTCCATTTTTAATTTTTTTAATCTAAAATATGTCTCTTATATACACATTTACTTGCATACAATTGAGAATATCTTTTGTATACATAGTAGGAGTATCTTTTATGCATTATTCCAGTCTCTGCCTTTTGAATAGAGTGCTTAATCCATTTGCTTTTAATGGAATAAAGTGGTGTTAGAGTTTAGGTCTTTCATTTTGTTATTTGTTTTCTATATGTTTTGTCACTACCCTATTGTTTTATTATTGCCTTCCTTTGTGTTAGATACTTTCTAGTGTACAATTTAATTATCTTGTTTCACTTTACAATATATTTTTAGTTATTTTCTCAGTGGTTGCCCTTGGGAATATAATTAGCATCCTAATTTATAACACTCCATTTCAGATTAATATAAATTTAACTTTCAGCCCTGGCCTGTGGGCTCAGTGGTTAGAGCATCAGCCTGTGCATCAAAGGGTTGCAGGTTCAATTCCTGGTTAAGGGCACTTTCCTGGGTTGCAGGTTTAATCCCTAGCTCCCAGGTTGGGGCCAATGTGGGGGGCAACCAATCAAAGTGTCTCACATGGATGTTTCTCTCTCTGTTTCTGTCTCTCTCCTTTTCCCTCTCTCTCCCTCCCCTCCACTCTCTCTAAAAAATCAATGGGAAAAATATCCTCCAGTGAGGATTAACAAAAAAAACCAGCAACTAAATATTTCAATAGTATCCATAGACTTTGCTCTTATATAGTTCTATTCCTTCTCCCTTCTTTTGTATTATTGTTATTATATATATTACATCTGTACATATTAAATATCTACACAAATTTATAAATGGTACATCTACACAAATTTGTAAGTATTGCTTTACATAATTATGTTTTAAATAAGATAGGAGAAAAATAGAATTATAAACAAAAAATAAATTCATACTGTCTTCCATATTTACCCATATAGTTAACTTTACCAATTTTCTCTATTTTTTTTATGTGAAGTCCAGGTACTGTATAGTGTCCTTTCATTTTGGCCTGCAGAACTCTCTTTAGTCTTTTGCTAGCAACTAATTGTCTTAGTTTTTATTTATACTTTCTAATGAGAAATCAGCTGTTAATTTCATTGAGATTACTTGTATATTGAGAGTCAGTTCTCTCTGACTGCATTAAAGATTCTCTTTAAGTCACTGTTGTTTTTTATAGTTTGATTATAATGTATCTAGTAGCAGATTTCTTTGAATTTATCCTACTTGGAGGTTATTAACCTTGTGGATGTATAGATTAATATTTCCATCAAATTGGGGGATTTTTGACCATTACTTTTTCAAGTATTTTTTCTGCTCTATTTACTCTCTCTTCTCCTCTGGGACTCCTATTTTGCATAGATTGATAAGATTGTTAGAATTCCGAAGTTGTCCCAGGTTTTGTTTATTTTTCTTCTTTTCTTTTTGTTTTGTTCCCAGGCTTGATAATCTCAATTAATTTATATTCAAGTTTATTGGTTCTATCTTCAGCTAATTCAAAGCTGTTATTAAGCTATTGTAATAAATTTTTATATCTCGCTTTTTGCAATTTTCAGCCCCAGAATTTCTATTTCTGTTCCATTTTGTGATTTCTATATCTTTGTTAACATTTTCTACTTAGTAAGATATTACTCTCATACATTATTTTATTTCTTTAAACATGGTTGTTTTTAGTCCTTTGAAAATATTAAAATAGCAAATTGAAAATCTTTGCCTTGCTCTCTGCTTGTGCAGCATCTTAAGGTTAGGTAGAAGAGAGAATTGAGGGCCTTGCCCTTTCTTGGGCATGTGCACAGCCCCACATGTGCACATAGCCTCCTATATTCCTAGCAATAGATCTCTTTAAATCCCCTCAATGAGCATCTTATCCCAGCAGTTTCCCTCTTAAGATTGTTTTTACCAGCCATTTCTTTGCCCCAACTTTTATCGCCACTACAGACAACTAAAATGTATGGCAATTGATACTGATTGTTTTTGAAAAATGCCCCTGGGGAAAAGGCTGCAGGCACTGAGCAACCTCTGCATGATTGCTTTGGTTCAAATAAAGACATGCCCTACAGGTGGGAATTTCCAGGGAAATGCCAGGTAGTTCAAATAATGACTACTGTAAGATTCATCTTTTGAGGACCTCCCAATTCTTTCTGCCCCTCCAGTTCCTGTTATGCTGCTGTTTTCCCCAGCTACTGTAGTTGTGAGACTGTTGGCTTTCAAGGTTACCATGAACTGAGACTAAGGGGATAAGAATAAAGGATTTCAAAACTCCACAACTGTTACTATCCTTAATGAGATTCAGCTGTTTTGTTGAGTACACTTTTGCAAGTTTTTACAAGTCTTTGGTTATGCTTCAGCACTCTCAAAAAGTTGGTTTTGACCTCTTGTCAATGTTCTTATTGATTTTATAAAGAAGTAGCAATTTGTAGGTCAGAATGCCACCATTCCTACTGATGTCTGGCCAGATAAACATGTTGTTACAATGATGTATGTTTATTACTTTAATAGAAAAAGTAAAGGGAATTAAGAAACATATTAGGGAGTTTAGTATGGGAATAGCCTTATGTATAAAGTGACATTTACTATGAGAAGTAAAGATGAACAGAAATTTTCCAGATGAGTAAGGCAGAAGAGGTTTTAGATACTGACAAATAGTACCTCTCAGATGTTAATGTAAGAAAACATTCAAACCTATAAAAAAATTTTGGGAGTTTATTTGAGCCAAACTGTCGACAATTGCGGGGAAGCAGAATCTCAAAGTATTGGGATAATGCTCCGGAGAATGGTGGTTTTTTACCTTGTTTTATACACTACAATCAAAAGAGATGTGACTTACATGAACTTCACTGGTGATAAGTTAGGGAGGTGGGAGAAAGCAAAGTGGGGGAAACCTCTGGGGTTGGATAAAAAGTAAAATGATAGACACATATTTCTTTTACTTTGGTGGGTGCAGAACAGTTAATAGTCAACAATTAACTCAATAACCATGAGGGGCTTTGTGGTCTCCACAGAATGGTGCCTGAGCTTTGAGGGGTTCAGAAAAAAGGAAAATTACTTTGGCATTCCAACGATATGTTTTAATAGATGCAAAAAGACAATAGGCTCAGTCAAGCTAAAGATTGACCTTTGTCAAGGAAGGAAGATACCTGCCTATGATGTGACTACCCACCATGTACTGCTTTTAGTTCAAGTTTTAATAGCAGACCCTCCTTTATGGTTACTTTAGGTCTTTTGAGTTTATAGGGCAGCCACACAGGCCTTCCCTGAGTTAGGTTAGCATGTGGCCCCTTTTCGTCCATACAGAGATGAAAGTAGGGGTGGTCAATTTCAGAAACTGAAGGAAATTCAATAAACCGAAATACAGTGAGACTAGAGAGTGAAGCAGTAGACAGATTACAAAGCACCAAATAAATGTTGTTCAATAGTTTAGAATTATTCTAAGTACAGTGAAAAGTCTCTAAAGCATTACAAATTGTGAATAACTTGGGTTAGATATTCATTTTTAGAAATATTCTCAGGCTGACTAATTAATACAAGATGGACTGGAGTGAACTGTTACCATAAACAGTTGATTGTATTCAAGATTGGTGTGGAGGAAGTACAGAGAAAGTTGTTGAATTAAATACATGATGAGTAAACATAATATGTGATTCATTAGATAAGAGAATTCAAAGAGATGTGATACAGAGACAGAGAGTGTGTCTGAGATGGCCCTAATGTCTTGATTCAGAAAACTGTGGACAGTATTCCTTAAATAAGATAGAGAATAAAGATCGGATTTTGGTGAAAATCAAAAAGGTTAAGTCAGTTTCTAGAACCTGTGAGAGGCTTCAACTAGATATTTTAATAGACATTTGGATATATGATTCTAGTCCTAAGCAAAGGAGTTTGATTAAGATATTGTTTACATATGTGTATATTTGATTTTTCTATCTTTTGTTTAGAAAGTGATTTTCCATCTGCAGTGAGTGCAGTAGGGTGTCAGCATTCTGGACTGAATCATTCATTCCCTCAGCTGATAGAATTGGCATCTCAAGGTTTACAGCTGAATATCTATAGGATGGCTTTCAGCCCAAAGGTATCACCTTCTCCAAGTCACAGTCTCTCAGGACCAACTGCATCAAATTATTATTTTATGTGAAACAATAACAACCTAGACCTCTTGACTTATATCAGGACAAAATTAAAAGACTACTTATCTCCAGAGTTCTCTGTGGTGTCAGTTAAATCTTTTGTTGGGGCTGAATCACAGTTCAAAGTTTTCATTTTCCCAGACATAAGTTTCTCTTTCTTTCTCACCCACAGAGGTTGATTTCAAAATACCTCCCTTATCAAAATCCTGTATGTAGAACCTGACTTGCAACACAGTCTAAAGAAATATTGGGGACATATCTTAGCCAAAAAGTGAATTTTCATCCTTGCTATATTTATTTGTTTTGGGTGATACATGTGATCTTTACTCCCAAGAAGCAATACTACAAAGGAATGAGCACATGTAGAACTTCTCTGTAGCCTATATCTTGACAATACCCTTTTCTCCAACTTCTTTTTGCATTTGAAATTTTTGGAGGATGATTATAATGAATGTTTGACTCTCCAGTAAACACATTCGTATTATGCATGAAATATCACATTTGTAGAAAACATCAAATGACTCATACAAAAGAAAATCAAACATAATTCTACTTACAGCGGTCAGAGTGCTGTGGGAACAGGCTCTTTTATGGGATCATGAGGAAAGAATTCCAAGGACCTACACATGGGAGATTGTGAACTCATGGCAAGATTTATTTGGGGCACCCCTATGTTCATAGCAGTGAAATTTACAATAACTAAGACATGGAAGTAGCCTAAGTGCCCATCAGATTAGTGGATAAAAAAACTATGGTACATTTACACAATGGAATACTATGTGGCAATAAAAAAGATCTCTTACCATTTGCAACAGCATGGATGGACCTGGAGAGTATTACTGCTGAGCAAAATAAGCCAGTCAGAGAAAGATAAGTATCACGTGATCTCACTTATACGTGGAATCCAATGAACCAAATAAACTGATGATCAAAAATAGACCCAGAGTCATAGAAGCATGAACAGACTGTTGAACCTCAGAGGGAAGGCAGGGGAGGTGGGTGGGGTGAGATCGACCAATGACCTTGTGTGCATAGATGCAGAACCTGTGGACACAGACAATGGGGTGGTGAAGGCCTGCACAGGGAGGACGGGACCTGCCTGGAAGAGGTTAGTGGGGGAAAAAGGAGGACCTATGTAATACTTTTAACAATAAAGATTTTTTAAAAAATAAAAAAGAAAATAAAAGGAAAAAAAAATTATTTGGGGAGTCTGCCCGTGCCCCTGGGTTTCCAATGTCCCATCTCCCTCTGTCCCGCCTGGAAAAAGTCCAACTGTGTCTGCAGCAGAGCCAGTGTCCAGACTTCCTGCTTCATATTAAAACTTAGCCCTTTGCCGTCTTCCATGGGCCCCAGGTGGCCGCTAGACAGGCATGGTCACATGCTCCCAGGGAGAGCGAAAGCAATTGAACAGTGAGTACAGGTGAGAGAGAGAGAGAGAGAGAGAGAGAGAGAGAGAGAGAGAGACTTTTTCAAAACAACCAATCAATTCTTAAACTTTCATGGGCTTCCAATGGGATCCCTGACGAATGGTCCCTTTTCCAGGTTAGACTGCCTAGCCCTAGTCTCTATGGTCAGCACCCCTCCCCCCTCCCCCCTCTCCCCATCCCCACCCCAGAGCCATTTTGACTTTATTGTGCATGTGCTTATTTCTCCCTGCTCCCCCTTCAACAAACCAGGACAGGAATGGAAGGGTATTAGTCCTTGGCAGGGCAATGCTCTGATCCCCTGGAGTATGTGTGAAGTTGTAGCTTCCTGGTGTAGCAAACAGGCCTCTGTCTCCCAGCTGAATATGCTCAACAAGGTCTACTCCCCTGCTCTTTTCCCATTAATATCTAGCTATCTATAGTACAAGAGCATATAGATCCATCTTTTATTTCTTTTTTAAAAAAATATATTTTATTGATTTTTTACAGAGAGGAAGGGAGAGAGATAGAGAGTTAGAAACATCGATGAGAGAGAAACATTGATCAGCTGCCTGCCACACATCTCCCACTGGAGATGTGCCCTCAACCAAGGTACATGCCCTTGACCGGAATCGAACCTGGGACCTTTCAGTCCGTAGGCCGACGCTCTATCCACTGAGCTAAATCGGTTTCAGCTCCATCTTTTATTTCATCAGCAGCTTTATCTGTCCATATTCAAAGTAATCATTTTAACCAGGGCTATGGTAGAGTCTGGTTGACAATCTCCCAAGACCATAGTAAGTGAGCAGATGATTTTTCCAAAGAAATAGGAAGACAGATACAGATGCTGGGAAGACACAATTTGTAATTATGATTATCATGGCTGATTATATAAATATACTAGAGGCCCGGTGCACAAAAATTTGTGCACTCGGGAGGGTCCCTCAGCCTGGCCTGTGCCCTCTTGCAGTCTGGGACCCCTCTGGGAATGACCACCTGCTGGCTTAAGCCCCGGGGGATTGGGCCTAAGCTGGCAGTCAGACATCCCTCTGGCAGCTGCAGTCAGACATCCGAAGCACTGCTGAGGAGGCGGAAGAGGCTCTCACCACCACCGCTGTACTGGCAGTTGTCAGCCTGGCTTGTGGCTGAGCAGAGCTCCATCGCTGTACTGGCAGTTGTCAGCCTGGCTTGTGGCTGAGCAGAGCTCCCCCTGTGGGAGCGCACTGACCACCAGGGGGCAGCTCGTGCATTGAGTGACTGCCCCCTGGTGGTCAGTGTGTGTCACAGTGACCAGTCATTCCCAGTCGTTCTGCTATTAGGGTCAATTTGCATATTACCCTTTTATTATATAGGATAGAGGCCTGGTACATGGGTGGGGGCCTGCTGGTTTTCCCTGAAGGATGTCCCAGATCAGGGTGTGGGGACCTGCTGGGGTACCTGGCCAGTCTGGGTGAGGGGCTGATGGCTGTTTGCAGGCTGGCCAAGCGCCCCAACAGGGACCCTCACCCTATGAGGGTGTGGCCATCCTGGGTGAGGGGCTGATGGCTGTTTGCAGGCTGGCCACAGCCCCCAGCCACCCAAGCTCCCAGTGGAGGCTGGCTGGAAGCAGGTATCTGGGATTTATTTATCTTCTATAATTGAAACTTTGTTGTCTTTGAGCAGAGGCCTCAGCCAGCCAGGGCAGGTGGGAAGCTTGGCTTCCTCCATCGCTGGGGCAACCAAGCCTCCTTCTTGCTCCAGCTCCTTGGCTGTTGGCCGCCATCTTAGTTGGGTTAATTTGCATATAGTCACTCTGATTGGCTGGTGGGCATGGCTTGGGTGTAGCAAAGGTACAGTCAATTAGCATCTTTGTCTTTTATTAGTGTAGATATGTATATAATTTTTTTTCATTGACTAAATAATGGGCTCAAATGGTAGGTGTACTGAATTGAATAGGATGAAAAGATAAAATCAATGAACATTTAGTATCCAGAAGTATAACAGCATATCCAGTATTAAATTGATGAATAAAATAAAAATGACTTTATACAGACTTTCAACTTGCAAAACACTAGTGTCCCATGCTTCTCAATGAATATCAGAAAAGTAAGAACCATGAGAGGTGAAAAGATCAATGCCATGATCTCTGCTCTGGAGTTCTACAGTCTACGTTTATATGTAAGAATTACAAATAAATCATTTTACCTGCAAAAATGTAGCTGTAAAATTACATAAGTACATAATTATACACAGTAATAAGGAGAGATTTAATTATAAGCCTTAACTGTATGATAAACCAGTTGAAGAGAATATACTGCAAAATCTTGCTTTTTTCTTTAATATGTTTTTATTAATATTTTTTAGATAGAGGAAGGGAGAGGGATAGAGAGATAGAAAAATCAATGAGAGAAACATCGATCAGCTGCCTTCTGCATGGGGAATTGAGCCTGCAACCCAGGCAATGCCCTGACCAGGAATTGAACCAGCAGCCTCTTAGTTCATGGGTCAACACTCAACCACTGAGCCACACTGGCCTGGCTTGCTTTCTATTCTGAAAAATTTTTCAAGTGGCCAGGTTTCTCGAAAATTGACTTTTAATTTTTCATAAAAGTCTCAGAATTCATTTGCAACCAAATAAGCATGAAACTCCTATACATCTATTTCCTTTTCACCTTTCTCTTGGTTTGACCACAAAAGCTACGTAATTTATAGGAAGTCAATTTAACCTCTTTACTTAGAAACAAGAAGTTACAAATTTCAAGGGTATTTTTAGGGGTACTGAAAGTTTACAATTTCATTTAAGTTTTAAGAAAAAGAATTACGTAATTGGGTCATAGTTTGTAACTTTGATTACTATTTTTTAAAAACCTAATACAAAATATAGTCTAAACTAGGAAATAACAGAAATACTTTTTAAAAAGATAAAATTAGAATGATTATGAGTATAAATGTAGAAGCCAATGTATCTTAAAATCCAGTGAAGCCAAAAAGTTATTTTTCTTAAAATATTTGTGTCTATATAAGCAACAAGTGGGCTAAAATTATAAAATTCTTCTAGTAACAGCAGAATCACTTTTGCTTCATAATGATAGTGTCTCTTGTGACAGCTATGTGACTTGACTAATATAATATGGCTAGTTCTCTGCAAATAAATCTACTTTTCTGCCTATATGATACCTGCACCTTAGATTTATCTAGTTGGGGAATAACACAGAACCATTTGAAATGTTGGAAACATTTCAGACTGAGAGAATTTATTTAAGACTAAAGGACAGTAGTCTGTCTCCATTCTTGTTCTTTGGGATTTTTTTCACCATCGGATAAAAGGATATGTACATTGGGGCAATCCTCTTGAGATACAATATTCCAGTTGCACCCATGTGATGACGACAGCACCCCTCAGAGGGAGGGACCCGACAGATGGGGAGCAGGGAATTCTGAAAACCAAAGCGATGACAGAGATGCTAAGCCTTTCCTTCAGGTGTCTGACACCCCTCTTCAGGCATCGGCTGGCCAGGCATCGGCTGGACCTTTACTACTTGATGTCCTGGCAGGATGACCTGGGCCCTGCTAGGCAGTGTGCAGAGCCACCTGGACCCAGGGGGGGGGAGTAGCCCCACCCACCCCCTGCAGCCACTCCTGGTACAGCTCCTGCACCTGGGCGCTGGTCTCCGGGGGCCACAACAGGAGGGCAGCATAGATGCCTTCCATCTGCCACACACCCATCCTCTGCCTGGGCCTGGCCCCTGCCGCTTAGGCATGCCCGGCACAGGCCGGGACCTCCATGAAGTGGCAGGGGAACTTGCCCCTCTACAGCTTTAGGACCACTTCTGGATGTTCTGAAAGCTGTAGCAGCCTCAAAGCATAGCAGAACCTCTCCTTCCCTTTCATGGGTGACCTCCTGGAAGTCTTTGTTCCTCAGGGTGCGGTTGGTGAACACCCCCACGTCCTCGTTGAGCAGCTCCTTGGCCATGTGCCCGAAGATGTGCACCAGGTACCCGTCGGAGCTGGCACCTCCGTGGAACCTCACCTCCTCCTCCTACATGTCTCCAAACAGAGTGTCCACGCAGGCGTCATTCGAGGGGACGTCACTTTGCTCCATTACCTGGACAATTTCACCTGAGGTTAATATGCAGTCAGCACCCAGGGAACTATGTAAAGCTGTGGGAACATCTTCTCAAAGGGCCTCCAGTTTCTTGTCATAACACAGGGCCACAATGACGTGGAAAATCTTGTCTGGGGACAGGTTCTGCTGTCTGGTGAAGTAATCCTTCACCGGAGAGCCCATGATCTGCTGGGGAGACTTGGCCATGCAGAGGTAGGGGTGATGGGGTGACCCAGCATGTGCTCTGCATATCAGACCCAGCCAGGGCAGGCGGAGGTCAGCATGGGTAGCCGGGGCTCTTCCTTATGGTGCTGGCAGTACCGACGCACAAATTCCTCCTGACTCCAGGATGCTGAAGTCCGCAGCTATCTTCATGTCAAAGACAGTGCGTCCCGAGGCTTTTGAGGAAGCCACAGAGTCTTCTGGATGCATCAGTGACACTGAGGCTGAATTTAGCAGCAAAATAAGGCAGAGACTAAGGACACACGGACACTGCCAGCACCTTGTGCTGTGAGGTATCATATTTCTTATTAAGGTTTAGAACATGGAAGAAGTCCTTGGTGTTCTGCTGAGAAACTTGGACTCCTTCCTCTGCGGTCACACAACTGTCACACGCCAGGCAGTCACTCAGAAATATCTTGGCATCGGCCAACTTATGGCATTCTCCCTTCTCTCTGTTCTCCTGAGCCGGACTCCAGACGTTGACTGCGGCATTCTCTTGGTCGTCGGTTTTTGTTTTTTTACTACATTCCTTCTGTGTGCAGTGATCACACTGCATCTGGCTTGGGGCAGGCGGGGGCCGGCTGGAGTGACTGGGGGAAGCACAGGGAGAGCAGTCAGTCATCGCTGGTCGTCCCTGGCGCTGCTGGCGGTATCCTTTCTTCCTTGTGGAGCATCTAGGGAGGGGAAATGGCCGCAGTGCCCGAGGTCGAGTTCCAGGAGGCCGGCAGCACTGTTGGGATCGTGCAGGAGGCACTGGTCCGATGGTGCTTGGCCTGTCCTCTTTAGATTGAACCTTCAGGACTACTAAGGGAGCTAGTCCAAAACAGGGGAAGTGGCTGCAGTGCCCAAGGCCGAGTTCCAGGAGGCCAGCAGCGCTGTCAGGATCGTGCCAGTGGCGCTGGTCCATTGGTGCCTGGCCTGACCTCTGGAGATTGAATTTACAGGAGTACTAAGGAAGCCAGTCCCCAGTTCTGCCCCTCCTCCAACACTGATTGATACCAAGAGGCCTGCCTTCCAGCTGCCTGCCAGTCCCCGGGCCACTCATTCGGGTTCCCTGTTAATCATCCCCTGATCAATGGGAGTCTGCATGCTGGGGGAGGGACCAGCCAAATCAAAATGTCACTGCTGCATGGATTCATTGGAGCCTGAGGGACCCTGGTTCCCCCATTAGTCTTCCCCTGATCAATGGAGCCTGAGAGCCCGGGGATGGATCTGTGGTCCCTGGGTTTTTATATATTAGGATTTTTTACTTTGACCTCTTTCCTACATTCCATACCTGCCTATCAACTCCTTACCCACACTCTCTACTTCAATATCAAATAGGCGTCATAACCTTAAAATGCTCAAAACTAATCTAACCTCAACTCTTGCCCTCCATTGCAGCAGGTTTTTGTGGTCTTTCTGCTTCTGTCCTTGCAGAAATTGCAAAGCAACCCCCATTTTCATGCTTTGACTTTACTTATCTTCAAGCCACTTCCTTACCAACTGAATTGCTATAGTTTTGTTTGTTTGTTTTTGCATTTCTTCCTCTATTTCAATCCGCATGAAAGTATCAGTTTTGTTGTATTCACTGCTATATCCCCAGTGCCCAGAACATTGCCAGGCAGATAATAACTTTTTTGTTGTTGAATTAATGAATCAATTAATGTGTGTATATGACAGTGAGTGACAAAGGGAGTAGGTCCAAGTGTTAGAAAAGGTGGTCAGAAAGGACTTTTCTGGATAATTCAGATTTCTCCTAGGCTTTGCATTAGTAGCTACAATAGTGCCCAGGAAAGAATCAGGCATTGCAGAAATGACGTGCAAATATCAATTCCAAAAAATAAGGTAAGAGGCCTTATTACTTTTGGGTACCATGTACCTTTCTTAGCCGTACCCCTGCTCTGAAAGGTGCTATGACTCTGTAGCTCTCAAAAAACTTTACTACCAATGGTCCATTAGATACCCAGCTTGACTTTGCTGAAAAAATGTTGTGTGTATTTTTCTGGGCAGATGATGTTAGTGGTATTGTGGTAGGGAGTCTAGTGTAAACAATAAAAAAAAATTTATGTAGTTTGTACTGCATTGATTCCTTTTCTTTGTCCAGTTAACCACTAAATATTTAAGTCTTACATCCTCAAGACTCTTCCTATCTTTGCCATGGGAGAATGATGGGAGCTCAAAGAGCAGTGGTATGTGGACTGCTGCCACCTGTGAGGATGAACATGTTGGACGACCACGCTATGACACACACTGATGCCAGGACAGCCAAGGCGGGTGCGATGCGATTGGTCGATGGGCCCTGCCATCATCCAACGATCGCCCTGCAAAGGGAGGCTCAGGCCAGCCAGGTGATCACACCCCACACCTGTTGCCTGCAGAGGGAGGCGACTGGTGGCAGGGGGTGTGGGGGCAGTGCTGCACAGATGGCAAGCAGTGGCAGTGGTGGGGGTGGGGCCAGCTGCCGGCAGCAGAGGAAGGAAAGCCCCGATAGGCCCTGATCACCAGCCAGGCCTAGGGACCCTACCTGACGGGTCCCGGATTGTGAGCGGGCGCAGGCTGGGCTAGGGGATCCCCCACCCAGTGCATGAATTTCATGCACTGAGCCTCTAGTAAGTAAATATATTTAGTCTGTTGCCAGAATTATGTCTTTGTTCCCTGGGATAGTCCTAACTGTTTATTTCTTTTTAAACAAAGATGAAAATGTCAAATTCCAGGATACTGAATAAATTAGAACTAGACATAAATTCTATCTTTTCACTGTTTCTTTTATTTCAATTTACAGCAATATAAAATGTTCAGATATTATCTGGGCTGGCTAACATTACACTTTGTTTTCTCAGTGGAGTATGAAATAAGAAGTCAACATAATTTAGGACAATTCTCAGGGGAAAAAAAGAAAATATCACTTTTTTATTTTTTGCAATTTTGAAATGTAACTTTTAACAAAGCTCTACACAGATCTTAGTGTGTCTTTGACATAATACCTAACACAATTTTTTACGCCTTAAAAAATTAATTAATTTTACAGTAATATTACAGTTTTCAGGCCTATTAAGAGCTATTTGACATAGGGTTTTCCAGATTGGCACTAAATATTTCAACTTAAACTTTTGTAAGTTATTTTTACTTAGCATTCTTAATAGGAAATCTTATATAGTAAAGAGGTAATATGCAAATTGACTGTCACACCCTCACAAGATGGCTGCCTATGACCAGGCTGGCAGGGGTGTTAGTGAGGGATGACCAAACAATTGAACAGCAGGCATGGGGTGACCAGGCCAGCAGGGGGGGCAATTGGGGGTGACCAGGCTGGCAGAGGGGGCCAATTAGGGGCAACCAGGCAGCAGGGGGGACAGTTAGGGGCAACCAGGCTGGCAGGAGGGGGCAGTGAGGGGTGACTAGGCCAGCAGGGGGTTCAGTTGGGGGCAACCAGACTGGCAAAGGGGGGCAGTTGGTGGTGAGAAGACCGGCAAAGGGGAGTAGTAGGGGTGACCAGGCTGGCAAGAGGGGCAGTAAGGGGTGACCAGCCCAATGCAGGGGGGGTCAGTTAGGAGAGACCAGGCCAGCAGGGAGGCAGTTGGGGGCAACATGGCTGGCACAGAGGCCAGTTAGGGGTGACCTGGCAGGCAGGCAGGTGAGCAATTAGTAGCCAGCATTCTAGGATTGTGAGAGGGATGTCTGATTGCTGGTTTAGGCCTGATTCCCAGGATCAGGTCTATACCAGCAGTCGGACATCCCCCAAGGGGTCCTGGATTGGAGATGGTGCAGGCTGGGCTGAGGGGATCCCCCCATGTGCACGAATTTCATGCACTGGGCCTCTAGTGTGTTTATAAAGCAGTAAAGTTTGTCATATCACTTTGTCATATGTATGCTTCATATAATAAAATTGAAAAACATAACTAGACTGATTGTTTTTGCATCCTTCACAAAAATAATTAGATTAATAAAAGCCAAAGAGTCTGTGAGTTAAAGCACATTACTTGATGATTTTTGTGTTCTGAATACAGTCTAGTGTAAATGAAATTCACTGGTTGATTTCTAACCCAAGGCTGCTTTTCAGCTTTCTTTTTCTGTATTCCAGCAACTCAATGGGCAAACCTTCAGTTCCTCTTGTGAAATGGTGCTCTCTAGTGGTTCTGTGAGGTCTTAAAAAAAGAACTAGCTACTATGTGACTGAGTTGGACAAATCTCTGTGAAGAATGAAATCAGAGACTCTCATGCTGCTCTCCCTGCAAACATCTTCATTTCCCAACTGAATACCTTCACCAGATGCTACCTTCTTACTCAGTTGTTAGCCAAACACTAGTGAAGTCTCATGGCCATAGTCTTTGGCTTTCCATTCTGGATTTGCTACAATTGCCAAAGATTTGAGATCTAGATACCTAAATTTTAAACTACTTCATCTCAATGAATAAAGTTATCATTTCTTTTTAAAAAATAATGTTTTTATTGATTTCAGAGAAGAAAGAGAGGGAGAGAGAGATAGAAACATCAATGACGAAAGAGAACCATTGATCGGCTGCCTCTGGACCCCTGCCCACCACTGGAGACTGAGTTCGCAACCTGGCATGTGCCCTGACCAGAATCAAACCCGGAACCCTTCAGTCCACAGGCCAATGCCCTACCCACTGAGCCAAACTGACTAGGGCAAAGTTATCATTTCTAGAACTGTGTTACTCTTTTTGGTTTGGGCCTAAGGGAACTTTTTAGTGAGAAAAATTCTAAACTAGATTTAGTGATGATTACAAACATCTATATATTTACAAAAATCCATCCATTCATGTGCATGCATTAAGTGAACAACATGGTTTGTAAATTAGACTTAACTAAAGCTAAGAGAAAAAATGCACACATTTCTGCTCTGCATCATGGATATTGGGCATTATCCTCAAATATCAGAAAAGATCATTGGAAAATATGGTTTCTTTACTGTATTTACCCTGATTTTTCAAATATTATGTTTAGGGCATCGTTAGCATGCCAAAAATTGTCAGTATGTTTTTATTCAAATTATATAATTATATCATTAGTATAATTTGAAAAGTTTTAGGATCAAAAAATTATTTAACTGTTAGGTAATTGCAAGCTAAGTATTAGGGCGTGTAACTGAAAATTTACATATTTAGGCTAAAAAAGGCAGCTATATATATCATTTAACTGAATTCTTAAAAGGATATAATTTCTATTCCCCTGACTTTATGGAGTTATGAGAAGAAATTTTTTAAAGAACCGTTATGATATTAAATTAAACATGTGGTAAAAAGTTGAGAAATCATGGTATCTAGGTCATGAGTAAAAGAAAAGCAAACATTTCCTCTGAGGTTTTCACCAACGATGAAGCTGTGAAGCCTTGGATGTACCCTGAGTGGACACCCTGAAAACAAATTAGTAGTTTGAGGACAAACCCCTGATTAGCATCAGGTTTATTACTTTCTTAGTACATATCATACTTAAAACAAAACAAAACACACACATATACACACACACATTTACTCACATTAAAGATGCAAGATGAAGAAAGATATATGACATTGAATGTGCAGTTGAAAAAAAGGCGTCCTAGCCAAACATCCCAACTTAAATTTAAAGGTATGGAATTAAGTTTTTTTTTCAAGTGGTGTGAATTAATATGGGCATGGATTTAACATGGGTTAATATTAACATGAATATTAATGTAGATAGTAATTTCTAATATTCTGTTCTTGAACGATTTTGCTTTTTGGTGCTTCTGTCTTCCGTCTCTCTCTCCATCTCGTCTCTCTACCTGTTTCTCTCATTTATCAATGTGAGACTAACAGTTATCTACTTTTCAAATAATATTTTTTCTCATATAATTAGGATACTCTCGACAAATATATACATTAAAATTAAATTTAATTAACTATTAATTAAAATTAATAGTTAAAAATGAATATGAGTTGTCAGTTATGCACCTTATTATTCATAAAATATGGCATTTTAAATACCAAGTTTATTTTAGCTTGTCAATAACTTTAAAATATGGTTTCCACCAGGTGAAAATTTTTGTTTTTGAAAATATAGATATTAGCCTGAAAGATCACAAAATGTGGTGGTTCCTATGTGCAAACTTTTTTCACACTCACTTTGTAGATTTTGCATGGAAACCAAAATGTGTTTTGGTGAGAAAAAAGGAGCTCAGGGTGCTATAAATAAAAAATTTGCAACTTTTAGTTAATTAAATAGTACATTCTAATATTAATACTTTACTATAGTGTATCCTTTGCTAAAATTTAGTAAAGTTTGGGGTAAAACATTACATTTGAGTCTAGTAGACAATTCAAGCCTTGCAATTGTATATTTGTATAACTTTACTCAGATCTTGGCACTGACAAGAAGAAATTATATTTTTGCCATATGTATAAAATTTCCGAATTACTATAGATAGCATTTCTACTAATTACTTACAACAGATTAAAATGTTTTGGTGGTTTTTGTTCTTACTATATACTCTATTGGACTTGCACAGTCAAATTATGTTTTCAAATTACTTGAAATAATTCCTCCATCTACAGTTTAGCCACTAACTTAATACCCAGTAAGGGTCCTTTACTTCAGATTCCATTTTATTCTGAGGGATCACTTTAAAATTTTGGCTTATCTTTATAATTATGTCTGAGTAAATATATTATGCAATTATAATTATATATTACATATTCAACTAATTTATTCAACTAGTTTATTCAACTAGTTCCCCTACTGTTGGACATTTATGATGTTTGCATTCTTTTAAAAATAATATTACTATTATAAGGCCTTGGACATAGGTCTTTTAATATTTTTCTAATATGTAACTGGAACAGATTTCTAGAAGGGTTGCTGGATGATTATATAAATGCCTATAGAAGTTTGTAAACTTCTTTAACTATCTCTCCATAGCATTGTACCATTTCGCATTTCTATATTTTTAATTGTTTACTTGGTTAGCTCACTTGTTTGTTCTTCCAAATAATTTTATAATGAAGTTTGCAGAAATTCATCACAAACAACCCAAACCATAGCAAACTGATGTAGTTCAGTATACTAAATCACTTCTTAATTTATCAATTAACTTAGGGAAAGTTTATCTCTTTGACACAGCCTCCAGACCAAAAGTGGTTGAATTTCTATTTGTTCAAGTCTACATTTATGCTTTTCAGTTCTTTAAGTGTTTGTTTAACTCTCCTTATGTTGGCTGTGGCACTGTTTGTTTGGGGTACTTTTTAAGTTTATTTCCAATTTTCTTCTTGTTTGTTTTATGTTTTGTTAGCTACCCAACGTGATAATTTCTCTTTATTATATTTTTAAATGATATTTGATATATAAAGGCCAATTGATTTCAGTGTGTAAATTTTATTTCTAATTGTTTCATGTATCAATAGTTTATTTCTTTATATTGCTGAGTTATATTACAGGTATGGGTCTAAAGTTTCCTTAACCATTCACTGAAGGACTTCTGAGTTATTTCCAGTTTATGGTTATTATAACAAAATTGCTATGAACATTATAAAAAAGCAAATGATTAATTAGAAAGGTTTTATTTGTGTGAATATATGTGTCTGTAAGTGCCATGCACACACACCTGAGAGTGTATGTGTATGGGGGGAGATTATTAATGTGCAGATTAACATTCTTTTTTCCAATGGTAAATTATGCTGAATAGTAGCAATATTTTAAGATTTAATATAATACATGTCACAATTTCTGACCATCCAGAGTGTTATAACTATACAATAAAGTAAATATTTTCCCATTTACTTAGGTTTGATGCTTTTGATTTCCTATTAGCTTTTGAAATTCAAAACCAATATTATATATAATGCTATTGTTATAATTGCTATTACTCCTTAGAAATGTCCTTTTCTAAGCTAATTTACGTGATTAATCTCTCAGATTTTTCTGTGATGTTACACTGGTACAAAATCTTATTGGGAATATCTGGAACAGTAAATGGTCTTCTGATTTTGACTTTTATCTCCCTGATTCTTTTGGGTAAGTTAAAATGTCTTTAATTAAATAAATATATGAAGATGTGTACTTTTTATGTTTCTTTTTACATTATGTTTCATTTCATATTTATAGTTCCTTACATGAAGATTTAATAAAGAGCTCCTATGTATCAAGTAATATATTATACTTCATTGTAATGTACTTAGTAGATAGTCAAATCAGTTAAGTATTTGTTCTCAAGTGGCATACAGTTTGATAGGAGGAAAGCGTGTGTGTGTGTGTGTGTGTGTGTGTGCGCACGCGCATGTATCCGTATTTCTGAGGTGAATATTTAAAAACAATATTTCTTTATTGGTCAGCTTCTTGTAAATAGAATTTTATAATTTTTAATACATTTTATGTAAGATTGTATTTAATTTACTCTTACTTTTTTTCCAACAAATATTTTACTGAGCAACAAGTATACTACAAACATTATTACAAACTTCCAAACTGAAGAAAGGAATAATCATGTGGAGGAAGCTCATATTCTATTGGAAGAAATAGATTTTCAGTGAACAATTATTGTGGGATGGGCTAACCACAGTATTGTAAGTCTCGGTAAAACATGAAGAAAGCATGACAAGAGCATGTGTACTTCCTAGAGCAAGAACTTTGTTTTATTTACTGTACCACCAATTCTTAGGACAATGCCAGGCACAGAATAGATCCTCGACAAATATATGTCATTCAAATGAATTAATTGTACGATATTTGAAATAATTTCTCATTAGACATGAAAATGAAAAAGAAACTTTCTAGTTATCCCTTCAGTGATTTCTGGTTCCAATCATCAGAATCATGTTAAGAATTTGTCTCTGAGGCATTGAGCAGGGAAGATATTTACCCAAACTTACAATAATCCTGTTTTCAAGTTTCTCAAGGAGTGTTGCTCAAATGCTCAAAAGGAAATAATTCAAATATCACCCAGCATGATGATATTGGAAACCTGAAAATGAAGAGTGACACAAGAGGAAATATAAGTACTAAAGATGTGGACCACTGTGCTTCAAGTGCTACAGACCATGGAGGTATTTTTCAAGGCTTTGGCCTATTTTTGTTTAATCTTTTAGACCTTCTAAATTTGAAAAATCTCATTGAACATATATGTAACAAATTAAGTAAACACATATCTCTTATAAATCTACTTGACACTCAAAACTTGATTCACATACTAGTATATATTTACAGTTGGGGGAGAGCTGTAAAACAGAATGTAAAGATTTAAAATCAAGTTGAGACATATAATTATGAAAAATTAATTGTGATGATAAGGCAATATGTAATTAACTATTTTTTGTTTCTTAATTATCTTTTTTTGAAATGCAAATAGATAAAAGCAGTTATAACAAGTAAATTGTTATTGTAATAATAAGCTTTGGACTTCCAATCATATAGAATTTTCGAAAACTGTTCTACTTTCAAATTTCTTTTTTTTTAATTTTTTTTCTTAGTTAAGGTATTACAAATGTGTCCTCATCCCCCCCATTAACCCCCAACCTCCCTCCCCGCCCCGCACACTCATGCTCCCATCCCCCTGTTGTCCATGTCCATTGGTGTGGCTTATATACATGTATACAAGTCCTTCGGTTGATCTCTTCCCCTTACCCCCGCCCTCCCCTACTTTCCTTCTGGGGATTGATAGCCTGATCGCTGTTTCTCAGTCTTTGGATCTGTCCCTTTTCATCAGTCTATGTTGTTCTCTATAATCCACAAATGAGTGAGATCATGTGGTATTTATCTTTCTCTGACTGGCTTATTTCACTTAGCATAATGCTCTCCAGTTCCATCCATGCTGTTGCAAAAGGCAAGAGTTCCTTTTTTTTTTTTACCGCAGCATAGTATTCCATTGTGTAGATGTACCACAGTTTTCTAATCCACTCATCTGCTGATGGGCACTTATGGTCACCCTAGCCATTTGACTCAGTGGATAGAGCATTGACCCTTGGAATGAAGGGCCCTGGTTCGATTCCAGCCAAGGGCATGTATCTCGGTTGCAGGCTTGATCTCCAGCTCTGGCCAGAGCCTGTGCGGGATGTGTCTCTTTCACATCGATGTTTCTCTCTCTCTGTCTCTCTCCCTCCCTTCCATTCTCTCTAAAAATCAATGGAAAAATATCCTCTGGTGAGGATTAACCAAAAAAGGGGAAAAAAAAGAGAGATTATAATGGCCACACTTGGATAGTTATTTTGGCCTACACTTATATTTTATATATAGTTCACTTTCCCTCATTATTATTTCAAAAGTCTCAGATCTTTTTACTTGGAGACTTCAATTTAATTTAAGAAAATTAAGGACTTGATAAAGTTGAAATTACAAAGAGATTGAAAAAAATGAATCTCAGTGTTACTTAATATCAAAAGGAAGACATTAAGAGGAATTACACAGATAAAACAAAGATAGAGATTCTAAAACTTTATATGGATAAATTCTAAGCAAGTGGTATAAATAATATTTTATTTACTCTCTCAAATAGCTTTAATGCAATATATGTATTAATCGGTTTACGTTTATGATATTGGATCATAGCATGAAAAAAAAACCCTTTATGTCTAGGGTTTGCTTTGTCTCACTAAATTAATTTTCTTAAGTCCCAAGAATTATATTCGTATTTTGGACACTGTGAGTCTGAACACCTTGTGATGAGTGCTTTTATTATGGTTCCACTTTTACTTATATAACACAAGTATTCTCACTGTCAATTTTCAGAGATACACATGTAATTTAATTTTTCTTTGTTTTTCCTATTTTTCTACAGGATTGTGCCCATCAGAATGGCTTAAATATCAAGAAAAGTGTTATTGGTTCTCTAATGAATTAAAAAGTTGGAGTGACAGTTATGGGTATTGTTTGGAGAGAAACTCTCATCTAGTAATAATTCAGGACCAATTTGAAATGGTATGTGGTTTAGTGTCATGGCATTAGCCTCTTTACAGTTCAAAATGGCTTTCCTCAAATTTCTTCTGACCCTTCATTTATCTTGCTTACTGAGTTTTGGGGACCTTCTTAAATTGTGTGCTTGAAGCCAATGCCTCACTTTGACTCATGCTAGTCCTGATCTGAATACTTGTATTCAGTTTGCAAGTAGACTGTGTGTATACATATAATATATCAAATAACATGGATAAATAAGATATGAATTAATTAGTATAAGAATCCTCATGTGGAGTGCGAGAAGCCTAATAAAATTCTAAAATTGTATTTAGTATGTCTAAATTATTAAAATACTAGAGGCCTGGTGCACAAAATTTGTGCACTGGGGGGGGGTGTCCCTCAGCCCAGCCTGCACCCTTTCCAATCTGCGCCCCCTCGGGGGATGTCCTACTGCCCTGTGGGATCAGGCCTAAACGAGTTGGACATTCCTCTCACAATCTGGGACTGCTGGCTCCCAACCATTCGCCTGCCTACCTGCCTGATTGCCCCTAACTGCTTCTGCCTTCCAGCTTGATCACCCCCTAACCACTCCCCTGTCAGCCTGATCGACACCTAACTGCTCCCCTAACAGCCCGATCATCCCCAACTTCTCTCCCCTGCTGGCCTGGTTCACCCTAACTGCTCTCCCCTGTTGGCCTGTCCTCCCCTGCCAGCCACCTTGTGCCCACATGGGGGTGGCCATCTTGTGTGAGTGCATAGCAATCAATTTGCATATCACTTCTTTATTATATAGGATTCTGTTCATCTAGTTACTCATTACTCACTTTTTAGGCTTTTATACAGAAAAACCTAAAACAATCAAATTATGTGTGGATTGGGCTTAACTTTACCTCCCAGAAGAGGACATGGAACTGGGTAGATGGTTCTCCATTTGCTTCAAAAATGTGAGTCTTTACTAAAAGGCAATCTGATTTATTGTTTATTTTAAGACTTACTAGTATCTTCATAAAACATCTCTGTGTCCACCAAAACCAACTTATTGGTACTAAAGAATTTTAAAGGATGAAAAATAATTTAATGTTCACTGGAGTAATAACAAATATTGTGGTTTGGTTTACAAACTAAAAAAACTCAAAAACAATAATGGTGGCACATTTATTGTTTAAAGACTACTCGTGATTTGTATGAAAAGGTGACTGAACCAACATGCTCTTGTATTTTCAAAATTCTCAATGTTTACCTCAGGATGTTTAGTAACTGAAAAACAACTTTTGTATAATTTTTGTATTATATGATTGATTATCATAACATTAAAAGACAAATGAGAAATATAAGATGGAACAAAAGAATATAAAAATTTTGCAACAATTGCATGAGGTTATTGAGGATTTTAAAATTTTCATCAATATTTTTGTATGCTTATGTTTATTTTATAATAAAATATTTAGAGCTACAAATAGTTAAACCAGTAAATTCAAATTTTATCCTGATGTTGGTAGACAAAATAATGGTCCCAAAGATGTCCATATCCAAATACCAAAATCCTTAGACTGTATTACTTTGAAATGGTATCTGGTTTAGTATCACAGCTATGGCATTAGCCTCTTTACAGTTCAAAATGGCTTTTCTCAAATTTCCTCTGACCCTTCATTAAATTATCATTTATCTTGCTTACTGAGTTTTGGGGACCCTCTTAAATTGTGTGCTCACAGCCAGTGCCTCACTTTGACTCATGCTAGTCCTGATCTGAATACTTGTATTCAATTTGCAAGTAGACTATGTGTATGCACATAACATTAAAAGATAAATGATAAATATAAGATCGATCAAATGAATACAAAATTTTCTCAGCAATTGCATGAGATTATTGAGGATTTTAAAATTTTGGCAAAAAAGATTTCAAGGCTGTGGTTAAATTAATAATCTTGAGATAAGAACATTATGTTGGATTATCCAGGTGGTCACAATGTAAACACGAGTCCTTACAAGAGAGAAAATAGGGGCATGTGGTCCAAGTGATGCATCAGCCTCTAAAAGCTGCAAAGGGCAATGAACAAAATTCCCCCCAGTGCCTGTGGAAGGCAGCGCTGTACACACTTGACTTACTCCCGTAAAACTAGATTTAGAATTCTGACAACCAGAACTGCAAGATAACAAATTTGTGTTGTTTTAAGCCACTAAATTAGTGGTAATTCATTAGAGCAGTGATAAGAAATTAATACACTATGTAACCAACTAATTAATGATATTGTTGTGTTATTTCCACTCCATTACTTTGTCGTTAAATATTGCTTATTTTCCATCTCACTGCACTAAATGAATCAATCTAAGCAAGTCAATCAAAGACATTGGAATGGAGAATAAAATTATGAGATGGTATCATTTGAGGGTAGGGTTGTAATACTGAACATTCTCTGATTGATCACCAATGAAGGTCCTTAGTTTTCCTCTGCCAAATCCACTCAACACTACCTATAAGATTTAGTTTTAACTTTAGACCATGCCTGGGGATTTTTGTTCAAAATACATTCAATGTAAAATTCAAACATAAACTTGGGAACAGTGTATTTTCCAATACGGAAATCCAGCACTTATTTGCTCCTTATTAATTTGGAAGTTTTCTTGACCCTGTACATCTTGTCCATGATTCTTAAAACTTTTTCCTAAGTTTAAATAAATTCCTAACAGAATAAAATCACTAACATTATAGTATTTTATAGATAATTTTATAATTGTATTTATCATACTTCTTTATGGATAAACTAGAGGCCTGGTGCACAGATTCATGCAGTGGTGGGGTCCCTCAGCCTGGCCTGTGGGGATTGGGCCGAAATCAGCAGTCCAACATCCCCTGAGGCGTCCTGGATTGTGAGAGGACACAGGCCAGGCCGAGGGACCCCACCGGTGCACGAATTCATATACTGGGCCTCTAGTATGCACATTAGATCTTTGTTTAATCTCTTCCTGCCCTCCCCACTACCCCCTTCCCTCTGAGATTCATCAGTCTGTTCCATGTTTCCATGCCTGTGGTTTCTGCTCCTGTGTTGAGTGTCTGCCCCCTGGTAGTCAGTGCACGTCATAGATAATACAATAAATGTATAATTTAGTTAGAGCTTATATAGGTCAGTTTTTGTAGAAAGTTCTATGAGCATTGGTTCATTTAACCTCATAATAGTATCATGAGGCAAATATTATTAATACATTGTACAATTTGATATGAGAAGCCAGCCACAAAAGTTAAGTGAGGTGTTCATGTGACTTAACCTTTTTTTTTTTATAACCTAAAGACCACATGGAAAAAAATACTCAAATGGGAATATGGGCACACATTTATTCTTAGCTCTATCATTTGCAAACAAACTCTCTGAGAACTTTCTGCCAATCAGACAGTAATACTAAGTTACAGATATACTGTAATGTTTAGTCAGTCAAAGTATTTGCAAATGCCTTGAAATTTTGAATTACCTTTTAATTAAGGGAGGACATTAGCTGCAAATACAAATGGATCTCTTCATCAACAATGATTAACAATATATTTATCATCTCTTCTGCAGATTCTTCATAAAAGGACCAGCTACTGAAAACAGCTGTGCTGCTATCAAGGGAAACAAAATTTACTCTGAAACCTGCAGCAGTGTTTTCAAGTGGATTTGTCAATGTTAATATTTTAAAATATAAGTTATAGTGGAATAATCAGTTACCAAAGATTTTTGCCTATTAGGTTCTAATATTAATCTTTAAGAGTAAGAATTTAAAACTGAAATTAAACACCAAAATCTTTTCTCCATTTTCCCTTCATTGATGCCAGTCTCAAAATAACTCCTGCTTATAATCTATAATATAACCTTTCTAGTTTTTAATGTGATAATATAATCTAGTGTAAACTCATGCATTTATATTCAGGATTTTTATTCATTTTTTCATTTACAGCAAATGTTATTATGTCTGCTTTCCCGTATTTTGCCTTTTTATTATTAACAATATTTTATGCAAATTTCATGTAGTCCTGAGTTGCATTATGGTGTGGATTTATAGATTCTATACTCTTTTATTGATGAACATTAAATTTGTTCCTAGGATTTTGCTACTATAAACTGTTTCAATAAATATTCTAAATATTTTCTTAAATAATAGCACTTTTTTTGATGATATAAACTTTAAAATTGGAAATTCTGGGTAGAAGTGTTAAATATGTTGTCTGTTTACTTTAGATTTTATAAAAGTTTTATCTAAACTTGGAAACTATTAAAATCTTTCAAGAAGATTGTGGGTACAGAATAAAGATCTAAATCTTTTTCTTGAACCTCTTTAGAATTAGTTGTCAAACTGTTGTATTTAATTATGAAATTTCAGGTATCATTGAATAATGCTGTGTATATTTCCTACAAAAATATTCTACCTAATCACAATACAATGACCCAAATCCACATTAACATTGCCACAGTGCTACCAACTAATTCTCGGGCTACCTTCAGTGTTTGCCAATTATCAAAATAATGTTCTTTAGAGTAAAACAGCCAGTTCAGATGTTTATTTAATCTCCTCCCATCTAGAAGAGTTCCTTAGCCTTCTTTGATATTCATGACCTTGACCTTTTGAATACTACAAGCTGGTGATTCTGTAAAATGTTCTTCAATTTGAATCTGTCTGATTATTTCTCATGGTTATATTCAAGTTATGCCTCCTTGGCAGGAATAGCAGAGAAGTGATGTAGTGAAATTGCCTTCTTCTCAGTGGTTCATAATTTTCTATTCTGATGATCAAATTGTTCCAGACTGAATCACAAGAGTTGCCCTTCAAGGTGACATCTGTCCCTGATCTCCACAATCCTTTGCTTGTTTGTAGTTTTTTCTGTTTGTTTTTAATGGTAATAGCCTCAGTAGAATACCAATGATCATCTTTGCCAATATTTGAACTGGCCTCTATGTTCTAGCCCAGAGGTTTTCAATTGGTGTGTTACAGACTTTTTAAAACATGCAATACCTGACTATTTAGTCAACAACACTGACCTCTTTCTTTTTTTTTTTCTTTAATTGCTTTGCATGTTGTCAGCTGTTCCTCCCATCTGAGACTGAAATGCCATAATAAACTTTGAGTTTATGCCTAACACCTCCAGAGTGGTAGAAATCCACAGCTTTTCTCCTGTGTTGCAACACCCTTTAAAGAGGAAGCTGGGTTCTCTTTTCTCCCTTGAGACTTTCTTCTCCTCTCTGAAGGTGCCATCCCCAAGCCTCCAGGGCCAGGGGCACTGACCTCTTCCCCCTCCGAGTGTCAAATAAAAAATGACAACAGCCAACACAACAATAGATTTCCTGTGTGAATGAATCAAAATTATACCTATTTTTTGGCCAGATTGTCAGAATAATGTTGGAGTACTTACTCCTTGACCCTGCTCACCGTGCCAACTGTGGGAGCCCAGGTCCTTCTCTGCCAGAGGCTAAACCCCTGTAGACGCCGGATATGAGATGGAGAAGATATGAGAAGTCGTGGGCATATAAGAGAGCCTTTATTGTAGCCCAAGTAGCCATTGCTAACAAGGAGCCATTAGGCAAAAGAGTTCTTCAAAGTAGCCTCACAAAGTAGCTGCAGAAAGCAGCCTTTGCAAATACAGTAGTAAATCCAGGAACCTTTGTAAACATGGTAGCCATTGCTAACAAAACAGCTTGACGGGTAGCCAGCCTTCCATAAAAGCAGCCTCATACTGGCTGCTCAGTAACACACTTTATACCAATTTAGACAAAAGAGACTTCTTGCCAAATAGTGACATCAGTATTTGGGTTATAGAAAAGACACCTGTGTAGTGTGTACAATACAATCGCTGTGCCCTTGCTCTGATTGGCCTTGAACATCCAGCATACTTTGATTAGGGTGCCCACACTCCCCCCCTTACACCGGATGGTCTTCTAGGGATACCCTGGCCCATTTGCCAGCTCCTTGAACATGGAGCCTATAACAACAATACAAACTGTAGTATGTTATGACCAGTACTCCGGCCCCAATAGTAAACTTACAAAGGCCTAACTTCATGTCCCTGACAGTCTATCCCACCAGTCTTGGGTGGGTCATGGGAGAGGGCTTATATGGATTGTACTAAACTATCTCTTGCAGGGTACTGGTTACATTGCCAGGACTGGATCAAGGGGAGCGACTGTAACTTATAGTTGTACCTGCTTCCCAAAGGGATAGGAGGGCCACCCATCGCCCCTCCCTAGTAACAGACTATGGCCAGGACCACACTCCCTGTGCCCCCTCTGTCAAGGGGGAAGGCCTTGGGTCGCACAGTTCATCTGTTGCTTTTACCTGCACATGCAGTGTCTGAGGACACCTCCGTGTATATTTGTCTAGCCCCGTGGTCGGCAAACCGTGGCTCTCCAGCCACATGTGGCTCTTTGGTCCCTTGAGTATGGCCTTCCACAAAATACCACATGTGGGCATGCACGTACAGTGCGATTGAAACTTCGTGGCCCATGCGCAGAAGTCAGTATTTTGTGGAAGAGCCATACTCAAGGGGCCAAAGAGCCACATGTGGCTCGCGAGCCGCAGTTTGCCGAGCTGCAGTTTACCGACCACTGGTCTAGCCTAATCTTTTAGGCTAGGTGGGTCCACCCCTAGGTGGAGCTCACATTTCCAGTCCCTACATGGGGTGATGGCCTACTAGCCACTATTGCTTGTGTCATCGTGGCAACTATAAAGTTAAGCCTGTGAAGACAGCCCAGCTTCTGTTCTAATGGCCAAAGGGCTACTTTGCTCAGTATCTGAATCAAACTACATCGTTCATTAGTATCCAAACGGACAGTCACAGCTGTCTGTGTAATAGGATTCTTCCCTACTAGACCCGTCTTTTCACCACATGTTCTTCGGGAAGGGTGGCATACCCTCTCGGAATGGACTAGGGAGTAGCTCATCCATAGAAGTTTTATCCCTCGACAGGGTCTCATGTCACAGGACCCAACAGGGTTTAAAATTCCTGTGACAGAAGGCTGGAACTCACCGCTTCCTTTTGTTCTAAATAGGCCCCCCACTTTGCTAAAGTTGGGATTTGTGCCACTCCCAACATGGGCATGGTCACGCAGGCCTGCAAGGCAGCACACATGGCTGCCGACTGTCTCTCAACAAGAGAATATTGGCTCCCAGTTTTCTTCCATAACTGGGACTAAAACCTGATGGGTACCCTTCCCTGCCCACTTGGGCAACTGCCCTCTTGGCAGCTTGGTGCCCTTTATTTCTGGGGTTCAACCCCACATCGCCCCCTTCTGGGACAACTGACACATGGCCGTAACAATGGAGCCAGGTGGGGACTGGACACTTGCTAACACCCCAAAAGACCTACATAGGACTGTAACAACTGCTGGCAGCTGCGTTCAAATCTGCAAGAGATTCAAGGTTAACACATTATTAACACAGTGAAATATTGGCCCTATGGAAGGCTTGCCCCAGGTAGCTAAATCTCATGCTATCAAACTATGACAAATGGTAGGGCTATGCAAACATTCCTGAGGGAAGGCGACCAAAGCCCACTGTCAACCCTCCTATGCAAAAGCCAACTGTCCTTGACTCTCTGCAGCCATGTCCATGGAGAAGAAGGCACCAGCCAAGTCCATCACATAGGATATTGCTCCAATGTTAGTGGCAAGATGATCGCTGCAATCCTCTACAGCCAGCTCCGTGAAGTGTAGCAGGGGAGTCAATCTGGTACCGGAGAGAGCTGCCTACATTACAGGGACAGCTCTACTCTGCACCCGTCTATATGAGCCTCTAGGCCACATATCTATCCAGGCCACTACAGAGCAAACTGTAGTCCACATCAGCGAGTTCAACATGAGGCCTCCTGGCCCCCCAACCGGGTGCCTCCGCCATCTCTTAGTCTAAGTCTAAGAGATCAGACTCCTCGATCTGGTCCAGGGTTAGCGCCTTCCCTCTGCACTCTCAGGGATCACTGCTCCACCAGCAGCTGCAACCAGAGGGCCAGCAGCAGTCACTGGGTGGCTGATCTATTTTCTCCCTTTTAACCCCTGCTGTGAGCAGGCATTGTCTTACTCACAGTCACAGGCCTCTCCATGCCCCTCTCTCACCTCTTGAACTCCAGGTGGCCATGGAGCCACATACTGCTGGGGCTGCAGAGAGAATCAAATCTTCATGCGCATTGCAAAACAGCAGCAGCTTGGGCGCCAGACCCTCCTGCCATCTTTCACCTGCTCTGGCCCCATGGTAATGCTCTTGATGGCCTCTGCTGTAGCCTCTGCAGAACTGGGCTCTGCCTTCCTCTCTGCCTGGCTCCTGGCTCCCGGAGGCTTAGTCTCTCTCAAGCTGTGCAGCTCCCAGCCACTCCTCGGGGATCTGGTCCGCAGGGACTGAGGAGTCTTCTCTGCTGCTACCGGTGTCACCGCTACCAGATACGACAGCCTGGTTGGAGGAAACATGACCCCCAGTGGGGTAGATGGACACTTATCCCCAAATCCTGTTCCTGATGCCAAGGGTTGGAGTCCTTACTCCTTGACTCTGCTTGCTGGGCCAACTGTGGGAGTACAGGTCCTTTTCTGCGAGGGGCTGTACCCCTGTAGACAACGGGTATTAGATGGAGAAGATATGAGAAGTTGTGGGCATAGAGTATTGTAGAAGACCAAAGAAACCCAAGCTAGCTTAGAGAAATGGAGTTACACAGCTTTATTACGCCAGTGGTCTCAGAGGAGTTGCCTCCAGAGTGTGAGCAAACCAATATGGTGGAAGCCCTTCTTTTATCCTCTTTTGGTTTCTTTGTCCCCCAAATATGGATGGAGACTTCCGGACCTTTCATCGGCTTAGCAAAAAGCCCTGTGGGTTGGGATGGGGGTCTTGAGGTCATATCTAAGGGCCTGGCCTGGCGCCAGTGCTGATAACCCCCTCCAGGGGTTATGTATTGTTCATGATTTATGGCCTCTGTAAAACGTGAGCATTTAGGTAACAGGTCTTGCAAGACCAGATTGTGGAGGAAAGGGGCAGTGACTTAATTATAGGTTATCAAGAATGCACATTAGGTTACTGCAGATTCAGATTGCTAGCCCCCACAAACATCAGGGTTACATTGGAATTAGCCTTTTAGCCTTCTCAATAGGAGAGTGTTGTAGCTCAAGTAGCCATTGCTAACAAGGAGCCATTAAGACAAAAACAGTTCTTCAAAGTAGCCTCACCAAGTAGCTGCACAAAGTAGCCTTTGCTAAACACGGAGGCCCTTGTAAACATAGCAGCCATTGCTAACAAAGCAGCTTGACCCTGTAGCCACCCCTACATAAAAGCACCCTCATACCGGCTGGTCAGTACCACACTTGGTACCAACTTGGTCAAAAGAGACTTCTTGCCAAATAGTGACATCAGTATTTGGGTTATAGTGACATCAGTATTTGGGTTATAGTGACATCAGTATTTGGGTTATAGAAAAGTACCCCTGCGTAGTGTATACAATACAATTGCTGTGTCCTTACTCAGATTGGCCTTGAACATCTGGTGTACTCTGGACAGGGTCCTCACATTCCAATTGGCCTTGAACATTCGGCATACTTTTATTAGGGTTCCCACATTTAGTAATTAGTTTATGTGTGCCATGAGATGAAAAAGGTTGAAAATCGCTGTTCTAGCCTGATTCATGAACATTAATAAAATAATGAACCAGATAAATATAAAAATAAAACTTTCTTTTCTCAAATAACTTGCTTTTGTTTTCATCTTTCAAAATATTATATTTTATTTTTCTCCTCTAGAATTTAAGCTCCATGTGAACAAGGTTTTTTGCCTTGTTTGGATATCTGTTGTATCCTTATTTTCAAAACAATGCTTGACACATAATAGATGCTCAAGAAATATTAATTGAATCAATTTTGATAGGTACTATAAATTAAAAATTGCATGATACTTATGAAAATATAAAGTAGGGTATCTGATGTATCCAACAGAAATATCTCTCAATAATGAAGGGGAAAATACTTTTTCAGACTAACAAAAGCTGAGATAATTTATTACCAGCAGGTCTGCATTATTAACAATATTAAATGGAGTTCATATGTGGACTCTAATGAACAAAATAAACTGATGAACCAAAAATAGATCCAGAGACATAGAAGCAAGGAACAAATTGCTAACCCCAGAGGGAAGGCAGGAGAGGGTGGGTGGATGGGTGGGCAGAGATCCATCAGTGAACATGTATGCATACATGCATAACATGGACACAGTAGGGTAGTGAAGGCCTGGGGTGAGGGGCGAGGGTAGGCTAGGAGAGGTCAATGGGGGACAAAAGGGGACATATGTAATACTTTCAACAATAAATATTTAAATAATAAAGGAGTGTTGCCCATGGGTGTGGCTCAGTGGTTGAGCGTCGACCTATGAACAGGAGGTCACAGTTCAATTCCCAGTCAGGGCACATGACCAGGTCATGGGCTTGATCCTCATTATGGGGCATGCAGGAGGCAGCCAATCAGTGATTCTCTCTCTTTATTGATGTTTCTATCTCTCCCTGCCCCTTCTTCTCTGAAATCAATAAAAAAAATACTATTTTTTTTAAAAAAACACCTCCAAAACTAAAAACAATAAATATTTAAAAAATAATAATAATAAAGGGAGTTCTTGCCCAGCCAGTGTGGCTCTGTGGCTGAGCATCGACCCATGAACCAGGGGGTCAGTGTTCAATTCCCTGTTCAATGCAGTGTTCAATGCAGGAGGCAGCTGATCAGTGATTCTCTCTCATCATTGATGTTTCTATTTCTCTCTCCCTTTCCTTTCCTCTCTCTGCAATCAGTAAAAACATAATAAATAAAAATAATGCTTCAATAAATATAGGGGTGCATGCATTCTTTCAAACTGTTATCTCTGGTTTCTTCAGATATATTCCCAGAAGTGGGATCATTAGGTCAAAGGAAACTCCATATTGTTTTCCGAAGTGGTGGGAATGCAGGCCTTAGAAGGTTCTCTTTCCTCCACATCTTTTTTGTTGATTCATTGATGGTAGTAATAGCGTCAATGATAAAAAGAAAGAAAAAAGGAAAAGAAAAAAAACTCACTTTAAAATCATATTTTTAAAAACTAGATAAAACACCACTAATGTTGAAATATTTGAAACATTTTCCTTAAAATGTCAAACAACTAAACACTATTCACCATCAGTAACTCTCTGGCAGTCTTACCCTTTTTCATTAGACAAGAAATAAGTAATAGCTATAACACAGGAAAAAAATAAAGCTTATTAGTAAATACTATGTTTTGTAGCATTTAAAATAATCCACAGATTATTCGAAATTGTGAGAGCTTTCAGCATGGATGTTGAACAGAAAAATAATCAAAAGCAGTTATATTTTTATACAGAAACAAGCATTTTAAAAGACAATAAATTACATAACTCCAATAGGAGAAAAATTATATATATAAAATAAGGATGCATGTAATAAATAATTTTCAGTTACTGTTTAGAAAAATTGTACGTTATATAAGAAGACAAAAATCAATAGAAGATACATATTGGCCAGTGTTGTTCAGTAGTTGGAGTGTTAGCCCGTGCACCAAAAAGTCAAGGGTTCAATTCCCAGTTAAGGGCTCTACCTGGGTTTCAGGTTCATTCCATGGCCCCAATAGAGGCACATGTGGGAGGCAACCAATTGGTGTGTCTCTCACATCGATGTCTCTCTCTCTTTCTCTCTCTCTCTCTCTCTCTCTCTCTCTCCCCGACGCCCTTCCTCCCTCCCTTCCACTCTCTAAAAATCAATGGAAAAATGCCCTTGGGTGAGGATTAACAAAAAAGAGACATATTATAAATTAATAAGAACATAATGTTATAAATATAATATTTCCAACACTGACCTATAGATTCTGTGAAATTACAAGATTCTTCTAAAATTGATATAGAAAAGCAAAGATCCAGGAGATATGAAAAGTTAAAAAGTAAGTTGAAGAAATTTAACAAAAGTGAAGTTATACAAAGGGAAAGAAAAAAAGATATTAAAACTTTATTACCTATGGTTATAAATCATAAGCAGAAATGTTTATGTAGTACGTTTTTTTCCCCTGCAAATCCATTTTCTTTCTGTGTAGCATCTAGCTGTTGCTACACCATTATCACTGAGGTAAGCACATTTCTCATTTCCTCTCACATCAAACCTATAATAGAAAGAGTACATTAAACACTATGTACTAGAGAGTCCTATAATTTCTCCCTTGTCCAATAACATCTTTAAAAAAAATATCTGCCCCGAATCCTAAAAATGTGTACTGTGATATACCAGTAGTACTCTCTTGCTAGGGTTAAGATATCTGCACCAAATTGGACCATAAGAGTCTGTCTTCCAAGCATTTATATTTATTAAATTAGATTAAGTGAGTGATATGTAATCAGGAGAACTACCAGTTCATATAAATCAATGGTTCTAACATGGGGCAATTTTGCCTTTCCCCCACCTTCCACAAGGGACACTTGGCAATACCTGGAGACATTTTTGGTTGTCACAAATGGAGTGGGGGAAAAGTCAGAGATGCTGCTAACGTCCTACAATGCACAGGAAAGTGCCCCCCTACCCACAACAAAGAATTATTCAGTCCAATGTGTCAGTTGCGTTGCTACTGAGAACCTTGACTAAAAACTAAAGTGGTAAAGTGGCTGGCAGTCATCTTTTGGGTTGATTACACCGAGATCATGTGTGCAGTGAGCTCAGGTCTTTCCATCCAACTTTTCTTATTGTAAAATGAAAGATACAAAGCTCAGGATAAATTATGTTATCGATGCAAATAAAATCAGGTTAAAATAAACAACAAATTGATCATGAACTGTAAAATATGTCAGCAAACAGGTAGCACAAAGCTTGAAAAATAGATGTAGAATTGGAAAAGATCACTTAGAATCAGACACAAGTTTACATTCTTTTGGACTGTGTTTGTGAATTTTAGGTCTTCATTTTCAAAATAATCAAGTACACGATCTTCCATATATATATATATTTTAAAGCAAATTAACAACAGTGAATATTTATTAATTGCTATGATCCAAGTTCTCTTTTTTAAATTTATCTTTGCTGTTTAAAGTATGTCCCCTTTCCTCCCCTTGCCCCATGTCTTCCCCACTCCCATGTCCTCCCCATGCAACAGGCTGAGGATTCCCCTTATGTCTTGATTCCCAGCCTCTCTGGTTGACTCCTGGAGTTAATCTTAATACATGATACAATCTTCCCATTTCATCTTTTTAACATTTGCTCAAATCTTGGGCTCTAGAGAAATGTAGCTAACCCATGTCTGAACTTAAATTATCTGAGAAAGAAAGAAACTCACCATTTGTTAAATATTCCTCCATTTACCCATGTTCCTGTTTGATTTTCTGTCATCTCCAACCCAATCCAGAGATCATAAATACATATGTGTTGTCTTAAAAACTCCTTTAGAGACAAAATAAATTTCATAATTTTACTTCTCAGTTTTTAATACAGCCTATTGTGACAAATGTTCAACGCCAAGCTATACCAGAAAATAAAAATATTTTACTCTCTGACCCTCAGTTTTCTTATTTATGAAACAAAGATAGGAGAAACATTTTCTTTCAGATACTTTCTGATTCCAAATTAATAATTTTTCAATATGAAAATCTATTCTTCCAGTATTTTTAAACAAAAAATTTATGGAAATCCAGTTTGTTATGAAGCTCATTTTAATCACCACATATTTATTATAATGGTTTTCTTGTTCCTAGCAATTACTAGTATATTGAGTTCCATGTTGTGTTTTACTTCAACTTCTCTCCCAAAATTAAATTATTCTCTCTCTCTCTCTCTCTCTCTCTCTCTCTCTCACACACACACACACACATGCCCTTCAGATAACTAGTTCTTTTATAATCTAGTTATCAGATTGTATTTTTTGCAGATATTCTAATTTTAAAAGGTGTCATTCAGGGAAATTATAATTTTTCCTGATATTTCTTCTTTTCTCCTTCTAATTCCTTCAATGTTACAATTGCTCTCATTTTCAAGTCATGGAGTCTTCTCTGCTACTGAGTACATACCTGGGAAACCTTCAGTTTTACATTATATAACTCCATGTTTCCAGTTGTTGATAAATATAAAGGAATCATGACAACTCACAATACTCATGGTCCATTTCTATCTAATACTAGTAACAGTGACATAGTAGCCTTTGTCATTTTAATATGCCATCCTCTGCAGCATTTTATAAATTTATTTTTAAAAAGTTCATTTCATTGAGCTAAGCTTTGGGATTACAAAGAAACAGATTAATAAAATATTCTCCCTGGATTGAAAGGGTTTAATTTAGTGAGAAAAATTATGTAAATATAGAATTAGAAAATATCCTACTAGTTAAGGGGAAGATAATGAATATAATAAACACAAATTAAAATTCAAGTTTAAAAAAAAGAAGTATCTGGTTTTTATGGGATGCTTTCACATAGAATGTGCTCTAAGAGGTAAAGCTGGAAGAGAAGATTTCATGATACATGTAGAGGGTGAGGGAGAAAAAGACATTCATAGTCTAGACTTAGCAAAGAGCTTGTCTGAAGGCAGAAAAAATATGTAAGGATAAACATATTGGAAACCAGCAGGGGAGATCTATGCCTATGCCTATGCCTATATATTCGTATGAAAAATAATACAATGATTAATGAATAGTAATGCAAAAATAAACTGTTTTGTGTACTTGCAACTGTAAATCTATTTTTGCCCATCCTGTATGTGTATATATAAATTATTGAATAATGGAAAAATTGGATGATGTTTAAGTAGCTGTGGTCTTGGTGACAGGCAACTGGGAGGTGCATTTTCTAGAACCTGTCCAATGAAAAAATACTAATCGTTATTTAACACAGGGGTGCCCATATAGCTTATTGTCAAAAATGCAAGATAATTTTAAGTAGATGGAAATAAACAAAAAAATATTTCATGAAACAAGTTTATCTCATTTTAACTTAGGACATATTTTGTAATTTAAATATATATATATCCTATGTAATAATAGATAAACATAGTAATTAACCATACCTCTGACACACTTCCCATTGGCTAATCAGGGTGATATGCAAATTAACTGCCAACCAAGATGGCGGTTAACAGCCAACAAAGATGGCGGCTAATTTGCATACTGCAGGCAGGGCGGGACAGCGCCATCCCGCCTGCCTCACTGCCATCCGGGCCTGCTATTTGCAACCTGGGCAGCAGGCAGCCTGTATGGGAACAGACCCAGGGCTGGGGGGGACCACAGATATCAGCCACCGGCCACGCCCACAAACGGCCCTCCTTCGGGGGTCCCCGGCTGACAGGTGCTAATGCACCCATCTGCCAAAATGCACACCTGGGCCACCTTTGCCCTGCGGGAACTATGCAGCCGGCAGAGGGGAGTGGGGCTGCTGGGAGCAGGGCGGGAACTTCCGGGGCTTTGTGTCGGGCAGCCCAGAGCAGAGTGTGAACTATCCCGGCTGGTAGCTGCTTGCTCATTTACTTACTTGCTCATTCATTCACTCATTCACTCACTCATTCACTCACTCAGCAAACCCCCTCAGGTCCATGGCACCGCCAGGCACTGAAGTTGAAGCAGGATAAGACAGAGCTATGTCCTCAAGATGTTAGTAATTCAGTAGGGCGAAGCAGGCACATGGACGAGGCCGTTGTATGCACAGATGTAGTGTACTGGGTTCTGTGAGGGCTGTAAATAACACCGACTTTGTTCTCTTGAGAAAATGGGGCCTCGGGAGCCAGGCCGCCCAAGCCTGTAGGCCTGTGCGTAGGCCAGGAGTGGCCGGGGTCCCAGAACATGACAGAGGGTGCAGGTCAGGCTGAGGGGTCTGGCCCCACCCCTCACCCTCACCCCCCGAGTGCACAAATTTTTGTGCACCGGGCTACTAGTATATATATAATATTTTAAATTATTTTACATAAAGTTTTAAAATTCTTGTACACATTGCCCTGGCTGATGTGGCCCAGTTGGTTGAGGGCCATCCCATACACCCAAGGTTACAGGCTAGATTTTCAGTCAGGGTGCATGCTGGGGTTGCAGGCTCTATCCCCAGCAGAGGGCGTGCAGGAGACAGCTGATCAATGTGATGTTTTATCTGCTGGAAGCAAATTCCAGCAGGTCATAATTATGCAAGAAGTTCATCAGAAGGCTGATGGATCTTGGGACTTCAGCAGGGCTGAAAATATGCATATATTATTACCTGCTGCTGAACAGCTGCAGTCA
>NW_005871058.1:9838608-9875503 GCF_000147115.1 Myotis lucifugus
AAGCCATGGTGGTGGGGCTGAGGCAGAGGTGGTTAGGGGTGATCAGGCCAGGAGGGGAGGGCAGTTGGGGCGATCAGGCTGGGAGGGGGGGGGCAGGAGGGGGAAGCAGGCCAGCAGGGGAGGCAGTTGAGGGCGAGCAGGCTGGCAAGGGGGGTAGTTGGGAGTGAGCAGGCTGTCAGGGGGGCAGAGGGCAATCAGGTTGGTGGGGGGGGGCAGTTGGGGGCAAGCAGGCTAACAGGGGGACAGTTGAGGGCAAGCAGGCTGTCAAGGGGGGCAGTTGGGGGCAAGCAGGCTGGCAGGGGGGCAATTGGGGGTTAGCAGGCTGGCAGGGGGGGCCAGTTGGGGGTGAGGAGGCTGGCTGGGGGCAGTTGGAGGTGAGCAGGCTGGTAGGCAGAGTGGTTAGGGGTGGTCAGGCTGGCAGGCAGGTGAGCAGTTAGGAGCCAGTGGTCCCGGATTGTGAGAAGGATGTCTGACTGACGGTTTAGGCCTGATCCCTGTCGATGTCTGGCAGTCGGACATTCTCCAAGGAGTCCCAGATTGAAGACGGTGCAGGCCAGGCTGAGGGACACCCCCCCCCCACCCCCGTGCACGAATTTCGTGCACTGGTCCACTAGTGTGTTAATAAAAAGTCATGGGCCTGGAGATTCGGAGAGCTTAGTCACTAGAGCTAAGACTCCCCTGGCTCCCCCAAAATGCCTTCCAAATCTAAATTTCTTGTCTATTTATCCATTTATTCGCAGCCTTTTCTCCAGGTTCCTGAACCCTTGCTGTGAAAAGACTTCGGCATTTATCAATGTTTCTCTCTCTCCCTCTCCTTTCCTCTCTCTCTAAAATCATTAAAATATCAAAATTTATTGTATATGTTACTTTTATCACTCCTTTACAGACAGGTTTACCTCATTCTGTTGGTCACTTATATTTTGCCCAGATTATGTAGTATATAACAGGCATCAACAATCTTCAAAATACATCAGGATATTTTATGATCAGTTTTTTTTAATCCAAATAGTACAATTATTCTTATTTGCTATGTTTAATGATTTCCCTTAAGCTCAAAACTATTGTTGTGTACTTCTGTTCTTAGTGTTCCATAATATTCACTCTTTTTCAGTCTTTGCCAACATGATTCCTGTAAGTGAAGCGTTTAAACAGTATGCCTTGTTCTTTCTTTATCCCTCAAGAATTTTATTAACGTTCATTACTTTTCCATTTTGCTGGTAATTTAGCCTCTTTTTCCTTAAGAGGAACTGTAAAAGGCAGTACAAATAGTTCTCAGAATGTTCATTATAAAAGTCTTGCAAAATTCATGAATGAGATTATTTATAGAAGCTCTTTCATTTAAGCATATTTTATTTTCTGTGTCTGCTCTTAACATATCTAGTTTTTCACATTTTATTCAGATTTCCATACCTTTTCTTGCTTCCAAAATAGTTTACTTTCCTTGTACTGATCTGTAAATTGTTCCAGTCTGGTTCACATTCATTTAAATTTGTACCAATCATCAGGCAGATTATCTAAATAGACTGTTCACCACATAAATAACATACAATCCTAGCAATGTTGACTGCTGTGCTGTACTCTTTATATTTTAAATGCTTCTTAATTGTACATTATTCACAAAAATATTTAAGCCAAATTACATTATTTCTTATATTGACCCTTTTAAAGAGATTAGACAAAAGCAAAACCATATGTTTACTGTAAATGTGATTTAGGGAAATAATAGATTTCACAAGTGCAGAGTTACAGAGTTTCTCAATCTCTTATTCTTGGAGATTCTCTTTACTAAAAAAAAAATTGCCAGAGGGAAGGCAGGGAGAGGGATGGGAGGGGAGTGATTAACTGGGGAATTTATATGCATAAATTTATAGCCCATGGACACAGACAATAGAGTGGTGAAGGCCTGAGAGGGGCAGGTTCATGGTGGAGGGGGTCAATGGGGAGGAGAAACAGAAACAAAGAGGATATTTGTAATACTTTCAATAATAATGATAAATTTTAAAAAATTTGTCATGGAAAATAATATTTATTCAACAAATATTCATTAAACTTTTATTTGTATCTGTCTTATGCTACAGCAAAAGATATAATTTCAAATAAAGCATAATATTTATTTACTGGAAGCTCATCCTCTGGTCTAGGGGGAAACTTTCGATTACACACCTATTGCATTACCAGTAGTGAGTGCTATGATGGAGATTCAGAGAGCTTAGTCACTAGAGCTAAGAGGCAGACAGCAAAGCAATAGTGATTAGTCAGAGGAAGGTGGAATGAAGAATCCCATCCACCATGAAGCAGTTCTCTGTTTGTGGACTAAAAGGTTTCCAAATATTATCAAGCTCTTCTATTTATACTCCTTAAAATATAAAGATAACTATCAAGTCTACTAACTTGATGTGTTACACGATCCAAACAAAATATCATCAGGTATCTTCCATGGCCTGCTATGAACATCTTTAATATTCCATATACAAAGATAGGCATGTGTAAAAAGTTTTAAAAATCATAATGGAATTTGAATATTTCCAATGCCCTTACACACAAAAAATTCATAAGTTATATGTATTAGCTTACTTACCATTTCTTCTCTAGAGTCAATCACAGTTAGGTCAGCATGTTGAGTAGAACAGTTGTGTCTACTTGAATTCCAATCCCCGTCTTGTTTAGAGAAATAATAGCAATTCTTTTGAAAACCAATCCAACCATCTGGGCAAAAATACTGAGTAGAAGGATTGGATTTACCTAGAACTGAGGCAAATGCATAGTCTAAGAACCAGATGAAATAATATACCTCTGTATTTGAGATTATTGGGGAAAGACAGGATCGTGATGTAAAAGTTTATAATCATGATTAGAATTGCATATCTACCACATAACATGTTTTTTAAAAATTCCTGTTACATTAAATGACAGCAGCTCAGGATTTGACAGGACACTCATATTCCTTTTGAAGCATAATAGTAATCCCTCCTTTGGAAAAACTGCTGTTTGAAACTGATGTTTTGGAATTTTCTATTGTTTTGAAATTCTCTGCTATATTTTTGCTAGTCCCTCTGTTAATTTTTGGACTGTAAAATAACATTGTTTTTTTAGCTTGAATAATAGAAAAGATAAACTTAATTGTCTGACCTTGCAAGCTAGCCATCTAACATAAGGGACTGATATGCTGATACTGATGCCAGGTGTCTGTATAGATATGTACTCAAGGTTACAGGTGTCTGTATAGATATGATATGTACTCAAGGTTTCAAGTTGTCTGTATATATATGACAGGTGTCTGTATAGATATGATATATACTCAAGGTTACAAGCTGATGCAAAAATAACTTATACAAAGACCTAGAAGGATATAAAAAGGGAATACTCTTTCCTATGTTAGTTCAGAATTTGACAGAGGTAGTCTACTCTGAACCAGCACACAATAAAGATGACTTCTAACTAATTGGCTCATTAAGGCATCTTATCTAGCTCACTAATTTGTGATACACTTTTAACTCTAACCTCAATGATACATAGGCATTTCAGAGTAACTATTGTTATATGTGTCAATTTCACTTGTGTTAGGTCACCTTTGTCATTTATGGGTAAATGAAATATAATAAAATCCTAGCAGTATCAGCACGTAATAAAAATACTAATTTAAACTAGACTGTAAAAATGCAGGAATCATGTTAAATGCTAAGGAAGTAATGGAAAGAATAAAACAGAATATGTAGCTAACAAGGCATGTGTTAGGTTGCCTATTGTCAAGAAGGTAACCCATTAGTTCTGGGTTAACCAACGAAAAGAACCCACACGGGAAGTGAAGCAGAAGTCATTATTCTTAAAGACGTGGGCATTGGCAGTTCATAGGTCTCTTCATGAGTAGGTTTGGCAGCTAGACGTGTTAGCTTCTTAGACTTTCTTCTAATCTCTGGATTCTCCTAAAACATTAGTGGTTTAAGCCAAAGTTATTAGTGACTATTTCTCCTCCAGCGATACAGCTTTCCAGACCATAACTCCACAGCTCCTCTCATAATAATGTTATTCCTAATTCTTGTGTTAAAGTCCTAGTCTTGAAACATTTGTAGTGTCTATTTTTCTGAACACAGGGAGACTTGAGTCAATTTTTGGTTTTAAAAATGGTTCTAAAGCAGCAGAACCTTAAGAATTAGATATCATCATATTGATTTTTCAATGTCATTTGCTTTAAATGCATTAATCTAATCACCAGTTATAAATGGGATGCTGGTGATTAAGGGTGTACAGAGAGAAAACTATTGGTTGAATTATTATCTACACTCACTTCCACAATGAGTCAATGAAATTTTGCTTCATGTTATGACATGGAAGAATAACACAGCATAATGTGGGACAACAGAAATGAGATGCAAAGGATGCATGCAAAGTGCATGATTTTATTTATGTAGAAATGTTTTAAATGGGCAAAACTAACCTATGCAACAGAAATCAAAATAGTGATTATCATTATCAGGGTGAACAATTTTGTCTTAATTTTTGCATCTCCCAATGCCTTACGTAGGTCGCATATTTCATAATAACTCATTCATCGATACCATTAAATATATCGTGACTAAAGGGAAGGGAGTGAAAATGATGAGAAAAGATCATGATGAAACAAAAAGAAAAAGAATCATTTAATAATGAAGTGGAATTTTTGGAGTGGAACCCAGATTCTTTGTCCACCAGAATCGAAGAATGAATCCACGGACAGAAAGTGGTATAGCAAAGGTGGAAATTGATTGAAGGGCAAGTACAGACTACCAGGTGGGGAGAGGAAAAGAGTCCCACAGAATGGATTCCCACGTGGGGAGGGGGAAAAGGGTCCCACTGAGTTTTTTCCCCTATGGCTTATAAAGGCTGCAGATCCTGGTGCCTTGATATCCCCTTTGATTGGCCACTATTCCCTTAGACTGGTTACTATGATAACTCCTAGGCTCAAAGGTGGAACCTCATATGGGACATGTGATGCCCCCCTCCTTCATTGTTCTTTTCTTTCTGGGCTTTCTTCCTTCCTCTTTATTTTGTAAATATAGACCTTTTTGGCTACTTCCAGCTCCCTTGTCTTATGTAAATGCAACTGTTGCTGCTCCCTGCACCTGGCTTCCTGGTGTTATGGAGATGTACCTTCTCCCAAGCTGTAGCCCTGCCCATGGACCCAAATTCTAAAAACTCCCTAAGCCTGCATCTATTCCCCTAAATTCCCGTTTCAATAGGAAGCCCTGAACAGGGGGAAAGAAAAAAAAGGATGAAGAAATAAAGTATGTAATTTACTCACCATATATAATGAAGAAAATAAGAATGAAAATAATTATAAGTAATCCAATAGTTGACACCTTACACTTGTTAACACCTGAAAAACAGCAAAACAATATTTTTAGATTAAGAAACAGCTACAAGAAAAACTAAAGTCTGTACTCATAACTGTTTCTAAAAACCTCTGTAGGTAATTTTATTCTGCTACTTCACAAGGAAATGACACAAAACAATTTTTTTCCTGTTTGTCATACGAGAAAAAAATTCTGATTTGTATTTTTTTGCTTGAAATTTCTCAGGACATCCTTATATCCAATTCAAGTGTTACCATGGATTTCACTGTAATAGTCCAAGGAATCAAAGATGTATGTGTCTTTAGGCCAGAATTTCCTCAGGCCTGGAGCCACTCCCAGACCTTCACTACCTTTCCTCTATGGCAGTGATTTTTCAACCTTTTTCATCTCATGGCACATATAAACTAACTACTAAAATGCTGTGGCACACTAGAAAATATATTTTTTGCTGATCTGACAAAAATAGGTATAATTTTGATTCATTTACAGCAGATGGATATTGTTGATTGTTGTCATTTTTTTTACTTGACAATTTAAGGGAAAAGAGGTCAGTGACCCTGGCTAAATAGTCAGGTATTGCATATTTTAAAGATACTTGTAGCACACCAGTGTGCCATGGTACACTATTTGAAAATCACTGCTTTATGGTAAAGTATCAGGACATCCTAACATTCTTTTAATGTTTCTAAGAAAATCTACTTTCCACCTAATGAAAAGTTTATTTTAAACTGTAGACTGAATAGCATATTTGAAAAGTCATAGAATAATCAATCAAAAGATTTGGGATTATAATTTTTACCACAAGCAAGCAATGGGAACTTGGATAAGTCATTATTTTTTTTCTGGATGTATATATTTCCTCATTGGCAAAATCAGTAGAACACAACTCATCTCTGACCAGAAATTGTTTTTCTTTTATTAGTGCCCATTTTGGGAGAAAAATGGTACATAACTTTTAAAAAATGAAATATTTTTATTTTACATGATTATAAACTATTTATCCTTATTACAAATTTTAAAAATTTATAAATGTTACCTTAAGATAGACTACAAACACTGAGAGTGTTTATCATTCCTCTTTTTCACCTAGTAAAGAACTATTCTTTTGTTGAATACTTTTTTCCAGAGCATATGTATTAAAAATAATATTTACTATTAAAATGCATCCAAATTTACACTATTTAGACAAAATTAGCATTCTCATTTGAGTTGACATCCTTCCATCTATGTATCTCTCTAATGCTATTTTCACACATAACCTCTCTCCAAAATACACATAATCTTAAATGAGTACAATTATCATGTACCCATTGTTGTGTAATTTAATATTTTCAGTTAATGTGTTCTTACTACTGTGGCACACTGTTTAAAATGGCGCCCAATGAATTGTTCCTCCTGTGTCTACCATCCCTTGCACACATGACCTTGCTACTTCTCCCATCAAGAAGTACAGTTTTATTCCTGACACTTGAGTGTGAATTGGCTTTGTGCCTTGCTTTGCCCAATAAGATATGGTAGAAATGACAGTCTAGCACAGCGGTTCTCAACCTGTGGGTCACGACCCCTTTGGCGGTCGAAAGAGACCCTTTCACAGGGGTCGCCTAAGACCATCTTGCATATCAAATATTTACATTACGATTCATAACAGTAGCAACATTACAGTTATGAAGTAGCAACGAAAATAATTTTATGGTTGGGTCACAACATGAGGAACTGTATTTAAAGGGCCAGAAGGTTGAGAACCACTGGCTCTAGCACATTAGAGCCCATGCCTGAAAATATAATGCAATTTCTATTTTCAGTTGTCTAGAGCCCAGTTACTGTCTTAAAAATGAGACAGAGAGAGAGAAAGAGTATATAGTGGATAAACAGCTGAATCCAATCACTAAGGCTTAAATTTGTGAGTGATGACTTAAATCTGTGAGTGAAGACATTTGGATCCTCAGGCCCTGCCCAAATATAGCAGTTGGAATAACATGGAGATGAGCCATTTCACAGAATCTTGTCCACATTCCTAACTCATAGAACCACCAGCACTAATGAGAAGGCTAAAAGGCTAATTCCAATGTAACCCTGATATTTGGGGGGCTAGCAATCTGAATCTGTGCCAGCAATCTAATGTACATTCTTAATAACCTATAATTAAGTCACTGCCCCTTTCTCCACAAACTGGTCTTGCAAGACCTGTTACCTAAATGCTCACATTTTACAGAGACCATAAACCATGAACAGCACACAGTCCCCAGAGGGGGGTTACCAGCACTGGTGCCAGGCCAGGCCTTAGATATGGTCTCAAGACCCCCAACACCTTGGGCTTTTTGCAAAGCCTGTGAAAGTTCCCAAAGTATAATGCATATTTGGAGGACAAAGACACCAAAATGAGATAAAAGAGGGGCTTCCACCATATTGGTTGGCTCAGAATTTGAGAGGCAACCTCCTCTGAGTCCGCAGGCATAATAAAGCTGTGTAACTCCATTTCTCTAAGCATTGCTTGGTTTTTCTCCGGTCTTCTACAACACTATCATGATTGTTGTTTTAAGCCACTAAAACTTTGGGGTGGTTGTTCATTCAGAGCAACAGATAAATTTATCCACCATGCAAAAGTGTAATTTTACATAACAATTTTAATGTCTGTAAAACTTTTTTATATGGCTATGCCATTAGAATAAACATTAATCCTCTTCTTATGGATCTTTACGTTGGGTCATTCCTTTTTCTTTCAACCAGAACTAAATAAGTATAGGTTAAATGTATTTTTGCATACTTATCTAATTATCTTTTTAAGATAAAATTTTAAAAATAAATAAGTTGATATATATTGGTTAAATATTTTTCCAAAAGTATGGTACTAATCTAAATTATCATGAACAATACATGAAAATACTAGTACCAATAAAAATTCAAAATAAAATAATTTTAAAGAGTACCATAAGGAGGGAAAAGAAATGCAGCAAAAGAATATCAGCATTGCTTCTGAGCCACCCAACTGTTATTTAACTATTTGAGAAATATAATTATGGAGTAGGGTCTAATCTTGTAGATTTCTTCCAAATTTCTGAAATGCCTGTCATTAGCTGTGCATTTCTTCTTCCTGGCCAGAATTTCAAAGTTACACAATAAGCATGAACTATAGGATCTGCAATGCTTCACCTTTGAACCAGCACTGTTTGTTTATTCTTTCATCCTTTAACAAATGTTAAGTCACCTACTATGTGCTAGTTTCCATGAATGCAATAGTAAGCAAGAAAGAACTAATGCATGCATGCTCTCCTGGAAGATACATTTGGGAAAGACTGACAAACTGATAAAAACGAATTTAAAAATTACAATTTGCAACAAGAATGAGAAAGGCAATAAACAGGGTCCTCTGAATTGATAAGGGGGGAGAGCCTAAAAAGCGCAAAGGTAGGAGGGTCGCTCTGGGGAAATGATGTTAAAACCAAGACCTAAAATATGAGCAGTGGCCAGGTACACAAAATCTAGCAAGGCACTTGGCCCTGTCTAAAACATCCACAATGCCCTGGCCAGTGTGCCTCAGTGTTTAGAGCATGGGCCCATGCACCGAAGGATGACAGGTTTGATTCCTGGTCAAGAACATGGACCGTACCTGGGTGAGGCAACCAACCAATGCTCTCTCACATCAATATTTCTCTCTCTCTCTCTCTCTCTCTAAAAATCAATGAGAAAAATATCATCCTGTGAGGATTAACATAAATAAATGGATACATCAATCCATCCATCTATCCATGCATACACAAATACATAAAAATAAAACATCCACAAAGACATTTTAGTCTATACCCAAATGTCCTTGATAGTTGACCCTGTCCAAAATGTCCAGAGCATATTTGGCCTTCACCAAATCCACAAGTGGTCCTTGATACTTGTCTAACATGCCCATGCTTAAGAAAACATCCCTGGGTTCAAATAGCCCATAATATTTATTTCTACTTTGGGTTGACAGAATTAATACTTTAAAATATGATCATGTTTTGTTGGTCCAACAATTGTGTTGTGGCTGCGCTGCCGATAATAAGCCTCCCTGTTCTGGTAGTTTTAGGTAGATGGATCTGGGTTCAAATCCTTCAGATGAGCAGGATTTATGTTAACTATGGGCCACATGTTTTCCATGGACGTTTTGGACATTAATCAAATGAAATAAACAAGAGAAAACATTTCAAGCAACAAGTACAGCAAGTGCAGGTGCCTTGAATCAGGAAAAAGATTAAAAGTATGCAGCAAAGAACAATATAACAAGCGTGACTAGGTAAGAGTAAAGGAGCTAAATGATGTTAAGCTTTGAAGGCGCTGGAAAATAGCTTGATTTTCTTTTAAGTATAATGGGAAGCCATTGAATTTTTAAACATGTGTTTGGCATTACTGAATTCGTGTTTTTAAAAGTTCTCTACTACCATTGGGGGGTGCGCACGTACAGTGCATTTGAAACTTCGTGGCCCATGCGCAGAAGTCGGTATTTTGTGGAAGAGCCACACTCGAGGGGCCAAAGAGCCGCATGTGGCTCGCGAGCTGCAGTTTGCCGACCACTGATCTAGAGAAAAGGGATAAATTGCAGATGCCTGCAGGAAGGGGATGAAATCATTAAATTAAAAAGAATTCTTGCCTAGGCTAGAGGGTTGCGGTCTAAAGTACAAATGAAGGGATTGTTCCTAGTAAGACCCTGTCTCCAATGTAACAAAGGTCAAAAAGAGGAGAAACAGGACATACATCTGTCTTTTCAGCCTTTTTTTGGTGCTGTATATGGATGGCGTAGTTCAGAACTTGAGTCCAGGCTTTTAATCACCTTTCAAATATCATCTCATTAATTTATTTAATTTCTTATTAGTTTTATTCAAATATTAGGTATCCTGGAAACAAATACTTGTTTCCCCTGTTTCTATGCCATCAGTCAAATCAATTTGATGGCAGTCTGTTTATCTGTCCATGGACTGGTATGGTGGACAAAAGGATATTATCAATATCACAGGTTCAAAAATCTTGATCAAATAGTTACAATGTATAACTTTATTTTCTTAACTCATTTTAGCATATATCTCTTCAACCATTAAATAACACTATCTCTTTTTTAAATTGAATAATATAAGTATGTTGTTTTCAGAAGGTCTGCCTTTTAAAAGGAATTAAGTACAATCAGTTTTTCTTCTTATTTTTTCTTGTGTTAGCTGTCCCATCATTCCATATTTTAATTATGTATGGGAGGAGGTAAAGATTATTTACTGCCATATTAAATGAAAATTTTAAGTACATTTTCTTATTCATTATTTTAAGTAGGTAGTCAGGCTCTTTTGGAAGTCTTTCCCTCTGAGCCCTAAAATCTAGTTTTCTACAATCAGTTTAAATAGCTTTCATTATACAAGGCCCTCCTTTCTATTCTTATTCAAAAAACCAAACAGCAGAAAATATTGGTCTCCCACTATAAATTTCATATTAACAGATGGTTACTAGACTTAGTGTGATGAGCACATAGGTAAGATATGTAAATGTCAGATCACTATGTTGTATGCTTGAAACTAATGTAATACTATATGTCAAGTAAATTTTAACTTAAAAATAGATGAATTTCAAAGTTGTTCAGCCCTTATGTGTACAACAAAAGAATGTAAATAAAAAACATAACATCCTAAGACAGCTCAATAAAAAAAACTATTTAAGTAACAATTATAGTGGAGAAAATAAAATGGAATAAGCATTGCCAAGAGAGTTACTGAAACTAGAGTCTGGAGCCCATTAAGGAATGGGTGGGGGGCTATGCACATTTTATGCCTTTGTTCTCAAAGATGCTACTAAGTTGCTTAACCTATTGCTAAACTCAGCCCCAGGCTGGCTCATAAAAATCCTAAAACACCAATTGCGTCATGAACACATATTGGCTTAACCTCTTCCTTCTAGTCTTTGCCTCCCTTGTTAGCGTATTGCATAAACAATTCCTGGTAACCTAGCCAGCAATCATTTATTTGCATAAAAAAAGTACATTTTGTGGTTTTTGTGTTTTTAAAATTCTATGCTTTTTTGTTGTTGTTGTTCTCTCTGGGACAAAATTTAAGTTGCCACCTGCATCTGTGTTTCCAGGATTGCAACTCCTTTTGTTCAGATAAATATTTTTTGTTCTGAATTACAGGCTGAACCTCTTCTTTGGTTAACACAATATAACTAAAATAGTTCTAATTAACCTCTATGATAATCTAAATTGTGAAGGATTCCAATTATTTTTCCTCCATTGATTTAACTAATTTTTCTCAATTTCTGAATCTAATCTTCTCCAAAGAGGGTTGAAAGGAAAGAGTCAATGAATTTAAAGTCAAACAAAATACCCTACTTTCTAGCTAATATCTATTGAAAAAAAATCATAAACAATCAATAAGTAGAAATAAGGAAATATTAAAAAATAAAATCCAAAATAAACATATGAATAAGTTATATCACACACTGTTATTACTTTTACAAAGGTGTTTATAATTTCAGGTGATATATCTATATATTTTATATATAATATTATACACAAACTAGGAGCCTAGCGCGTGATTTGAAATTGCGCAGAGCCTTCCACCCTCGAGTCACCGGTCCAGCCCTGCCTCCCTCTCTGGCCCTTGAAGCAGCCGAGGCTGCTGCTGATCAGGCCCTTCCTCAGCACAGGTATGTGGAGACCCCTATCGACGCTGCTCATGGAACCTCCTCCTGTCAGGTTGACCCATTACGGCATCCCGGTTAATTAGCATATTTCTCTATTATACATATAGATATGACTTAATGTAATTTTAAATTCAGTTTATGATTTAAGTGAAGTTGCCTTAATTCATTCTTTATGACAAAGACAAAAAAATAAGTTCTTTTTAGAAGCAAAGTTGATATGAGAATGAAGTAAGTTGTTTCAGTATGTTATCATCTTGTCTATTGTCATGATAAGTACGTCAGCTGTCACTGAGATATTGAGGCTATAAATATTGAGAGTTTGTGAGAACTATTTGAAAGTTTTGGTTTGGGTGAGCGTACTCTTTCCTAAACTTTTAATTTATATATTTTTCATTTTTATTATTTTTATTTAAATATAGTTAGTAACCAATATTTTATTAGTTTCAGGTGTGCACTGTGACTCAATACTTATATACCTTACAATGTGATCACCTCAATAACACTAGTAATCAGTCATCATGCAAATTTATCACAATATTATTGACTATACTCCCTTTCACCAAAACTTTCCCAAAACCCTTGGGGCATTAGCTCCTACTGATAAGGACTACTATCTCGTTGGCAATACGGAAAGTGAGGCAGCTGCCCGATCCATGTGGCTCAGTGGTTGAGTGTCGATCTATGAACCAGGAGGTCTTGGTTCAATTCCAGGTTAGGGCATATGCCCAGGTTGCGAACTTGATCCTTGGTGGGGGATGTGCAGGAGGCAGCCCATCAATGATTCTCTCTCATCACTGATGTTCTATCTTACTCTCCCTCCCCCTTCTTCTCTGAAATCAATAAAAATATATTAAAAAAGAAAAAAAGAAGGAGGCAACCAACACCTGCTTTTTTGTTTCCTAGCAACAGGGTACTTTAACTTTTATGTGGCAGTTGGACATCAGCTCTCCTTTGATAGCTGTCCTTCCTAAATAACTTTAAGTGTAAAAAGCCACACCTTGTATTAAATTTAGACTTTATTCTTTTATCCCCCTTGCCTGGAATAGATTAATAATCTATCATTGGTTGGGTGTATGTTATTTCTTTATTCGCATGTTAAGCGATATTATCCTGTATGTTACTGGCTTGTGAAATTATTAATATTACCACAGGGAATCGGTATCATGTAAATAAATTCCTGTGACAAAGACAAAATCAGTTTCTGGAGCATAACTTTTGCTGCTTCCCCAAAAACAAAGCAATACAATATTAAGTAACTTATAGAATATATTTGTGTGGTATATAGAATTTATTTACACATACAACATATAAATCCAAACTGTTGATTGATACATAAAGTTGAACTTAACACTGATTTTATGCATGGCTTAGAAAGTATTCTTAAAACTTTTTGTTCAGGTATTTTCATGTTACCATACAATATTTGATTCCATTTTTTCCCAACCCTCTTTGATTTAACCTTAGAAAGAATTATTAAATTATCAAAAACAAAAAAGAGAGGATTCTAGCATGCGTTCTGATATGAACTACAACAATAATTTTTGATTTGCATGTGCTGGTAGGTTGAAATAAAATTAAGTGGAAAATGTTAATTCACAACAATCTCCAAATCATGGATTGCTAGATATTATGCATCTTAGTTTCATTTCCTCTCTTCTTCACCATAGTATGACTGTAAAGAGCTCTATTCAAATAACTTGAAAAGATTTTCCTGTCAGATTTAGAATTGGGATCTGAGTTTGTTATTTAATACATCCAAGTAATTCCTAGTTGTTTTCTGAGAGTATTTTTTTTTAGTACATTTTCTTCCCTCATCCTTCTTAATGTTGCCAGAAACATCCTCAAAAATATCAGGATATAAGCAATTACTTAGATAAGAGTAAGATAGGCAGATAATCTTTCTGCTATTAAAAATCTGAAGTGTAGTATAGCTTGAGTTCCTCAAAGCCTATAAACAGTCTTTTAAAATATCACAAATAATGGCCAATTTTAATATCTTCTGTGTATTCTAGTCATTGAATGAGTACATAGAATATATTTAACATCTTCTCCAGTAGTACCATTATTAAATACTAAATTAAAGTATATCTAAGTCTTGAACAGTTTTAAGCTACTGTTAATCCCTTTCCATCCTTAATTAAGACAAAGTGAATCTGAATTAAAAGAACAAAATAGTTACAAATCTGAATTTTGTTGTTCTATTTTTCAATAGGATTTTTTTTTTTTGCCGTGATTGGAGAAACTACAAGACTCATTTCATGTTTTCTAAGTTTTTCTGAGTTTTTAACATTAGGCTTCATAATTTCACTAAGTCACCTTGATTCTGCACAATTGAAAGTGGACTTACCTTGCTTTTTTGAATCGGTTTCTGGCACCCCTTCCTGCAGGGCAGATGAGCCCAAGTTATTCACTCTATTTTCCATAACTTCTCTTCAAAGTTTTCACTTTAAAGCAAAAATGTCGTCTTTACAACACAGCTTCAAGATATGGTCTTCCTACTTTCATAAAGGAAAACAGACGTTTAAATAATATTTCTCAAAATGAAACTAACCGTACGACTAAGATCCTTAGTTGGTCGACTCTCGCCGCGTGAAAGGAAATTAGAAAGAATTAGAAAGGAAGTTAAAAAAAGAGAAGATGAAGGCCTGGGATTGGCCAGAAACTGGATGGAGGTGGGCAATGGGGAGGAAATAGAGGGACATGTCAACAATAAAGATTTAAAAAGAAAAGAAAAAAAGTCTTGTGTTTGTGTGTGTGTGTGTGTGTGTGTGTGTGTGTTCTGGCCAGGAAACATTTTATTTTTCTTTAAGTTTAAGAGTTTTCACTGACAGAAAATCAACACTTTCATAAAACCTCTTCAGCTTCTGAATCTTGTTTTTGGCAAAGGTAACAACATATTTCTCTCTGATATGGACACCCAATCTGTGACAGTAGTTAGTTAGGTTATTAACGAAGGAAGAGGGCAAGTGGAATCAGACAGTAAGCCTGATTAACTGGGAAGGAGCAGCTTCACCGACACCCTAGGGAGCAGCTGCATCCTCTGCCCTAGGCCAGCAGGTAGGAAAGGCTGGCTTTCCAATCTCCCCAGGGAGAGGGGTAAACAATGAGGGGGAAATTCCTCTGCTGAGGCAGATGCAGTAGGAGCCAAAATGGCAACTATAAAGGGGAAGAGTTTAGCCTGGGAATATCTGGGAGGGGGGGGAAGGGTGGGGAGCAGATAAAACAAAGGCACCAAACCCCAGAAGATCCAGGAAAGGGGTTGGATAGTTTGAAAGAAAGCCTGCTCTCTCCCAAACCCAAGGAAATATAATCAAAGCTTAACAAAGGCCCGAGGTTCAGGCTCTCTCTCTCTCTCTCTCTCTCTCTCTCTCTCTCTCTCTGGGCAGAGACTGTACTGGACTCTGGATGCCTCGGATACTGGGTTAATGGCATAGCTGCTCTGGGTCCCGGCCCTCCTCCTGGGCTTGGTGGGGCGGCTTTGGCCCTGTGGCCCCAGAGGCTGGACTTCTCAGTGAGATGGAACTAAGCCACCTGGTCTTAGATAGGACACTGGGCATGGAGTCCTTTGTTTTCATTCCAATAAATCTTGCCACTATATCTCTAATCTTCCTATGTGTGAATCCCTGAAATGCTTTCCCTCACATACCATGGAAGACTCCTATTTCCTTTGGCAACAGTTCCACCCACAGTTGATGGATCAATCTTAACTTCCAATTTCAATATTCGGCTTTTACTTAGGAAGCTCTTCAGGGCCATGTTTTGATTCAGAATGAGTGGCTTCATCTAAAGGAGACTCAGAGGTCACTGTAGGGGGTGCTGCTCCATGGTAGACACTCATCATGGTAGAAATGGCAGAAATGACTCCTGGGGCATTGTCCTAGCAACCATTTTCAGCAGGCAAATTGACCCAGGTTGGATGTGAGGGGAGAGAAAGCTCTCTTTGGAGGTCATGTCACTTTGGTTTTGCACTTTAATAGAACACTTTACGTTAGGGAGTCATAACTGAAGCAGCCATTTTGTGTTTCTTTGTGCTACTCTCAACAATTCCTTTCCTACTGGTTCCAGTTTATTCTGTTTAGATGCAGCAGAATAAAGAGCAGTGGCAGAGTGACCTGCAGTACCATATTTCTGGGCGGGAGTCTCCCAAACTTGGCAAGACCTGACCACAGATGTTACAGATGCCTTCCACCTGCTGGGGGCGCCTGGCACTGCTGGAGAGGCCCTCTTCTGCTGGGCAGCCGTAGGATCTCACATATTCTTACTGCTCCATACAGAATCCACATCTGAACTATATTGTAAAGTTTTTCAATTCTCCCAAGAGTGGTAAGTACCTAGTGTCCTTCCAGAACCATGGGTGATAAAAATACTGAAACATGCTTTAAGACAGTGGTTCTCAACCTGTGGGTCGCGACCCCTTTGGGGGTCGAACGACCCTTTCACAGGGGTCGCCTCTAAGACCATCGGAAAACACATATATAATTACATATTGTTTTTGTGATTAATCACTATGCTTTAATTATGTTCAATTTGTAACAATGAAAATACATCCTGCATATCAGATATTTACATGACGATTCATAACAGTAGCAAAATTACAGTTATGAAGTAGCAATGAAAATAATTTTATGGTTGGGGGTCACCACAACATGAGGAACTGTATTAAAGGGTCGCGGCATTAGGAAGGTTGAGAACCACTGCTTTAAGACATTACCACTTAATTATCACGTGCTAAGAAAGTCCATCTTAAAAATGTTGAAAGCAAAAAAACAGAAAGCTATGCTTTCAACTGGCTACTGAAACAAGAACAAAAACCACTTTCTCTTTCGAACTCAAATATCATGTGCATACCTGCGCACACAAACACACACACAGGAAAAAACAAAGGGAGAAAAAGAAAAAGGTAGTTAAAAAGTACTCAGAATGGAGTCATGAATATTCAAGATGATAGTGTTATGCTACTGTTAGGTTATCTGGTCACAATTTTATTTTCAAACCTGTCCCCATCAGAGTTATCAAATCATTTTATATCCCCTGTTTCAGTAATAAGTTTAGTGAGTATAAGATAGTATAATCAAATTTCATTTCTTTATTAGAGTGAATTTTAAACTTTACTTAGAAGTGAAACTTAACTTGTGTGTGTGTGAGACCCTGTTAAGTAACTTGTAACGCCCTGCATGTTAACTCCTGACAAATAACTTGTAACTCCTGACCAACAACTCCCAGCATGTTAACTCCTGATAAGTAACTTGTAACCCCTGCGCGTGCATCCTGATAAGCCCAGAAGGCCACCGGAGCACACTGATATGAGACACTGAAGAAGCCTGTTATAGTAATAAGTTTAGTTAGCATAAAGTAAACTCCATTTTGTATTAGCATAAGTTAGCATAAAGTAGACTCCATTTTGTATTAGCATAAGTTATTATAAGTAGACCCCATTTTATTCTTAGACCAAAACTTGTAAACAACTCCAAAAATAAGATGTATGTATGATTGATAAGCTTTGAACATGGTCACAACTTTCCCGCCTGAGTGTATACCTAGATAACAGGGCAGCACCCGTGTTTGGCACCCGATATGAGACACTGAAGACGCCCAGCTTCAAGGATTTAAGGAGAGCAAATCTGCTGCTGTTCAGACGCTTGTCTGCCCTCCACAGACAGGACGCTCTCCTCACCCCTGGAAACTGCCAAACTGCCAAACTGCCATTCTTGCTCTGCCTGAGCCCAAACTGCTAAAGGCCTCTCTTCGAGTCAAGAGACCGAGCTCCTTGCTGCAGCATATTTTGACGACCTCCGTGTGTCTCCTCTGTCAGTGAGTGTCTCCGGGTGGCCTGCCAAGGACTGAAACCCATCAGCTCTCTGGTAAATAAACCTGTGTGATTTCTTGCATTGTTTATCTCCTGTCTCTCTCTCTCTCTCTCTTCTTAGTTTTTGGTTAAGCTCGGCCATATTAATTAAAAGTAAGTACCCTTTGACGTTTGTATTGGTATATCCAAATGAAACGCTCTGGGTCACCTGTGCATACGTTCCTATAGATAATTGGAACATCCCCCCTCCACAGTATAGATGCTGTATTATACATAAAAGGCAGAAAACTAAAGGGAAATAGCAGATGTCACATAAGCTGCTTCAAGAGTAGCATAGTGTTTGTTCTGACTGGGACACTCTGAGGGGAAAATAAGATGAGAACAGAGGAAAGAGCACAAAAGAATAGAAAGAAAGAAAATGTGGTGAGAATAAGAAATGAAGCATTAAACTCTTTGGGGTTATTCCAAATGAATAGCTCTGGTCAATTCTGTCATCACCCAAAACAAAATTATGCAAGGTAAAATACAGAAGAAAAGAACAAATTACAGAATTGTTGCTTCCATCTGAGGACAGAAAGAAGACTAAAAGTTTGTTGGGAAACTATATTCTACCTGTGTCATCACCAAAATATTCTAAGAGTGCATAATTATGAGACTATAGAGAGATTGCACTATCATGGTTGAGTGAAATTTACTTTTGTTGCTAGAGGAAAAATAGTCAAACAAAAATTTGAGTGGAAATATAAAACATTTGCATCACCAGAATATAACCCCTGATGTACCTTTGCAGTTCCTCTCCTATCTTTGGAATCAGCCAGCCATTAATCTACTATCAATGGAGATGAATTTTGCGGCTTTTAGAATTTTACGTAAATGGAACCACATAGTATGCACTCTTGAAAGCCGTTTTTTGCTCAGTATAATGCCTTTGAGTTTCATCCACCTTGTTGCATAGAGCAACAGTTCATTTCTTTTATTGTTGAGTAATATTTCATTATGTGGATATATAATAATTTGTTTATCCATTACTCCATTGGGTTGTTTCTAATTTTTGGCTAACATTAATAAAACCAGCGTAAATATTTCTGTTAAAGTCTTTCTGTAGACATTTATTTTCAAATCTTTCGAGGAAATAGCTTGGAGTAAAATTGTTAGGTTATATAGAGGAATGTTTTTTTTTTTTGTTCCCCCTCTATTTTTGTGATTAACATGCAATCTGTGAGGTGATGGGTATGTCTATTGCCAGACTGTGGTGCTGGTATCATGGGTGTTTGCATATGTCCAAACTCATCAAATTGCACACATTAAATATGTGCAGTTTTCTGTATATAAATTATATTCAAATAAAGCTGTGTTTAAAAAGGAAATATATGTTTAATTTCATAAACATATAACATTGTCCAAAGAGGTTGTACCATTCCCATCATTAATGTAGAATAGTCCCAGTTGCTCCACATCAATAGCAATATTTGATATGGTAAGTCTTACATTTTAACTATTCAAGTAGTTATATGATGATATCTACATATAGTTTAATTTGCACATTTTTAATGATCTGTTGAGCATTCTCATGGGCTTATACCAATATATATATATATATTGGCATATATATATTGTTGTGAAGTCTCTATTTAAATATTTTGCCAATTATTAGTATTATTTGTCTTGAGTTATAATATATATATATATATATACATATATATATATATATATAGAGAGAGAGAGAGAGAGAGAGGTATATAATGATTTGTAATCTATAATAATAACAGGGTAATATGCTAATTAGACCTGACGTCTTCCGGACATCATGCCAGATGTCCTTCCTGATGAAACCGGGACAGGAGGGAAGCCAGCCAGGGTCCCGGGTGCCGGAGGGAAGCTGGTGCTGGCAGACAGAGGAAGGAAGGCCTACTCTTGCACAAATTTTCATGCATTGGGCCTCTAGTGTATAAATAATATAGATACAATCATTTTGTCAGATACATGTATTACAGATATTTTTCTCCATTTGCAGACAATCTTTTCATGGAATTTCATTAGAATACTTCTTTACTGTTTTGCCCAGATATATGTCAGTTCTCCTGATTTCTGCCATAAGATATCTTAGTGAGAACTAGATCATTTTGACATATCTCAGAACATGATATAGCTATTATAAAGAATAGACTCATTACATTAATGACATTATGCTAATTGTACCTGGTGAAGAATAAGCAGTAAAGAGTCTGTAACTTCAGTATGATATTTGTTCACCAACAAGAATATGACCTCATGGGACCAATTTGGCCTAATAAATCCTAAAATTTAAAATGTACAGCAGCATTCTATCATAAACTCAAAAGGAGCATATTGGAGGCTAGGCCTGAACAATTCCAAAAAGGTACAGTAAACTGCATGAGCAGATGGCTCAAACTCCCATGGTATATTTCTGTATTAATTTTCTCTCTTCACCTGAACCATGTACATAGACTTGGTGCAGGAGAGGGAAAGGGTTCCATATGATCACATAGTGGAGAAGTAAAAAGAAAAGTTTTATCGCTGAATGTGAAATGTGTGACTGCTAAAAATAGATTCCACATTATGGTCCCATTCAGGGGGCTCCCTTGAAAGACAAGTGGAGTTAAATTAAATCTTTGAGTTAAACAGACATTTGGGTGATATATCTGGCTGTTCATCTAGCAGGAAAGATGAGTATCTAGCAATATAAATCTAAAATGACTCATATTCAGAGATTAACGGGTTCACTGGCTGGTCAAGAACTCAAAAAGAACAAAACTATAACATTAGTGATGAAGAGATTTTGGGGAGAAGTATGCATAGGGATTATTCAGAATGAACACAGATTATTAAGTTAATTCCTATGTAAATACCCATAATTTTTGATAACCAGAGTTGAGGAGGAGACTTTCAGTAATCAGGTAGACAGAATGGTATGTGGTGTGGGCATCAGGAAGCCTCTTTCTCCAGACACCCTGATGTTTGATCAATGGACTAATACAGAATGGCCATGCAACTGAAATGAGTCCTATGCATGGGATCAACAAAGTTGTCTTCTGCTACCCAAGGATGCCCTGGAACTGAGTGCCCGATGTGTCAAATGCAATGGCCAAATCTGTGTCCCAGTTAAGATACCAATTCTGAGAGGGACAGCAGGCTAGCTTGGTGGCAGATTACATTGTGACTATCACATTGAAGAAGGCAACAGTGGGCTTTAATAAGATATACTCTTAATCCAATAATGAATTTGACTTCCTGCCCACAGATCTACTGTCGTACCACAAGGACTTCATAGTATGTTGGATTCATCTCCCTTGTATTCAATTTACCATTGCCTCTACACTCATCATTTCTTGGATAGTCACCTCAGACCATCATAGCCATACCTCTCTTAAGGATTTTGGACAATTATTTAAAATAACTGTTATGACAACTGATTGAATGTAGGCCTGATATTACCTTTCCTCGTGCCCTCATTGTATGCTCCTCACTGCTGGCCTGTGATTTACCAATTGCCACTAAAAAGTGCTAATTTCCTCTGTGTATGCATGCACACCACTGACGTGCGGTAAAGATAGTAACCTTTAAAAGTTTTACTCTTATCTAGCCAAGCACTAGCTTTGTTTGTTTGGTATTTATATATTTATTTCTCAATAGAATATAAAGATAGACAGTATGTTTGTCTTCTTCATTTTTTCCCTAATATACTGCACACAAATGGCTGGTACACAGTAAGGTAAGGGTCCAATAAATATTTATTGAAAAGAACAAAGCAAAATACCCACTTTTACTTTGCAGCATACAGAATTTTACTCAGAAATTAACATGTCTATCCATTTTCATTCACCAACACATCCTGTGTGGTCAGACTATTTTTGGACTTCCTTTTAGTCTTCGGTACATCGTGCTAGCAGGAATATCCATCCAAGGCTGAAACTATTCTCTATTTTCTTTTACTATTTTCTGAGTAATATCACATGAAAATATTTGAGAAGATGGAGACTGAAGATGGCTACATGAAGCTGAATTTCAAGGCTCACTTCAAATCCCGGCAGAGATCTAAAGGTAGGAATATTGTTATTTCGCACTCAGACTCCAGTTTAAAATTGCATTATTCTCTTAGGAAGACACTTATCTTTGAATAATTTTAAAGTATTAAAATTAACTATATTCTGGGATTTTACAAAATGGTCATATGTTGCCTAAATAGGTTATTTAGACTCATTTGAGCATCAACAATAAAAAATAAGCAAAAACCTCCCACAGTACTTTTGTAGCCATGGGGCCATCAAAATGCTAATAGCATAATGTATAATCTTCTCAGTGTGGTATAATAAGAATACAAAGGTAACTTTCAAGTAAAAGGTCAAAGTTAGCATTTTCATAAAAATTATTCCTCCTATAAAACATAAGATTCTTGAAGGCAAATTCTTGGGTATGATATCTGTATGAAGATGCTTATTATACTCAGAGGTAAAAATCTAGTGCTGAGGGTGGGAGTAACAGAGGTCCTATAGCGTTATACAGCTTTAAAAGACATTTTTGTATACACATATTGTATTTTATTAATCTTCTAAAAAGAGCCATGGGACTGGCAGAATAATCCATTGGGAAGGAGAGAGGGCAAAATAAATGAAAATATTAATCTTTGCTGTTTAGGATTGCTATATCTGGTTAAGGTTGTTTTGTTTTCAGATCTGTTACAGGTTTTATAGATGAGTTTAATATGCAACATATTGATTTGGCAATGAGTTTAAAATTTCCCTTCCTGGTAAGCATGGAACCAGCTTACTGCAGATAAATATGCCTAGGATAGGTATTCCCTCATAATGTGCAGAAATATATTTTGAGGGTTTTTAGCTAAGTAGAGGTCTTTCTACTTTTGCCTGAATGAAGAAATATCCACAGGCCAGAAAAAAAAAGAAAAAGAAACTTACTTGGGATTTATTTTGAAATACAGACAATTGAGTAGTAAATTTCAAAAGTTTTACAACATACAGCACATCTTATAACTATGTATTATAGATATAAAGGGATACACTAAGTCCATAGAAATCAATTGAAATGAAGCATCCAGATACATCCAGACTTGAGAAAGAGCACTCTTTTATTATAACTTTTATTATAACCTAGAACAGTGATTCTCAACCTTTTTCACCACACTCTTTTATTACAACTTAGAATAGTGATTCTCAACTTTTTCATCTTATGGCATATTATAACCTAGAACAGTGATTCTCAACCTTTTTCACCACACTCTTTTATTACAACTTAGAATAGTGATTCTCAACTTTTTCATCTTATGGCATGCATAAACCAATTATTAAAATTCTGCAGCACACCAAAAAATGTTTTTTGTCATTTTTTAATTTGACAGTCTAAGGGAAAAGAGGTAAGTCCCCTGACTAGTAAATAGTCAGATATTGCATATTTTAAAAATTCCTGTAGCACATCGGTTGAAAATCACCGACTTAGAACTATTTGTGAAATGTATGACTATGGTGATGAAATTAAGCACATGTTTATTTATAAGCCAATACATAGTGGGGAATAATTACCTGAGTATCAAATTACTTGACTTTCTCTTTGGCCACTAGCAAGGAAAATTGGCTAGAATGCTTCTAGATTGAAATAATATTCCTATAATTATGTTAAATAATATTCTAAATTCTCTGGAGGCTCCTCATTTATTCCTCTTTAAAGAGACAATTCCTGCCAACTCTGATCCAACGTAGTACTATGCCAACGTTCTGTATACGCAGCATTGATTAGAGATCTACATTGCTTAGGCTGACGCTGATTCCTGTCCGAAAATTCAAAACCAGGGATATATAATATATCATATGTAAAGGTGAGATAACATGTGACTATTCCCACTACAGTGACTGGACCATAATAGGACTTCAATAATGTTCCTTTCCTTCTTCTCTTTCCTACAGTGAGCCATTAAAATAAATAATACCCATAACATATATACACTTGGCACTGAACAATCCAAAAATGAAATTAAGAAAAAGAGTTCCATTTATAATAGCAATATACATACAGTACACAATCACATATTATATATAATTTCTATTTTTCTATATGTAATATATGAAATATAGAATATGTATTATATATTATTTATATAGTATATACTACATAGTCTCCTGTGTAATATAAAGAATATAAAAGATATAGTTATATTATTTATAATGTTATGTTATATATACAATACAAATTTTATATAGTTATATTATATTTATATAGTAATATGTAATACACATAATACTATACATTATAAATTGTATATATTATATAACATATAATTTAATAAATAATGCTAAGTTATAAAAAATATCACCAAACAATTAACAAAGACAGGAAAATGTGTTTAAAGTGAGTTATCACAAGAGTTCTAAAATTAATGAAAAAACAAATCAACATTGCAGATTTTGCCCTGCATGTACATTATTATGGCATTTTGGTAGTATTTGGATGCATCGGGATCCTTATTTACCTGATGACAGTGATTGGCCTGAACTTTTCAAGTGAGTATGGGGTTTTTATTTATTTCTGCTATTTTAGTAGATAAACTGATCTTTAGTTTTTCTTAATATCAAGACCAGCTCCACATTATAGTCCAAAATTGGTAAATTAAACTTTCTAGCCATATGTCATGTTACAAAATTACTTTGAATTTAATAAAAATTAAGAAACACTCAAATATAAGAATTTATTCTGCATCTTTAAAAAAAACTTCCAGTGAAAAAGTTGACTTATTATGTGCTTATTCGTATTACTTTGAAAAACAATCATTTAAATGTATTAATGTGTTAGTTAAAACAAAGGGGGGACAATCTCTTTTAAAACAACCAGACCTATGCATAGATGCATGGTTTCTACAGTTTTCAAAATAATGCAACTAAGAAGCTGAAGACACTTGATATAATAAAATGGGAGTTTCTGGAATAAGAATAAATAACAAAAAATAATATACAAAAAAGTAGGTATGAGGTTTAAGAATAGCCTCATCAATCTTGAGAAGGAAAAACACAAGTTGGAGGTATCACAATATGTAATATCAAACTATACTACAAGGCAAATGTAATTAAAACAGCCTGATACTAGCATAAGAACAGACATATAGATCAATGGAACAGAACGGAGAGCCCAAAAATAAACCCACGCCTTATGGTCAATTAATTTTTAACAAAGGTGGCAAGAGCCTACATGGGAGTCAAGAAAGTCTCTTCAATAAATGGTGTTTGGAAATTGGGCAGAAAGGTGCAAAAAATGAAACTAGACCATCAAATTACACCATACACAATAATAAATTAAAAATGGACGAAAGACTTAAATGTAAGCTGTGAAACCATAAAAAATTCTAGAAATTACATAGGCAGTAAATCTCAGACATCTCTCAGCAATATTGTTACCAATACATCTCTTAGGGCAAAGGAAACAAAGGGAAAAATAAACAAATTTGACTAAAAAGCTTCACCACCGCAAAAGAAACCATCAACAAAATGAAAAAAACCCCACTGTATGGGAGGACATATTTGTCAGTGATATATCTGGTAAGGGATTAATTTCCAAAATATACAAAGAATTTATACAACTTAACACCAGGAACTTTTCAAGTGAGTATGGATTATATTTTCAAATAGTCCAATTAAAAAATGAGCAAAGATTCTGAATAGACACTTCTTCAAAGAGGACACACAGATGGCCAACAGACATGAAAAATTGCTCAATGTCACTAATCAGTAGAAAGATGTAAATTAAATCCACAATGAGATACAACCTCAAACCTGCCAGAATAGCTATCATTAATATATCAACAAACAACAAGTACTGGCCAGGATGTGGAGAACAGGAAACCTGGGTGGAGGTTGGCGAAGGGGGCGGGGCATCTATAATATTGTCAACATTTAAAAAAAAGGAATGAATGCAATATTTAGAATTGTGATTAGCACTCAAAGGAATAAAAATAGATATGATTAAAAAATGGCTAATTCTGGGGAAGGAGAGAAATAGAAGCCTAGTATAAGATAAGGACTTTCAGTTTTTATTTGCATGTCTTTTATCTTATGTTAGTATTTTTATTCTCATATACCTAAATTGCTATTTGTTAAGTGTTACTCATTGTATTTTTTCTTTGCCCTGAGTACAGATAAAAAAATGGGTTTCTCACAGAATGTAAACATCAGCAGCCTAGCAGGTAATGTTTGTTTGTTGTTTGGTTGGTTTCGTCTGTAATGTGCTTCTCTATGTTTGAATCAAGAAATTTCAACCAACTGGTCATATAAATTTAGGCAAATTAAATATCAAGTTTTTTTAAAAAACTTTCAAATGGTGATATGATAACTATGTCATAGAATATTTAGTGTAGTTTAAACCAGCTGTGATGGTTAACTTTGTGTGTCAACCTGACCTGGCCATGCATGATATCCAATATTTGGTCTAACACTAGTCCAGATGTTGCTGTGAAAGTACCTTTTAGAAACACTAGCATTTAAATCAGTAGATTTTAGTAAAACAGATTATCCATCCTTTGCTAAATGATACCTAAATGTTATGTCTTCAAGGTGGCCGAAATTATGACTGGTTAAGTCAACATTTTTATACCTTACAATGTGGTCACCCTGCTAATTCTAGTAATCATCTGTCACCTTGAAAACCTATCACAATATTTTTTATTAAATTTCCTTTCCCCTTTTCACCCATCTACCCACCCCCTTCCCTTTGGTCTGTTTCTATGAGTCTAGTTTTGTTTTATTTTGATTTTAGATTCTACGTATAAGTGAAACCATACAATATTGGTCTTTCTCTGCCTGACTTATTTAACTTAGCATAATATCCTCTGTATCCGTTCATGTTGTCACAAATGGCAAGATTTCATTCTCCATAATTACTGCATAATATTCCTTTGTATATATACACCACATATAAAGGCTTTGTTTTTGAAGTGGAAGTACAATTGAACATTAAAAGATAAGTTAATATAGAGCAGTGGTTGCCAATGTGGGGCACATGCCCCACAGGGGGGCAATTTAATTTTTAAGGGGGGCAATTCGAGAATGAGTTATTAACAGAGAAATTTTTGCATTTCTTATGGTTCTAGGAGCCCCATATACTGTATATAAATATATATTGTGACATATTTATGCATTTCAGTTCTCTATTGTGTTTTGAAACTTTATTTGCTATTTTTCATATCACTTCATATTATTTTTTAATAATTTCTTAGTGATTTCTTCTTCAGTACTTCAACTGTCCTTTTGTTCTTTTATTTTTCTCTTTCATGGATGCCATGTTCTTTTGAAGCTTGTTTAGACCAAGTTAAAGGCCTTTTAGGCTTCCTCCATGTGAATAGGAGTTCACTTTTGAATAATAAGAATGATATGTCACAGGGCTGAGGGGGGATCAGGATTTTAGAGATGCTTAGGTGATGCATGGCCAAAAAAAAGGTTGGGAACCACTGATTTAGATTATGCAAATGAAGGGAAAACTATTGAAGGCTAAGGGAACAGTATAAAGGAAAAACACAGGAGGATATATGTGTTCAATGCAGTGGAGTAAGAAATGGTGGCGGTGAGTAATCTCAGAGAAATGAAGTGCCAGTTGTAAAGAAAACCTTGAGAGAAAGGAATTAGAATCAAATAATAGATGGGCTTAAACAACAGGCTTTTACTTTTTCAGTTAGTAATAAACAATCAAAATATTATACATTTTTCTCTTCTAACTATAGAGGTCAGACTTTACAAGCTTTGCTCTTCCCAAACCCTGTCACCCCAAACCCTGCCCCCAGGACTGGAAAGACACAAGTGACTGAATGAATCTCATTTTTGTTCTACTAATAGAGCTGCCTTTTAATCACAAAAGTGAATTGGTAATGGTCTATTTTCCAGTCAATCACATTAGATACTATTCATACTTTCTCTATTAACTGTAGACTTTACTTAACTTTTTCTTCATACATTTTCTTTCAGGAAATAATTATATATGCCCAAATGACTGGCTGCTGAATGAAGGGAAGTGTTACAAGTTTTCAAATTTTTCTAAAACTTGGAATGAGAGTCAGCGTGATTGTTCAAAGCTCCAGGCACATTTGCCCGTGATTCACAATTTGAAAGAGCTGGTGAGGAGGCAGAAACAGGGTCTAAGTGCCCAAGGGAAAATTCTAGGTGCAATTCTAAAAAGTGTGGGTGGTTTATGGTCATTGATTTGAACAACCATGAGCCCTAATATAATTACTATTGTTTATGATTTAAAAGCCGCTATTATTTATGAAAGAAATGATTAGTTTCTTTATCAAGTACCTTACTCTGGCACATTACCGTACTCTATAGAAGGCATTGACATGTTTTTGAATAAATGAATGAATGGATATACTGTTTTTGTCTCTAGGAATTCATACAGAAGAGTTTAAAACCTGGATTTCCTAGTTGGATTGGATTATACATTATATCCCCAGGAAAGCAATGGATGTGGATAAATGAACACCCACTTGTGGAACTAAAAAAGTAAGTAGTGATTTGAAGCAAAGGGATGGTGTAATGATGCTGTTTTCCTTGAGTTTCAAGATTTTTCTTTCTTCCTTCTTACCTGCCTTTTTTAAAAATTATTTTTCTCTCCTTTCTTCTTTCTGTCTCCCCCTTTTTTGGGGGGAGAGGGAGAGGTAGGAATTAAATAATGTTGAGAAATATGGTAGAGTTAGAAATGCTTCTTGAATTGGTATATGAAAGTGTAAATTTAAAATTCTGCCCTTAGAAAATTCTTCCAAACTTGTTAATATCAATTTGTTCATCTATATGAAAAGAGGAACAAAGCTTTCCTCACAATGTTCTTGTGTGAACAACATAAGGTAACACATGGAAGAGTGCTTTAACATTCTTAAGTGTCATATACATTCACCGGTTCTCCTCTGCGCACTCATTTTCTTTGCACATTACACTATTAGAGCACCTGAGAGCTGGCAAGTTGCAGCAAAGCCATGGAGTCAGAGTTATTTCAGTCTGGATATTTATATATACTTCTATTCTCCATCGTCTTTCATGAATATAAAACTAAGGCATCCAGTACTATTCACTTTTTTTGGACTTATTTTGATTGTAATCTTTGAAAATATTAGTAAAAGATATGTAGGCTCATTTTACTTGAAAACTGACATATTGTTAGGGTAACACATCTTCTTTTAAAGCTTTAATTTAATTATTTAACAAAAATGATGTGCAGATGGTTATAATGGTGTTTGGTTTTTATATTTTAAACAAGAATCAGTAACTAAAAACATAGTTAAGAAAATAGCTTTCTCCAAAAATATTCTAACTGCACATTTTCCTAGTCCTGTTACACTATGGAAGTTAAAAAAGGAAGTTAACATTATCAAAACAGTTTTACTTAACTTTAAAAAGTCATTCTTTTTTTTCTATGTTACTGCTTTGCAATTCCCATTAATGTATTACGTCTTTACCAAAACTTCTATTGTAATATCCAATCACCTTTTTAAAAAATATATTTTATTGATTTTTTTACAGAGAGGAAAGGAGAGGGATAGAGAGTTTGAAACATCGATGAGAGAGAAACATTGATCAGCTGCCTCCTGCACACTCTTCACTGGGGATGTGCCCGCAACCAAGGTACATGCCCTCGACCGGAATCGAACCTGGGACCTTTCAGTCCGCAGGCCGACGATCTATCCACTGAGCCAAACCGGTTTTGGCAGAGCTTCATTTAAAACCAGTCTTTGAAGGTGACATTCATCATGATCTCTGCTACTCATATTGATAATCATTGGGCTTGGTGGCAAAGAATAATGCAGAGAAGATATTCAAGTAGAATCTACGGATGTTTCATGATTATTTCTGGTATTACATTTTTCATTGTTTGGGAAAGGATGGTCATATATGAAAGATACTGGGAGTCACAGAAAATCACCATGATCCAACTAGAATTTTCGAGGTATTTCATTAAATGGAACAAATTGATGCCTCAGTAAAGAAGGAACTGATGGAGACCACCTCAGGATGATCTTAAATTAAACCTGGATGTCTATGGGCCTTTTAAAAGTCTCTTGAGCATTTTTAAATAGAAATAAATTCGGGCTTCACAAACTTAACACAAAAAGCATCTAATTCTTAAAGCAGTAAAGGATACAATGGCCTTACAAAGTGCAAAGAAGGTAAGTGGCAATGATTGCTAGAGCAGTTCAGATGGGGTGAGGGGTGAGGAGATCACTTAGATTTGGAAGGCAGGAGGAAAGGCAAGGTTATTTCCAAAGCCGGAAATAGTGTGAATGGGGATCGTAATCAAGAAAGTATAAGGGTCATCAATAGGACTATAATCAGACAGATGTCTATAACATATGTACAAATTTATAAACATCAAACATTGGAAAGAGAGGACAGTTATAAGGTCACATGACAGAAGAACTTAAGTATAGGATACATTGTTTTTTATATACTGTAAGCAATAAGGGGAAGAAGTTGAATGTGTTATGGCCGTACGAGTACATTAAAACACTAAAACATTTATCAACTAAAATATAAAAGATGATAAGATTTTTCAAAATGCCAAATGCCAAATATCTGATGTGAAAAAAAAGAAATAATTGACATACATATTACAGATACTGAAATGGTAATGTCAGCGTAGACAGTTACAAACAAAAGAGAAGAAAGCAAACTCAGCCTAAACCAGGAAACAGTTTCCCACTCACCTGAGGGAAAACCCGGCATCCTGCAGGCAGGAAAACAGCGTTGCAGCCCACGGAGGTGTGAGCTGTGTGGCATGGACGCAGGAAGACAAAACAGCGAGGAAGGAGGAGCCAGCTCTTTCACTGGGAGGAAGAAGCCAATGAGGCAGCAGTAGGAGCCAAAATGGTGATCGTAAAATGGAGAGCATACTAGCCTGGGAAAGTCTAGGAAAGAGATTGGATCATTTGAAAGAAAGCCTATTCTTCCCGCCCGCCCTCGCCCCGCCCTGCCCCAAAGAAGGAAATATATGGTATATGGAAGCTTAGCCGGGACGTGAGGTAGCCACTACCCTATAGCCTGCCTGCTCTCTGCCTCTCCGAGTGTGTACTGTCACTCTGAATGGTCACCTTTTGCTCTAATAAATCTTGCCACTATCACTAAACTCCTTTGTGAATGTGCCTGGAATTCTTTTCCTGAAACACCACTGAAGAACCACAGCCTCCAGTAACAGTAATTAAAATAGAGTAAATCTACGAATCTTTCAAGTAATAGCTAATGCTTGTACTATACATCTTGCTCCAGAAAATAGCAAAAAAACAAACAAAACATGACATCTGCAAGAGAGGGCATATGCTCAATCACGTAGGAATGCCTTTATTCACGTTAGCCAGATGTGAGCTGTTTCCTCCTATCCTTCGGCTCTGCAGGTTGAGACAGGGAAAGCAATCTTGGTTATAGAATGGGACATATCTGTGGTCACCAACTTCTTATCTGTAAAGGAACTTTTACAAAACATTTATATTGGGATGTAATACACATACCATGAAATTCACTCCAACTGTCTTCATCTACCAGCTTGTGCCCTCTCTTGCAGGTATAATACTCTACATGTTCTCCTAAATCTCTTATTACTTTACAGAAATGCTGCTCCCACCTCACTTACTTTAGTAGTTTTCCTCTATACGTAGATTGTCAGCATTCTTAAGCTGTCCTGTGTTTTGAATTCTTGTTTTTACTCACCCAGTAACACTTACTTATCCAGGGTTCTAGCCTGTTGTTACTAGTTCTGAAATGTTGGCAGTACGAAAAAAGTATGACTAACTGAATGTTAATGGACAAACAAAATAGATTCAAAGTCATACATGTTTTGATCAGAGATGAAAGTAGACTAGTTAGTTTCAGGAAGGGAAGAAAAATAGGCTCATTCATAAAGAGTATTATGAAATCAGCAAAGTACTTTTATCCTCAGGCAAGAAAAACTTGCTAAGTGGCATTTTGAGTGCTACACATGGAGAGTAGGATTCATATTATTATAGGACTCCATGCTATTTCTTGGAATTATTTCTCATTTTCATAGACAACCTATACACAATCATAATAATTATACACACACCATATTCAGTCTATGAAGGTTCAGCATTTATTACTTGTGAGACCTTTAGAAAGTTGCCTAAATTCTGTTGCTCAGTTTTCTTTTCTGTAAAATTCAGAGCAAGACTGTCCTTCCCGTGTATAAATATTACAATGATCAAATGAGATAGTACATGGAGAATGCCTAAAATGATGATGCCTGGCATTTATGTGAAATTATCTATCTATTTATCTATTTATCTATCTATCTATCTATCTATCTATCTATCTATCTAATCTGTCATCATCTATCTATTCTATCTACACATAGAATTAGGGACATTTTTATCACTTTAAAATCTGCTTATGAATTACAGCATACATGTGAGTTAAAATAGAACTATATGCCTCGCAGATCATTTTGTGTATGAAACGATATTGTTTTTTAAAATGTACATGTTTTTTAAAATTTAAGTTCTTTATTGTTGAAAGTATTACATATGTCTCCTTTTTCCTCCATTGACCTCTCCCGCCCCTTAGCACAGGCCTTCGCCCCCCTACTGTTTGTGTCCATTGGTTATGCTTATATGCATGCATACAATTCCTTTCGTTGATCTCTTACTCCTCCTCCTCCCCCTCCCCTTGAGGTTTGATGGTCTATTAGATGCTTCTATGTCTCTGGATCTATTTTTGTTCATCAGTTTATGTTGTCCATTATATCCCACAAATGAGTGAGATCATGTGATATTTATCTTTCTCTGACTGGCTTATTCCGCTTAGCATAATGGTTTCCAGGTCCATCCATGCTGTTGCAAATGGTAAGAATTGCTTCTTTTTACAGCAGCGTAGTATTCCATTGTGTAGATGTACCTCAGTTTTTTAATCCTCTCATCTACTGATGAGTACTTAGGTTGTTTCCAAATCTTAGCTATTGTAAATTGTGCTGCAATGAACATAGAAGTGCATATATCCTTTCTGATTGGTGTTTCTAAAATTTACATATTTAATTCATTAATTAGTTATATCACTAATACACTTTCATAGTGAATGAGAGTCAGCATTTCTCTCTGGATATGAATACATATAACTAGGCCCAAATCTGTGCATACCTCTTGCTTTCTGTGAAGGGCCATCCCTCTATTCATTTCTGTAAAATTATATGTGGGAATAGTGAACATCACCATAAAATACTTATATTGTATTCCTAGGTCCTGGTGGCTTGTCAGAATGCTATAAATTCTTTGGTTACACTTCAAAAATATGGATTATTTGGTTCACTTCAATTTCTAGGGTAACATCAAAACAGTGACTTCCCCACTCTATTTCCTGGGAAGAATAGTCATGGAATGACCAGAAACAAAGATGTTCAGGCTATTTTCTACATTTTAGCTTCTCAATTAGCATTGATGTAATACACATATCGAAGTTGCTTTATACATACATTATTTTTCTATAATCCACACATGTAACTTTGCTTTTACCCTGCCTGATCTGTTCAATTTAAATATGTCAATGTATTTATGGCTCTTTTGGCTGACTGTGGGTACTTTGCTCTGTGCTTTATTATTGGTTAATAAATAATCTGACACATTGCTATTAGGGTTGGGCTCATATTGGAATAGAAGTATACCGACCTTTTACAACACAAAATGTACCAAAAGAAATAGTGCATTAACTAATAGAATATCTAAAAGACTGGCAACTTGTTGTGCTTTTTGCTTTTGAAAATTTTGTTTCAAAAAAATTGTCAATGAAATAAAATGTTTTTAAAATAAAAGAAATAAAAACAAAATGAAGACTGAAGTCCTGTTATTCTTTTTAGTTTTTCTGGTGTTTAATAAAGTAACATGTTTATATTATTATTTTATATGCTGAGGAGGCAGGAGAGGTTCCCACCACCACCGCTGTACTGGCACCCCTCAGTTTCTTATTGATAACTGAGGGTGAGTGAAAACACCAACCCTACTTCTCCTTATCCAATTCCATATAATATATATTTCCAGTGGTTAATTCTATAATTAAACAGCATACTTAAAGTCTAATTCTTGTTCTATACAGGACACATATCTTGATATCCTGCTTTATAAAAAGAAAGCAATATAACACATTCTCCTCTATCACTCTTATGCTCTTTTTTATATACTTTTAAATTTCATGGTTATGAAGTTATATTTATCCAAATAGGATAGAATATAAAATTATGTTGGCTTGAATTATAAAAGTGAATATTTAAATACAGGAGATGTGAGTTTCAATTTGCTTTCTGGCCTCAGTCTCTGTAAATGTTAGAGGCAAATATATATATACTAGAGGCCCGGTGCAAAAAAATTTGTGCACTCGGGGGGGAGGGAGGGGTCCCTCAGCCCGGCCTGTGCCCTCTCGCAGCCTGGGACACCTCGGGAGATAACGACCTGCTGGCTTAGGCCTGCTCCCGGGTGGCAGAGGGCAGGCCCAATCCCTAGGTGCAGCCCCTGGTCGGGTTCAGAGCAGGGCCGATTGGGGAGTTGGGGCACCGCCCCCTGTCATGCACAGAGCAGGGCGGATTGGGAGGTTGCGGGGCCACCCTCAGTCACGCTCAGGGTAGGGCCGATTGGGGGGGTGGGGCACCGCCCCCTGTCACACTCAGGGCAGGGCCGATCAAGGGGTTGGGGCACCACCCTCTATCACCCACAGAGCAGGGCCCATCAGGGGTTGGTGCGCTGCACCCTGTCAACACAGAGCCGCAGAGCGTTCAGGGGGTTGGGGAGCTCCTCCCCTATATAGGATAGAGGGCTGGTGCACGGGTGGGGGCCTGCTGGTTTGCCCTGAAGGGTGTCCTGGATCAGGGTGGGAGTTCCCACTGGGATGCCTGGCCAGTCTGGGTGAGGGGATGATGGCTGTTTCCAGCTGGTCACACCCCCTTCAGGGTGGGGGTCCCCACTGGGGTGCCTGGCCAGCCTGGGTGAGGGACTGAGGACCGTTTTCAGCCTGGTGGGTGACTGAAGCTCCCAACCTCTCCTTTTTTTCTTTTTTTTTATTCTGGGCCAGCTTTAGCTCTGAGGATTGGCTCCAGCTCTTAGGCCTTGGCTGCTGAAAGCAGGTTTCTGGTCTTTGTTTACTTTCTGTATTTGAAACAATGTTGCGGTCCTGCTGGCTGAAGCCAGGCTGTCTGAAAGCAGGTTCTGGGGTTTTGTTTAGCTTCTATATTTGTTACAATGTTGCTTAGAGTGCAGCTCAGAGGCCGGCAGCAGCAGGCAGGGAACCTGGCTTCCTCCGTCACTGGAGCAAGCAAGCCTCCCTGTTCGCGCCAGCTGCCTGTTGCCGGCTGCCATCTTGGCTGGCAGTTAATTTGCATATCGCCCTGATTAGCCAATGGGAAGGGTAGTGGAGGTACGGCTAATTGCCATGTTTCTCTTTTATTAGATAGGATATATATATATATATATATATATATATAAATATATATATATATATAAATATATAAATAAATATATATATATATATATTTATTTATATATATTTATATATTTCAATATATTTGATTATATGACCAAATATATTTGACTAGAGGCCCGGAGCACAAAAATTTGTGCACTGGAGGGGGGAGGTTCCTCAGCCCAACCTGTGCCCTCTCACAGTCTGGGACCCCTTGGGGGATGACCATCTGCTGGCTGAGGCCTGCTCCTCAGGGGATTGGGCCTAAGCTGGCAATCAGACAACCCTCTGGCAGCCCGGCAGCCCTCGGGGGATGTCCACTTGCCAGTGGGGAGCAGACCTAAGCTGCAGTCAGACATCCTTAGCGCTGCTGAGGAGGCAGGAGAGGCTCCCACCACCACCGCTGTACTGGCACCCATCAGCCTGGCTTGTGGCTGATCAGAGCTCCTCCATGTGAGAGCGCACATGCATTGAGCGTCTGCCCCCTGATGGTCAGTGTGTGTCATAGTGACCAGTCATTCCCAGTCTTTCTGCTGTTAGGGTCAGTTTGCATATTACCCTTTTACTATATAGGATAGAGGCCTGGTGCACAGGTGGGGGCCGGCTAGTTTGCCCTGAATGGTGTCCCGGGTCAGGGTGGGGGTCCTGCTTGGGTGCCTGGCCAGCCTGAGTGAGGAGCTGAGGGCTTTTTTCAGGCTGCCCACACCCCCTTTAGGGTGGGGGTCCCCACTGGGGTGCCTGGCCAGCCTGAATGACGGGCTGATGGCTGTTTTTAGGCTGCCCGCTTCCCCTTCAGGGTGGGGGTCCCCACTGGGGTGTCTGGCCAGCCTGAATGAGGGGCTGAGGGCTGTTTTCAGGTGGGCCAAGCCTGCAACTGAAGCTCCCAGCCTCTTCTTTCTTTCTTTCTTTTTTCTTTATTCTGGGATTTATTTACCTTCTGTAATTGAAACTTTGTTGCGACTCCAGCTCTGAGGCCAGTTGGCTGAAAGCAGGTATCTGGGTTTGTTTAGCTTCTATAATTGCAACATTGTTGCATCCGGAGCTCAGAGCTGGGCCACGGCAGGTGGGGAACCTTGGCTTCCTCCATCGCCTGGGCAACCAAGCCTCATGTTAGCTTCAGCTGCCTGGCTGCCAGCCGCCATCTTGGGTGGCAGTTAATTTGCATATCACCCTGATTAGCCAATGGGAAGAGTAGTGGAGGTATGGTTAATTACCATGTTTGTCTATTACTAGATAGGATTACATATATATATATACATATAATCAAATATATTTGGGCATATCCTATCTAATAAAGAGGGAATTACTAATTGACCCTCATGCTGTCACAAAGATGGCAGTGCCCACAGCCAATAAGTTGGGCATATGCTAAATGACTGCCCCACCCTCACATATGGCAGTGTCCACAGCCACAAGATGGTGGCACTTAGTCTCCTCAGCTTCCCCAGCTTCCCAGGCCTGGGCTGAGGTGCAGGCAAACCTCAGATGGTGGCTTCCCAGTCACCCAGGGCTGTCCAAGGCTCAGGTAACCAGGGCCGGCCTTGGCTTGCCTGTAGTGGCAGCAACAGAGGTGTGATAGGGCGTCACCTTCCCCTGATCGCCAGGTCGCCTCCCACCCCTGAGGACTCCCAGACTGTGAGAGGGGGAAGGCCAGGCTGAGGGACCCC
>NW_005871058.1:9875603-9896381 GCF_000147115.1 Myotis lucifugus
TTCAGATATGGGTATATATATTTTATTATACAAATGTTAACATATAATGCACATTATTCTGTACCTTCTTGTTTTTTTAACAATATATCCTAAAGTTTTCTCATATAACATAACTAAGAGCTGCAAGCTGTTCTGTATGAATATCATATCATACCTGGCAAGAAGTCATTTATATTACATCATATAGTTTTGTCTTTCCTAGAATTTCATATAAATGGAATAATATAGTATATAGTGTTAGCATCTGGCTTATTTCACTTTTAATAATGCTTTTAATATTTTTCAAACTTGTGCATATTAAGTAGTTCATTCTTTTTTCTTTCTGAGTAGTATTCGCATTTGTGTTTGTATCATATATTACCTACCAATCATCACATGATATACTTTTATTTGTCTGTGCTTGACTATTAGGAATCTTTTTTGTACATTTCATAACAAGTCTTTTCATGAACATATGTTTGATTTCTTTTGGATAAATTCCCAGAAGTGGGATGGTGGCATCATTAAGTATGTACATATTTAGCTTTATAAAAATACTAGAGGCTTGGTGCAATAATTCATTCATGGGTGGTGTCCAGTCCACCCGCCCTGATTAGGGTGTTGGGGGCCTATCCAGGGCTGGGCCGGCTAGGGGCAAGGTGGGGGGGTGATTGGGGCCCGGATCAGGCTGGTTGGCTTCCACAGTGCACATCATAGCCACCAGTCATTCTGGTCATTCTGGTTGTTCCGCCATCTGGTTTCTGGGTTTTTATATATGTAGATAAAAACTGCCAAAATGGTTTTCAAAATGGGAAAATTTTCAGTTCCCACCAGCGATGTATGGAAGTTTCAGATGCTCCACAACTCAACAACACTTTTGTTAAGCTCTTTTTAATTTTAGCAATTCTAATGGAGATATGTTGCTCTCTCATATGGTGTTAGTTTACATTCCTCTAATGACTAATTGTGTTTTGCATCTTTTATGTCCTTATTTGTCATTTAGGTATCTTCTTTGATGGCATGTTTAATACTCTATCACTTTTTAATTGGGTTATCTCTTACTGAGTTATAAGAGTTCTTCATGTATTTAGATACAAATACCTCATCCTATATATGTTTTGCAAATGCTGTGTCCCAGCCTGTGAATTAACTTTTCATTTTTCTTAAAATGATAAGTTTGTTTAGAATGATAAAAGTATTTTATTTTAATAAAGTCAAATTTATCACTTTTCCATGTTTTATGAATTATGTGCCTTTTATATGAAATCTTAATCTAACTTAACATATCAAAGCTTTCCCTCTGTTCTTTTCTAGGTATTTTGTAGTTTTAGCTCTTATATTTAAGTGTTTTATTCACTTAGAAAAGTTTTGCCTGTGGTTGAGGTAAATATTAGAGTTAAAATTCTAACATATGGATATCCAATTGTTGTAGGACCATTTGCTAAAAGACTATATTTTGTACCCTGTCAATTTTTTTGAAAATCCTAGGACCTTGATTGTTGTAGCTTTGTGTTAAATCTTGAAATCAGGTACTATAGGTCCTAGAACTCTGCCATCCTTTATTAATAAAATGTTTTTATTATTATAAGTCCTTTTCCTATTCTTACAAATTTTAAAATCTGCTTGTCTATTAGAAAAAAAAATAACACCAGGATTTTTTTTTTTCAGTTTGCATCAAATCTATAAATAAATTTGGGGAAAATTGACATTTAAATGACATTCAATCTTCATGTATGAGCATTGTTTTTACTTCACTTATTTAGACCTTTAATATTTACTCAGCAATATTTTATAGTTTCTAGTGTTATTTACCTCAGTATTTCATGTTTTTATATCTGGGAATTGATTCTGTATTTAACTTCCATTCATCTGTTGTTATAAAATAGAAATGCAATTGATATTTACATATTGATCATGTATTGTGAAACTTTGTCAAACTATTCATTCAGCAATTTTATTATCTACTAGAGGCCCAATGCACAAAATTCATGCAAGGGCTTTGGCCCTGGCCTCTGCCGCCTCTGCCACCTCTGCTGCAGCCCCCGCCCACTTGTGGCTTTGTCCGAAAGGAAGAACGTCTGAAAGGACATTGGTCTAATTAGCATATTACCCTTTTATTATAGATTTTTTAGATTGCTTCAGATTTTTTCTATAGATGTTTACACCATATGAGGGTAAAAGTCCTTTTATTTCTCTTCTAATTAGTATTTCTTTTGTTGCTCTTTCTTGCATTATTGCACTGGCCAGCATCTGCCATAAGGTTTAATAGAGGAAGGAGGTTGTTTATTCTTGTAATATTCCCAATCTTATGAGGCAAACGTCTTCTGCTATAACATATGTTAGCTGTAGTATTTTGTAGATACTGTTTATCAGCTGGGAAAGTTGCATTCTGTTCCTAGTTTGCTGACCAATCTGTCTAGATGTTCATCCATTTTATTAATCTTTCCAAAGCACCTGGTAATATTTACATACTATTTCCTTTTGTTTTTCTCTCTTCTCTTTCATTGATTATTTTTACATTTTTTTACTCTTTCTTCTTTTTATATTAGGTGCATTTTTCTCTTATTTCTTTCACCTTTTAAATGTAAATGCCTATATTAATTTGTGGCTTTTTAACTTACATAGCAGTTTATTGCTTTCTGTTCCCTCCTGTGCTTTACTCTCACTTCAACTCACAATACAACATATTGTTTTCATTTTTATTCAATTCGAAATGCACTAACATTCCTTATGATTTCTTTTTTTTTCTCTTGTGGGTTCATTTGAAGGTTTTTACATTCTTGACATATACCAATTTTCCAGATACCATGTGCTTGGTTCCTAGTTCATTCTGTTGTGGTCAGAGAAGTACTTTTAAAAAATTGAAGTTCACTTAGTCTTTTATTATCCAGATATATTTTGTCTTAATTGCTTTTGTATAAACTTGAAAAAAAATAACTCTGCTACTGTTAGGTGAAGTGTTCTATAAATATTAAATTTGGTTGATAGTGTTGTTCAATATTCTTGTTTTATAAATTACTATTATTCTATCAATTTTTGAGAAAGGGGAATTTGTGTTTTTCTTCCTCTTTTAAGTTTTTGTTTCATTTATTGCATTTATCTTATTAAATGCACACACAATTAGGATTGTTTTATCCTCTTAATAAACTGACCCACTTATTATAAAATGCAGCTCTTTATTCACAGTAATATTCCTTCTTCAGAAATATGGGAGAAAGAATTGTAAAGAGAATTTTTTTGGAAAGAGCTCTTGTCATGTTGATATTTTGCAAGGCCCAACAAAGTGTATTCTTTTTCCTATCAGTGATCAGAGCCAAGATGAACAAGTCAGGGAAAAGTCAGCTTTATTACTAAAAACATTTATTTTGAAGAGTATGATATAAATGTACATAAACATGGGCTTCCCAATTCTACCCTTCAGAATGAGGCATATTTCCCAGCCAGTCATTGGCATCAATTGACAATAGAGTCTCTGATGGTGATACAAAGTAAAAAATCCTAATTAATTTCTGAATATTTCTCCCATGGACCTTCTTTCCAAATCCTAAATGAGTTACATACTCATTCAATGCTAAGTGGAACATCAAAGTTCACCTCACATTTCATCTTTTTTTTTTAAATCTCTTAGGCAATTTAATTGAACTTTGGATAAGTAGAGGTATCTTTCCCTCCCTTCTCTCTACAATCTGTTTCACTGAAGCATGCTCATTTACCAGTTATGACCAACACCATCACTATACTCATAAGATTAGCTGCACCAACATATGTGGTCCAGTATAAGTTGTGAAAACATATTGTATACATTTATCTCTTGGTTCTTTTACATCTATACAGTGTCTAGTATGTGCTGGGTATTGTTCTGGGTATGTGTGAGAGATTCATGAACAAAGCAGACAGAAATCCCTGTTCTCATTCTAGAAAGATTAACATCTCAGGTTAGTTTCTTGGCTTGTTAGAGATGTTTTTAAATAAAGATAAAAATCAATTAAATTTTTATCAGTAAACTTAAAATATATGTTTGATGGGAAGGAAAATGTATGTGAATTTAGAATACATAAAAAGCTAGATTTTCTTTAATTGCTTTAACTCATGAAAGGGGAAACTAAGGACAAACACCTTTTCTACTGCATATATATTTTTTTGTATTTTCACAATTGGCACTACTTATGCCCTTCTTAAAAATGAAGGCACAGTTTCCACTTCCTTTGATAGTGAACCTGGAACAAAACAGAGAGATTATTTACTAAACCTCATTTAAAAAAACACACAAAAAAACAAAAAACAACAACAAAAAAACACACAAAACAATAAAACTAGGCACAGCCTAAAATATATAATGTAAACTTTGGTGACCATGTTTCAAAATGTGCAATGTGAAACTAATAAAGGGAATAAAATGAGCTGCTTCTCTTCTCTTATTAGTCTTCAAACTTTACTCAGCACCTTTGTTAGGGGAAGAAATGAACACTATGGAAGTTTACTGCCTTAAAAACAAAGACAGTCCTGGATCTTTATGCTGTTTTATAATGTAGTAAACCTTGTAAATCATTTTGTTGATTAAATTCTTCTCTTTATACTTTCAGATAAGAATTAATAAATCCATTTACTTAGCTATTTATAGGGAGAATGCAATTGATATTTCAATGACCAACCTTCACACATTTAAAACATTGGTCTATGTTAAGGCTGAAACATATATTTCCTTGTCCACTCTTTGCAACCATCACCATAGTGAAATAAGTATTTTGTATTTTACTATAATAAACATAAATAATTATAAATAAAATATCTAGAAAGAGTTTATGAATTCTATTTTAAGTCATATAAAAACATAGGAAATTATTCAAAAGAAAAATAGAATGGTAAATCATGAATTTATGGTTATATCATAATTAAAATGCTTTCAGCACTTCCTTTTTGGGGGGAACTTTATAACGCTTGGTGTGCACTTTCTTAATTTCTAGGGTATCTTCAAAATTTTATCCTGCCTGTTTTAAAGATATATGTCTATTTCTGTGCCTATGCATTCCTTAGTGTCAACTGAGAACTCACCAACTCTGATGGACTGAATTATGACCCCCCCCCCAAATTTATGTTATAGACCTAACCCCTAGTAGCTCAGAATGTATTTGTATTAGAACATAAAGTGTTTTTCAAGGTGATCATGTTAAAATGATGTCTTTAGGGCAAGCCTTAATCCAATATTACTGGTGTCTTTATAAGAAGAAGAAAATTAGATACAGATAGGTGTTGGCAGAGGGAAGGCCATGTGAAGAGAGAGAGAGGGAGAAGGTGGCCATCTACAAACCAAGGAGGGAGGCTTTATAAGAAATCAACCCAACTGACACTTTGATCTGGGACTTCTAATTTCCAGAACTGCTGTTTAAGGCATCTAGTCTGATATTATAGTAGCCTAAGCAAACTAATATACCAACTTTAAGCAACAAATAGCTCTTTTACTTCTCCCTCCTTTTTAAAATGAACTACATATAATATATAGTATGTTAAGCAGCCAATATTTTCTCTCAAGAAAATACCACTTTCATAGTCAGAAAGTTTATCGTACTCTTTCTTACATTTTTTAAAGTTGAAAACATAATTACTGACTATATTATTTTCCTCAAATCATTGTGTGTGTATTTTTGCCCCAAATTGGATATTAACACAATGGTAACAGAAGTTTCTCTAAATTTATGCTGTTTTTTAATCTAGGAACTATCATAAACCATATTGCTACTCTTTTTATATAGCTAGTAAAAGGTAGCTAGTGGTTCCCTCTATGAGAAACTCAAAATCCTTCCTATTTCTTTCTCTTCCTTGAAGTTGGAGAAAATCTTTAGCGTTTCAAGAACAAAAATGGAGTCTAAAGGTATAATCAGTTCCTCAGGCTAAGGAACATAGAGAAGTTCTAAAATTTTAAATAAAAGCCAAGAGGAACAAATATTTCATATTTCTCACTTATTCTCTTCCATTTCAGGTCACCAATGGATGGAGTGTCAGCTTGAGTGTATTTTCTAAGACTCCCCTGTCAATGTGAGTCGACAGCAGCAACAAATGAACAAAAGGCAAAGTACAAGTGAACAAGGTGGGAAGAGGCAAGGATCAAACTACTTAGACTTTCGTTTAGTCTAGGGTAATCTATAGCACATGGCTCACATGTGCTATAGTTCAAGTCACCATGTAGAAGGAAATATTGGCATCTGATGCCAAACCCTCACTAAAGGCCACATGTTTGTCTGAAGGTTCTCTCTGGCATCTCCTTGTTGAGGCCCTTTTTGGGACATAATGTGGAGGACCTATGAGGCTAGAATCCTTATCACGCTTAATACATTTAATAACAAATACATGTTTTTCAGACTTACCTATTGCTGAATGCATTACCATTTGCCCACATCCAGCGTTCACTTGCATTTTGCTTTTTCAGTCCAATCCAGTAAGATGAGGTCCCCAGATAGTAGGTCAAAAAGTCCTTTTGCAAGATACAGACTGTTGTAATTAATGTCTCCGCACTTTTTCATTCTCACTATCTTCAATGCTAATGTCCTTCTTTGGGCCCATTATTCTCTTGTTAGGGTTTCTGCAACAGCTTTGTAAGATGACACTGTGCTTTTATATTTGCCATTCACTAGTCCATCAGAGCAAAGACAATGATTCTTTTAAAACTTAAGTCAGATCATGTCATATTTTTGTTCATAATTCTGCAATATCTCCCTATTTTACTTTACAATTAGTCTACAAGCCCTTAATAATCCATGTCCTCTACTCACCCCCTCCTTCTAGGCACACTGGCTGCCCCTTTTCTGTTTCTTGAATATTCCAGGCAAATATCTATTATAATGTTTGTGCTCCAGTTGTTTCCTCTTCCAGGGAAGTTTATCCCTCAGATTCCCTTGACTAACTCCCTCATATACTTCATATTTTTGTTTAAGTGTCATCATCGCAATGAGAGAAGACCATCTTACTTGCAGCCTACCCACTTGGAACATTCACAATAACCACTCAATTTAAAAATATATATTTTTGCATAAAATTTACTAACTTCTACATCCTAATATAATTTACATATTTGTTATAACTATTTTTTATTCCCTGTCTCTTCCCTTGGGGTGTAAGCTCCATAAAGGCAAATATAATTGTTTTGTTGAATGATGTATCATAACTATGAAGTATACTTGTCGAATAGTAGCTCAAAAAATTAAATGAGATTTATATTGCAAAGGAAAAATCTAACCACTTCATTCTGGGAGCTGAATATGATCAGAGTTCCATAATAGGCCATACAGTTTGCCTGGCTGTCTCTCCAAGTTTTTTCTTGTTCAGATCGAAAGAAGCATTTATTATGGATTTGATTCCAGCCTTGTGGACATGATATTGCATTCCAAGTGCACGTCTTTTCTTTAAAGATCCTTGGATTTTTAACTAAAATTAACACAGTGATAGAGAAAAAAATGAATGAAGTGTAAGAAATAGAAAGAATTTAACCTTCAGGGTAAACGGTTATCATTTATTTAACATTGAAAAAAATGTATTTTTCCATATTCAATTTAAATGGTTTAACTTTAAACATCAACTCAAAAAAATTAAAGATAAAAAACAAAGTATAAAGAAATCATGATTGAAGAATTCAGATCAACGCTTAATTTAAGGTAGTAATAATAAACAAATAAACAAACTTCCAGAAACTCAAACATTTTAAGCCATTTTCCCTCCCGGTTTCTTCATACTATTGCCGTTTTCTTTATTCATCTATTTCTTTTCTGTAGCCTACTATGGGACATGTGGGACATGTAAATAAACCCATTCTCTGTATTCATAACCTGAGAGGGCCGACTTCCTTTTGCTAACTTAACTGACAATAGATGTATTTCAAGAACTACATTTCCCCAGCAGTTGGCATTGGAGGGAAAAATGTTGAAATTTTACTAGTTTTTTACTCTCCAACTTACTGTAATTAGATAAATGAAGTTATCTGTTAATGTATAGCCTTGATAAAAACAAGGTTTACCAAAAGGACACCTCCTACCCACAGCAGAAATAAGTTACTGATTCAGAGTCAATCCTATGAATGGGAAGATCTTCAAATGGAGCAATAAACTAGCAGTGTGAGACTGGTATAAAAGATAAGTTAAATAATCAGGTTACCAAAACTGTTTAAAAGCATCAAGTCCAAAAAAACAGCTAGCACAAAAGTCAAGAATTTGGTTCAGAGCTTGAGTCACCAGAAAGCCAAGCTTTCTCATTCATTCATTTATTCATTCATTCATCCAACCAACTACCAGTTGAGATTTTATTATGTGCAAAGCACCTTTGTAGCTCTGGAAATACAACAGCATACATAACACACACAAAAATGTTTGCTCTATAGGATTTACATGTGTAGGTAATTATTAGTTAGTCATAAAATATATTAGAGTGAGGAAGATTGGGAATATTGGTGGAAAGAGTTGCAATTTTAATGCAGTTGTCAGGATAGAGTTCAATGAGAAGTTGCTATGTGCTGAAGGTTTGAAGTAAGTGAGCTAGTGAGGCATATGCATGCACAGGGGAAGATCTTCCCAAGCAAAGACAAGATAAAATATAAAGTGTTTGGCTTGTTTACACAAGGGTTGGAGTGAATATGCTTATATGACTGGGGAAAAGGCAAGATGTAAGAGATGAGATCACGAAGGAAATTGGGTAACCGGATCTGATAGAGCCTTATAGGCCATTGACAGGCTTTTGGCATTATTCCAAGTGAATAAAAAAAATTGCAGTACTTTAAACAGGTCTGATTTCTTTAAGAGTTTTGTTAAAAAATATACTCTAAAACTTTACTGTCCAGTATAGTAGCCATTAGCCAGATGTATCTGTTGAACCTTGAAATATGACTAGTTCAAATCTAGATGTCCTGTAAGTATAAAATATACACTATATGTCAAAAACTTAGTACCAAAATGAATGTAAAAATCTTATTAATAATTTTATATTGTTACATGGTATAATGACACTATATTACTATACTGGGTTAAATAAAAATACAATCAAAACAATTTTTATTAGTTTCCATTTTACTTTTTATTTTTTAATTTTTTTCCTTTCTCTTTTTCCTTTTTACTTTTTAAAATGTGGCTTCTAAAATATAAATGATGTTTTTGGCTAACATATTTTCACTGGAAACTTTTTCCTTAGAAGGTTAAGGGTGGAAAGGGGAAAAATATTTAGTAGGGAAAAGATGTTAACTAGGAACAGGGTGGTAATAGTAGAGGTGGTGAAAAGTACTCAGATTCTGGTTATATTTTGAAATACCAGGCAAATTTGTTAATTATATTTGGGTTTGAGAGGAGGAAAAAAGAGTCAAAACATGACTATAAGGATTTGTATTTCAAAATTGGAAGAGAGGTGCTATTTCCTGGGATGAGGCAGATTTCAAAAAGAAGAGGTAGATAAACATTTCAGTTTAGACAATGTTAAGTTTGAGATATTGGAGAGTCAAGTAGGTAGATTTAAAAATTTTGAACTCAGGGAAGAGACCCAGATTGGAGATGTGCATTTGGAGGTGATCAGTGCTTATGTGACATTTAAAGTTGAAAGTCTGGTCCAGGTGGCCAAAGATGCAAGGGTAGATAAAGAGGGGACCTTTTCAGGGATTGACCCTTGGGGCACAACAAAACTAAGAGGTCAGGGAGAAAAGAAGGAAGCAAAGGAAATCTGGAAAGATGGATAAACTAGATAAGAAGCAAGCCATGAGAGAATGGTGTCTTGGAAGCCATATGAACAAATTATTACCAAGAAGAGGGAGTGTTGATTCCTGTAAATAGGTCAAGTAAGAAGAAAATTGAGAATTGACCACTGTATTTAGCAATATGGAAGTTACTAATGAAACTGAAAGATAAATTGCGTAGAAAAAGAGGAAGTGGGAACCTGATTCGAATAGATATAACAAAAAATGGGAAGATAGAAGTTAGAAAAAAAAACTAGCAGAATTTTTTTTCAAGGTGATTGCTGTAGAGTAGAAAATAAATATATTGGTAGCTAATGGAAGTCTACATTTTTAAAGGTAGGTTATATACCACCATATTGTATTGCTGATGAGATGTTTCCATTGAACATAAAAATAAACAAACCAAAACAAAACACCTGATGATGAAGGAGAGAAAGAGAACTACTAAAGTATTATTACTGATCAGGCTATAGGATTTAGTGTGGAACATGACTACTTCATTGATAGTACCAGGAGTCTGAACAGATAGAAATGAAGGTAAGTAAGTAGATGTGATCATGAAAGTATTTGAAAGTTTTCTACTAATTGTTATAAGTTCTGAAGTAAAATTGGAAGCAAAGATATAGATTTGAGAGTAAAGATGGGGAAAGAGGACTTAAAGGTTTGGAGAGAAAGGAGATCTATGGGAGTGAAAGAGTTAATGCACTAGGGAAATGTAATACAATTACTAGTCCCCACCTCACTTCTTTTTAACCCTATCAAAATTACACCTGTGTGATTCTGTGACACTCATGCTCTTTCTCTCAGCTAAAGAGCACTGATAAATGCCTATTGGACCTTAAAATTCAGCACAGATGCTTCTCCCTTCATAAAGCCTTAATTGAACACCAAAAGCAAATTTATAATCTCCTGTTCTGCTTCAAATTGGGCATACTTTTATTTGCAGTTATTTGTGTTGTTGCTGTTTGTTAATATGTTTGCTTTTTAGGCATAGATGGATTCCTTTGAGACCAGAAATCCCATTTTTTCATTTGGTTATCATCACCACCTAGTACTTGCCTGAAGTTCAATAGATATTTATTGAAAGAATGGTCATTCTAGAAGGCAAAGCAAGTGACTAAATTTGAAGATAAATTAGATGCTCATTTTGGGAGAACACTTTCTGTTTCAATTGTTCAATGTAGAATAAGGAAATTATCATTAATATTTTTTTTTAGCAAAAATTGTTCACTTACATTTTCTAGGAAATCCTAACATTGCCCAAAGAAGAATGGCTACGCCTCCACATATCATACTTCCTATGATTAGCATTTTCTTTGTTTCTAGACCTAGAGAAAAGACATGTATGTTATTGTTTATCTTCTATGGAAAAGCTAGCAAACAAACATCTTTTTCTCTATTTTCTCTATGTTCTGTTCACAACCAGATAACTAATATGTTAGGAAGGTGAGATAGGGTGTGAAGGTCTGAATTTTCAGCAGCAACAGCCTCAAAGTTCATTGGCTCCACTTTTTGGTACCATTTCTGAGAACTAGGTTACTCAGCCTTCTCCCCCTTTTCCAGCACAGATAACCAAATATCCTCCTGGGACATGTGAGTAAAAGACTGTCTTTTCAAAGAAAAAGAAAAAGACTGTCTTTTCCAAATGCTGTGATGGTGGGAGTGTGGGAGTTGTATTTTCTTTGGGGTGCAAACTGGGATTAAGAAAGGATGATAGGAAAATAAAATAAGGCTTAGTTCCTGTCTCCAAGGCCAACCTCTGTCTCTCCCTTACCTGGACTCTTGACCTCCTGCTCCACAGCTTCCGTCCCATCCAGACCTTCGGTCCCTGTTCTCTCCATCTCCTTTGCGCTCCCGGATAAATTCATCTGAGGTCACAGCTGCTGGGATAATCCTGGGGTAGAACTGCAAATTGCTAATTATATGTGGTGAATACTACAGGGAACGGAGACACCAGTATTTTAGGAGGATGGTGTCGCAAAACTGAAGTGGAAATAGCACATCAATCTAGTATCCTCCACTCAGGCCCACGGCAGGACTTAAGTTAGATGTGCCCGTGGGCAGCACGTGTCAACTGCCATTGCCTCTGAGCTGGGACAGTAACTGCTACCAAGCAAACAACAACCCGCCCCCTTGCCCTGGTGGCTAAGGCTTCACGCCCAGGATTGGCTGGAGGACGCTGAGAATTCAGTCTCTGATTGGCTCCTGCTAGTCACCCACCTGTTAACCGCTCAAGGCTGGGAATGGAGAGACCCATACTTTCCGTTTTTGATGCTGTTATGCAGTCTCCCTAAAATCTCAAACCTGAGGCAATTTTACAACATACAGGTTATTGGTTCGTGTGCTGTGCATACTCTCTAGCACTACAAAGTGGCTCTGCCCTTCCCCCCACGTTTGTAAAAATAAAAGTTTCTGTTCTTAACTTCTGAGTTCTAAGTTTATCTGTTGATTGCTTAGGGATATTTGGGGAGACACATCCATTGTTCTTAAATGTGTCCATAGTACTTGAATGAAGGTTTGTTTCATATGCAGGGAGTCCTTATTTTGAGCAGTAAAGCAGGATAATAAAAATGTGTGAGCTATGACCATGTCATGTTATTTTAATAATCAAAGGGGGGGGGGAAACTATGATGGTTCCTTGCTTTACCTATAATTTTTTTAATTTTATTTTTATTTATTGAATAAGGTATTACATATGTGTCCTTATTGCCCCATTGCCCACCCCACCCCCCACTCATGCCCTCACCCTCCTGGTGTCTGTGTCCATTGGTTAGGCTTATATGCATGTATACAAGTTCTTTGGTTGATTTTTTTTAAATCCTCACCAGAGGATATTTTTCCATTGATTTTTAGAGAGAGTGGAAGAGAGAGGGAAAGACAGAGAGAAACATTGATGTGAGAGAAGCACATGGATTGGTTGCCTCATGCAGGAGCCCTCCAGGCAGGGAAGGAGCCTGCAACTTAGGTACATGCCCCTGACCGGAGTCAAGCAGGGACTCATTAGTCCACAGGCCAACGCTTTATCAACTGAGCCAAACTGGCTAGGGGTGACATTTAAATTTTTTTGTTGAAACATTAAAAGCTCTCTTATTCTCCCTCAAAAATGTAGAGGGAATAGAAAGCCAGTACAACTAATATTTTTTTAGAACATTGTATATACTTTGAAACATTAGAAGCATTGAGAATTCAAATGCTTCTTTGAAAAAACAAAAACAAAACAGCAACTTATCAAGAGTGCTTTGAATAGGTTGACTTCTTGTATAAGTTGAAATATTGACAAGAATCTTTTCTATGCTCTCTCAAACTTTGTATTTCAAAGTTTGAATGGGCTTGCAGCATTGGATCTTTTGCATTTAAAATGTCAAGAAATATCTTTGAAAATTCTTTTGATGTAAATGTGTGTGTGTGTGTGTGTGTGTGTGTGTGTGTGTGTGTCTGTAACTTCTTTGGGACATCTCCATCCTTCTCAACACATGCGCTTTCCTTATTTTGTGTTGATGTTTGCCTTCACTAAATTCCCCCAGCTGCATAGGTAGAGTCTCTTCAAAGTGGAAGTGTCAGTATCCCCATGATCAGCTATTTCTTTTGTAAGTCCATTTACCTCCTATTTGATTGTCACTTTTAGCATTATCACTTTTTGTTTCTTTGCTGCATTTAAATAATTGTTGACCAACTCCTTCTTCTGATTATCTATTTTTTGTAAAGTTTTGTATGAATTTATCATTGTGAGACAAAGAAGTAACAGACTACACTTAACTATCTATGAATTAACTGATGAGAGATACACATTAAATAATCATTGAAAGACTTAGAAGTGATGTGGTGGGTCATTGATCATGATGTATAATGATTTGTAGGCTGAAAAACTAACAGTGAAGTTTGTACTTTATATAATTACTTCTAGTCAATGTAATGTAAATATGTTGTAACTATACATAAGCATACTGTAAAACTGAAATTTAAATGTTTATATAAAACATATATTTGGAGGGGAGTGTTATTTAATTAAACCATGGTAAATAAATTTGTTCAGAATTAGAATTATACTAAACAATTCACAATCACCCTTCACACATTCTCTTGCAAATTTGCCTATAAATATATACACATATAAACATACATTAAATATAGATATACCTTATTTTACACCTAAATTATGAACTAAGTGTTTGTATGCCCCAAAATTCATGTGTTGATCCCCTTCCCCCTAATGTGATGTTATTAGGAAATGAGTACTTGGCTAAGTAATTAGGTTTAGATGAAGAAATGAAGGCAGAGCCCCCCATAATGTGTGTGTGTGTGTGTGTGTGTGTGTATTCTATCTACATTTTTTTTTCTACTCAACCTGGTAATTAGGACAAATTACTCTGCTGAGTATTCAGAGATCTGAGTTGGTTTGTTTACAAAAGCACCTATAGAACCTCACTACTAGGATCATCTATTTTGATAAAAGAAAAGGGAAAAATAGGACTCAAATACAGGTAAATGTTCAAGTATGATGCCAGGCTATTGCTAAAGTTATTTTCTAAAATAAGAATGAATGTTTAGATTAAAGTAGACTAGAAAACATTTGAAGTCAGTCCAACAGATAATTGAGGGGAAAAGGGACTTGCCTAGCATAGATAGTTTCCCAGCTTTATTGAAAGATAATTGACAAATAAAAATTGTATCTATTTAAAATATACAACTTGATGTTTTGATATATATATACACTGTGGAATAATCACTACAACAAAGTAATGATATAACTATCACTTTACATAGTTCCCATTTTATTTGTGTGTGTGGTGATAACACTTAAGATTTACCCTTTTAGCAAATTTCCAGCATATAATATGGTTTTGTCAAATATAGTCACATTTCTGCACATTAGATCTCCAGAACTTATTTATCTTGAATAACGAAAATTTGTACCCTTTGACATTGCCCCATTTCCTCCTCCCTCCAGCTCCTGGGAAGTGCCATTGTACTCTCTGCTTCTATAAGTTTGATAATTTTTGATTCCATATATAAATGAGATTATGCAGTGTCTGTTTTTATGTAAATGTATACACAATATAAAAAGCAGCAACTTTGAATACAAGAACACAAAGTGGTATGAGAGGAGTAGAATTGTAGAGTTTCTGTATGTAATTCATGTTAAATTGATATCCATTCTTGAACCCAACCAACCATTACATATAAAATCAGCCTCTAATTCATAGAATGGAGTGTATATAACACATACACCTCACTCTTAAAACAGGACTCTAGTTAAAATGTAGAAGAGAAGAATGTATTGGGATATATAACCAATAGTGTCTGATACAGTGTTATTGCCAAAAGCTTTAAAAAGTGTGTGTGGCCCTGAATGGTGTAGCTCAGTTGGTTAGAGAATTGTCTCATGGACCAAAGGGCCATGGGTTCGATTCCAGTCAGGGCACACACCAACGTTTCGGGTTTGAACCCTGATTGGGTTCACAGATGAGAGGCAACCAGTCAATGTTTTAGTGTTTCTCTATATCTCTCTAGCCCTTCCTCTTGCTCTAAAACAGTGGTTCTCAAACTTCCTAAAGCCACGACCCTTTAATACAGTTCCTCATATTGTGGTGACCCCAACCATAAAATTATTTTCGTTGCTACTTCATAACTGTAATGTTGCTACTGTTATGAATCATAATGTAAATATCTGATATGCAGGATGTATTTTCATTGTTACAAATTGAACATAATGAAAGCATAGTGATTAATAACAAAAACGATATGTAATTATATATGTGTTTTCCGATGGTCTTAGAGGCGACCCCTGTGAAAGGGTCGTTGGACCTCCAAAGGGGTCGCAACCCACAGGTTGAGAACCGCTGCTCTAAAATCAATGGAAACATATCCTCAGGTGAAGATTTTTAAAAACTTTGTGTGTGGGGGGGAAGGAGTTGTTATTTACTGATTGCAGGACACAAAGGAAGTGGTAGCACTAATACTCCTCCCACACACTATAACAAAGTCAAAAGACAAACCCATTCTGCTCAGTTTCAGCTGAAACATCAAAGGTTAAGAATAATTCACAAGTACTGATCACCTTGTAGCCAGTACGCAGGAGTTACTAAGAGAGTGTAAAGTCAAGTTGACTTACATGAAACCATGATTCTCCTTATGAGTACAAAGATATTTTAGTGAAAATGTACAAAAAGGAAATGCATTTGAAAAGAGTTGCCATTATGCTGTACATCACCTCAGTGATCCATGGTGAGGGAGGGAAACTGTTTTCCACTCATCTCCACACAAGTGAGAAGAGCTCTGAAGGGACCACTCAATGGACACAAATTTGAATGGAGCAATGGCCATTATCTGATCCTAAAGAAGTGTAAAAACTACTTCTGGAGTAACCTGAAGCTGGCAGAGAAGAGAGAAAGAGGATTGATTGCAAGGTAGTTAACCTACTTCCACCAATCACAAAGTGAAACCAGAAGCACATCCTACCTTGGGAAACCAGGTTGGGGTGATTATAAAAAGTATCCAATACAGATTTAATGCAGTCTTTATCAAACTGCCACCAGTGTTTGGGGCAGAAATATAAAAATACATCCTAAAACGCATATGGAAACTTGAGATCCCAACTAGCCCAAACAATTTTGAATAAGAATAACAAAGTTGGATAGTTTACACTACTTGATTTCAAAACACATTGCAAGGCTACAGTAATCAAAACAGTGTCGTACTGGCATCAAGACAGATACATGGAATAAGTTAGAGGGCCCCGAAATCAATCCTCAGCTATATGCTCATCTTTTCAACAAGAGGGCCAAGACCAGTCACCAGGGAAAAGACATTCTTTCCAACTAATGGTGTTGGGAAAACTTCATGTGTATATGTTAAAAATAAAGTTAAACTCATACCTTATACTGTATGAAAATTAATTTAAAATAGATCAAAGACTTAAATATAAGAGCTAAAACTATAAAACACTAGGGGGAAAGTTATAGGAAGCGGGATTTGGTAATTATTTCTTGGATATGACATCAAAACCACAGTCAACTAAAGTAAAAATATTTAAGATTACCTACATCAAATTTTTTTTTAAAATCCTATGCATCAAACAGCATAATCAATAGAGTAAAAAGGCATCCTAAAAGAATGGAAGGGAATATTTGCAAATCATATATCTGATAAAGGATTAAAATTCAGGATATAAAAAGAACCTCAACAGCAAAAAATAAAAAATAAAAATAAATTAAAAAATTTTTCAAACAACCTGATTTTTAAAAAATGGCAAAGAACTTGAACAGATGTTTCCCCAAAGAAGACATATAAGTGACAAAAACTATATGAAAATATTTTCAACATCAGTAATCATTAAGAAAGTACAATCAAACCCACAATGAAATAAGGTACCATTAGGGTAGCCATTAGGATGGCTATTTTCAAAATTTCTATACTAATAAAAGGTAATATGCTAATTAGACCAGGTAAATTGGCCATCTTCCGGATGTCTGACTTCCTTCTGGACAAAGCCATGGTGGTGGGGGCCAAGGTAGAGGAAGTTATGGGCAAGATCAGGCTGGCAGGGGGTTAGGAATGAGATCAGGCTGGCAGGGGATTAGGTGTAATCAGGCCGGCAGGGAAGGGTAGTTGGGGGTGACCAGGCCAGCAGGGGTGAACTGTTGGGGGTGACCAGGATGGCAGGAGAGGGCCATTGGGGACAACCAGGCTAGCAGGGGAGGACAGTAGGGGGCATTAAGCAGGCAGGCAGGTGAGTGGTTAGGAGCCAGTGGTCCTGGATTGTGAGAGGGATGTCTGACTGCAGTTGGACATCCCCCAAGGGATCCCAAATTGGAGAGGGTGAAGGCCAGCCTGAGGGACAACCCCCCTCCCATGCACGAATTTCGTGCACTAGGCCTCTAGTAGAAAATAAGTGTCATGAGGATGTGAATAAATTAGAAATCTTGTGCACTGTTGGTGGGAATGTAAAATGGTACAGCTGTATGGGGTTTCCTCAAACAATTAAACATTAAATTACTATATGATCAAGCAAATCTACTTCTAAGGATATACCCTCAAAGAATTAAAAGCAGGGTTTTGAAGAAATATTTGTAAACCTATGTTCATAACATTTCTGTTCACAACAGCTAAGCAGCAAAAGCAACCCAAGTATCCATTGATTGAAAGATGGATAAACAAAATACGGTATATGCATACAATGGAACATTATTCAGACTTTAAAAGGAAGAAAATTCTGACATGAGTGAACCTTAGGACATATGCTAAGTAAAATAAGCCAGTCACAAGAGAACAAATACTGTATGATTGATTTCACTTATATGAGGTATCTAGACTAGTCAAATTCCTAGAGGCGGAAAGTAGAATGGTGGATGGCAGGGGTTGGTGATAGTGGGGAAGTTGTTATTTAATGGGTATAGAGTTTCAGTTTTATAACATGAATAGAGTTCAGGAGATTGGGTGCACAACAATGTGAAAGTACTTAACACCACTGAATTGTGCACTTAACGATGACTAAGGTAGGGAATTTTATCTTGTGTATATTTACCACAGTTTAAAAAACAAAACAGCCAGGGGATTGTCAAGGGTGGGGAAAAAGAAAAAGAAGAAGAAGAAGAAGAAAAGGACACATATGTAATACCCTTTGTAATACTTTAAGCAATAATAAATAAATAAATAAATAAATAAATAAATAAATAAAATAAAAAATAAATAAATAAATAAAAAACAAACAAAACCACAACATATCATAGGGGATTCCAGGCAATGAAACCCTAATAGTGAATGTCAATAAAATCCCAAAAACTGAGAAAGAATCAGATCAAGAGAAGTGTCTCTAACAGGAAGTAGCAGTCAGATAAGGGGATTTCTACAAAACCCACAAAAAAACACTGAGTTAGGAAGCCATCAACAACATACATCTGTGCTTCTCTGCCTATAGCTTTCTCCCCTCCTGTGTGGGGTCAAAAAGAGTAGCTATTAAATAGAGGGTTGATTGAAGCAAAGGGGAAAAGGGGAAGCAAGCAGAACATCTCGTCCTCTGAATGCTTCCAGGTCTGAAATAGTTCACGTCAGAAGAAGGAAGAGGTTTTAAACTGAAGATTCAGTTTGAATAGATGAGCTTAGAGTTTTGATATCATGCTGGAGATAAAATTTCTGAAATGATACTGTTCTTGTTACTGATAGGGACCCCAAACTACTAACTGTTGAGATGAGTTACTACAGGATGAGTTTTGAATGTATTGGGCCCAAAGTAGCAAATAAAAAATATATATTATTGGATAGCTAGATTTTGTGAAATTCAGAATCCAACTGCTTTGAAGTGCAGTAAGCAATAATGTGGAATATAATAGTCATAAGAGCCTCCAGTGTCTAGTATGCAATGATTTAAAGATGGTTTGGGGTTGAGTTGGTTGCCTGGCAGCATTCTTTTGATTCATCTCACCTCCAGTGCCTGCTGTACTGAACTTGTGGGGTACTGTTTCTCACCAGATCTCCAGTGGCCTTTAGAAATAAGCAAAGGTAGAGATGGTCACTACTGGACCAAGCATTCTGTGTACCTAGGCCTCAGTTTTATACTATTTCATTCCACTTGTTGTTGCAGCCTGGATTTATAACTTTGTGCTATGCAGTTGCATTTACTGGCTAACTGACTTTGCAGAAATCTCAGTAGCTATGTTCTTGTTTCATTTAATAAGCTTTCTGTGACTTGTGAAGGGCAGAGCCCGACAGAGTGGGCATCCAGTCCATAAAAAACACAATGGCCCATCCAATGTGGCTCAGTGATTGGGCACTGATCTATGAACCAGGAGGTCACGGTTGGATTCCTGGTCAGGACACACGGGTTTCAGGCTCAATCCCGAGTGAAGGATGTGCAGGAAGCAGCCAATCAATGATTCTCATAATTGATCTTTCTATTTCTCTCTCCCTCTCCCTTCCTCTCTGAAATCAATAAAAATATGTATTTAAAAAACACACAATGAATTTTCTGATGCCTTTCAGTCACTTGGAAAACAGTAATTGGGTCCTAATACTTGATAAATTCTATGAAAAAAAGCATCGAATTGGGTAATGGATAGATTGGTTGATATATACATGTATGAAGAGGAAGGAAAGGATACTGTTTGGTGAGTGGTTAGAACAAACGTTTTTTTTCTCATTAAAAGAATTTTTACTGTCTATACAAATTTGTATTTATTTTTCCAGCCAATTCACTCTGTATGTATGTGTAGGGTAGACAGATTTGGAAAATTAAAATACAGATTTCCCAGTTAAATTTGAATTTCAGATCAACCAAAAATATTGCAAATATAAGAAGCACAAACATTGCATGAGAAACACACTAAAAAGAAACCATGTTTTTAAATCTGAGATTTAAATTTAACCGGATATTTTTTATTTCACCCGAAGGCCCTGCATAGGTCACAACAATTTTTCTTATCTTTTAAGTTGTTAAGTGTTTGGGGTTTTTCTCAATTTCCTGCTTACACCTCTCAGTGAACCCTTAGGTAGTGATGCAGCGCAGGGACTGGGGGCAGGAAAGGAACGCGCAGCAGAGGAAACAGAGATTGCTGCCCTGTAAGGGCGGAAAGGACCTGTAGGAAGGGGAAGCAGCAAAGGATGACAAGCTTCCTACTTGGAAGCAGGACCAGAGGAATCCAGTGAAAGCAGTGTATTTGGAAGGTGAAAACCACTGCAGGAACAAACATGAAGACAGGATGCACTATCACTGAGAGTAACTGGAACTGAATTTAGCAGAGGACTCCTAGAAGCAGTGTAAGGACCATCACCGTGTTTTTCTGTCTTTCCCCAGGAGTATAAAGTTTCTATTTCACTTCCCGCTGTAAGGAGCCTTCCCCTGTGGTCTGAGAGGCAGAGTCTGCTGCTTTGCCTTCAGTGCCTTCAGGCTTCTGTTTCATAGAGGAGACATTTCCAGGCCGGGCTTTGTGTCTTTTGTACAACAACCACTGTTCATCTCCTCCAGGCTGGCAACATACAGGGGAAACTTTCTAAAGTCTCTCTTTTTTAAGTTTTATTTTATTGTTTAAAGTATTACATGTAGTATTACATATGTCTCCTTTTTCCCCCATTGACCTCCACTCAGCCAACCCCCCTCCCCCCCC
>NW_005871058.1:9896481-9913838 GCF_000147115.1 Myotis lucifugus
CCCCTTCCCTGCCTTCCCACTGAAGTTTGATAGTCTGTTCTATGCTGCTTTGTCTCTGTATCTATTTTTGTTCATCAGTTTATAGTGTTCATTATATTCCATAAATGAGTAAGATCATGTGATATTTATTTTTCTCTGACTGGTTTATTTTGAACTGGCTATCAAATTTTCACATCCGGTGAGGTCTATAAAGTGCCTTCAGCTAGGTGTGATTTACTGCTGAGTTCTATGCTTCCATCCAAACCCACACTCTGCCTTTAGCAACTTGTTAAAACCTTTAGCCGAATGTTTATAGCAGCTTGTATGAGTTATTTATTACCCCAGGTAAGTAAGTGTTCATGACCTGTCTCCCCTTGAAGGTGCCTTTCAGTTTGACTTCGTTTTCAGTTGAGTTGACTGCCCTGTGACCTCAGATTTCTGATGAGTTTAAGAAAAGTTGCGAATTTCCAAATTACCCAGCTTTACTTAGTTGTGGTAAAAGTGGGAATGACGCCCTTTCCAGTTTTCTGCATGAACCTGAGTCTTCCCCTCCAGTGGCTGTGTGACCAGAGATCCAGCCATGCAGCCTTTACACAATGAAGTTTTGGCTCAACTGCAGAGGGATAAATTTCAGCCACACTTGGGAATCAGACTAGAATGAGAGGCAAGAACTACCTCATCCCAAACTGATTTGCATCAGGGTGAGCTCCTGTACATTTCCAAAGTAGCTGGCTACCGTTGAGGGCTTAAGACCCTCAATGTGGACAGTGTGTTTCAGGGAGGTCTCAGCTGATAGGTCCTGACATGTCCACAGTTACAGATATAAAAAGTAGGACTGGAGGTTCCTGTGGTGAAAATGCCAAGGCAGCAGAATAGGGGAGATGCAAGATTTTCCCATGCTACAGTGTCGTCATCAAAATGCTTAGAATGCAACCCTTAAACCTGTGAGCAGAAGGCTCCCCAGCCATGCATCGAAAACACCCATGTGCAGCATCAGAATTCCTCCCTGGCCTCTGACATCCTACCTGCCAGATTGCTGGGCATTGCCCCAGTGCGATAGTGAGAGGACAGCTAAGCAGCTGCTATTGCCTCTGCATCTGTGATATTGTCTCCTAGTAAATGTCCCAGAAAAACTGATGTGATGTGAATGTATGGGTTGACTGTGCTCTATACAGTACTAGTGGCCCAGTGGCCCAGTGCACAAAATTCGTGCCAGGGAGGGGTGGGGTGTCCCTCAGCCTAACCTGTACCCTCTCCAATCTCAGACCCTTTGGGGGATGTTGACTGCCGGTTTAGGCCTGATCCCAGGATGTCTGACAGGCCTGATCCCAGGATGTCCCTGGATATCTGGCAGACCTAATCCCAGGATGTCCGACTGCCGGGATTGGGCCTAAACCGGCAGTTGGACACCTCTCTCACAATCCCGGACCACTGGCTCCTAATCGCTTGCCTGTGTGCCTGCCTGATTGCCCCTAACCGCTTCTGCCTGCCAGCCTGATCGCCCCCCAACAGCTCCCCTGCTGGCCTGATTGACGCCTAACTACCCCGCTGCTGGCCAGATCACCCCCAAGGCTTTTATTAATATAGATATGACCCTTCGCAATAAATTTCACTAACCCTGCTTTACAATAAGGGCTTGACAATTTAATCATCGGGGCCAGACACCAAGATTTCCTTTCTTTGAATAGTGGAGGGAATAATTATCTTGTCTTTAAGTTGCCCTGAACATCAAATGAGATAATGACTTAGAAAAGTACAAAAACACCATATAAAGACAACTGTCTTTTTCATGTACTGAAAAGACAATAAAGTGGTAAAATGAAAAACACTATTTCTATTCTCCCTCTTCCTTCCTTTACAGCCTTTATTTAAACTTTGAAATTTAGAAAAATTTCACTCTTATTTTCATTTCTTTACAGTCAATGTTATTTTGTATTAGTTTCAGGTTTTATATTAGTTACAGAATAGTAGTTAGACAATCATATACTTTACAACGTGTTCCTCGATATTTCCAGTACCCACCTGGCATCATACCGTCTTACAACACTGTTGAGTATATTCCCTATTTAAGTGACAATAAGTTTACAGGTTCCTTCCAATCTTTCTTTTGTGTTGCTCACCCTTCCTTTTCTTTCTCATGTCTTCACTAATTTTCTTTATATAGTATCTCAATTGGCCCTCAAAGCTCAGTGAAGGCACTGGGACACGCTTAATCCATTTTACAGATCAGGAAACTGAGGCCAATTTCAGTTGGCTATGGAACTGGACTCAGCACACAGGGAGCCCTCACAACTGTGCTCTCCACTTTTTCTAAGGGACAGCTGCAGGGCAAACAGAACAAACCTCCCTGTGAGGCTTTCAAGCCTCGTTCTCAAGCACCTCTTCATCATGGATGCTCCACATTATTTCCTCTCCCCCGCCCCCACCCCCATTCTTTACTGCCCCCCCCCCCCCGTTCTGGGGAACAGGTGGTAGGCTTCACACTCACTGTGCAGGCGTGCACCTCCATGGGGCAGGGTGGGAACTGGGTGCAGGGTGGGCGCAGGCTTGCTTTTGGGCCAAGGCAGGAGAAGGAGTCCTGGCCTCTCAAGTGCACAGGCCGTGGCAAGGCTGGTTAGCACGGGAGCTTCACCAAACCGCCGCAGTGGGGTACCCAGCAGTGCGGCACTCTTCCACCAAGGTGGCGCTGCCCCTCAACCCCTGCCTCAGGGCTGCGAGTCTGCACCCCTCAGTGTGGGCGTCCTTCCATGCCAGCAGTCACTGCCTCTTGTTTCCCGCATCTTGGGGCCACAGCAGAACCTCGCTCTCCACGGGCAAGGCAGATCCCTGCCCACCAGCACCCTGCCCCGGCCTGAGCCCCCTCCAGTGCATCCCACCTTGGTGCCGCTCTGCGCCCCTTGGGCTGCCTGCCTCCTGGCCAGCCACTTTGCCGAAGCCGTGGCGCTTGCCCAGGAGCTGCCCCTCAGGCAGAGGCCTGTCCGCGCACCTGCAGACCCCATGGCCGCGGCTCCTGGCTGGCAGCTTTGCTGAAGCTTCCTCTTCCTTCAGGCACTCTCCTCAGACCTCTGGGTCCTTGGCTCTGGGGGCCTCACCCTTCTGTGGCTCCCTGCAGCCCCCTCTCTACTCAGCTCTCCCGGGCCGCCCACCTGTCAGGACGCTGCCGGGGCGCCTCGCTGGGAGTAGTGTGGTTCTGGGGTAAGAGCTGGGGGTGTGGGGAGCAGCTCCAGTAAAGTTTAGTAAACCCCCAGGCCCCTAGGCCCTCCTTGAGAGGAGTCCAGGGCCAGCGGGAAGCTTGACTTCCTCCATCACTGGGAGCAACCCAAGCCTCCTGCTTGCTCCAGCTCCATGGCTGCCACCATCTTCAGTAGTCTTCAGTCTTCGCTCTGCACCTGTGTATGCAAATTAACCAGCATCTTTGTTGGGTTAATTTGCATAGTTGCTCTGATTGGCTGGTGGGTGTAGCGGAGTGGCGGAGTGGCAGATTGATGGTTAATTTGCATGTTTCTCTTTTATTAGTGTAGATATGCTCAGTATACAATGAGCAATAGGGAGATCTCCAGTTCTGGACATTGACCTGTGGCTTATAAGTCCTACAAAAAGATCATTATAAAAGTTGTACATTTGTAGTGAGTACATGGTGCAATATACAGATCTTGTAGCATAGAAACCCATATCTGAAGCCTATATGATCATGTTGACCAATGTCACCCCAATAAATTTAATAATAATTTTAAAAGTTGGACAAAATTCTAAAACAGCTAAGACAAAACTTGAGGGACTCTAATTGGTTATGACTTACTGTTTATATTTTACCTGCCTGCAAGGAAAAAAATAAATATCTCTTTGTAGGATGATATTATTCATAATCTCTATTGTTGTTACATACTACTAGAGGCCCAGTGCATAAAAAATGTGCTCGGGGCGGGGGGGTGTCCCTCAGTGCGACCTGTGCCCTCTTGCAGTCTGGGAGCCCTCGGGGGATGTCTACCTACCAGCAGTAGGATATCCCTCTCACAGTCCAGAACCCCTTGCTCCTTACTGCCCACCTGCTTGCTGCTCCTTAGCGCTGCCACAGAGGCGGGAGAGGCTCCCACCACTGCCACTGTGCTCGCCAGCCATCAGCCCGGCTTCTGGCTGAGCGATGCTCCCCTTGTGGGAGCGCACTGACCACCAGGGGGAAGCTCCTGCATTGAGCATCTGCCCCCTGGTGGTCCGTGCACATCATAGCAACTGGTTGTTCTGCTGGTTGTTCTGCTGTTCGGTCTATTTGCATATCACCTTTTTATTATATAGGAGGCCCAGCATTTAATAAAATATTATTAGGCACCCTTAAAAGAGAAAAGAAAGAAAAGGACTAAATGACAAAGCATCAATTAACAAGCCAAAAGTCTCAGACACTGATAATATCAAACAGGAAATTTAAAATAAAAATGATTTGTGTGTTCAAATTAAGAGATAAAAGTATAAAGAGGTTCAACAACATGGAAATTATTCAAGTCAAATAAGAGTTCTAGAACTGAGATAACTAATAATTCTAATTTAACATCATTTCATTAAGGATTAATTGACGGCAAGATAGAACCCAAGAGATTACTGCAACCTTCACAGTGACTTCAGGATGACTTGCAGGAGGGCTGCTGAAACAATGAATACACTAGACAAGAAATATGAATTTGGAAGTCATGGGGGGCCAGGTGGAAACCTCTTTCATGAAGAGGCACTTGGAGTCAGGGTCCTGCCCACTTTTTTATTCACTTTGAATACACATTTGCCCTTTAGCAACGCATACTGGCAGATCAAAGGTAAAGTTTGGTAAACAATGTAAAGAGGATCAGGTCAGGAAATTGCCTTCAGCCATCACAATCACAGCAGGGCAAACTACTGAATATCAAAGTCCATTGGCTTTCCAAAGTCTCTTTTGCACTTTCAAGCAAATGCTTGTTATGCGTCGACCTCCAGCAAGAGATAAAAGTATTTAAAAAGAAAGGAATGGCCATTGGCATCAAATATTTCTGAGAAAGAACAGATAAGCAAATGTTATTGCTTCTGCATCTGTGATATTTTCCCCAACTAAATGTCCCAGAAAAACTACTTACTTGTAAGTTTAGATAATATATACAAGAAATATTCAATGGCTGTAGTGAAATATAGTCTTTGTTGGATTTTGTTAGGCCCATTTTGTTAAATTAGAGAAAATAATTTAGATTGGCCTGGATTAATCCTACCTAGCTATGTGTGTGAGTGTGTGTGTGTGTTATTTGCAAAATAGGACAAAATTGAGCTTTAAACAATAATTGGGACTCTGATCCAGACATGGATTTGTCTTCCTTACTTTCAATGCCTCTGATAGCCCCATTAGTCTTGGATTTACAGGGCAATTCATTAATCTCCGTGGTATTCCTTACAACATGCCTTCTGACAAAGAAATTCATTTCAAGGCAAAGGAAGTGGGGCAATAAATAACAATTCACTGGACATGCCCCACCACCCAAAAGCTGCTAGCTTGGTAGAGCAGAAGAGTGACATAAATGTTTTTTGAGACCCAAATGTGGTGAATCTGGAAGACAGTACTTTAGAAACATATAACATTACATATATATATATATATATATATATATATATATATATATATATATAATTTTGTTCAGTTTGCCATGGATATTTTACTTTATTGTATTTTGTCATATAAACAAATTTAGCTCTTATATTGTCATTGTGTCAATTTTGAATGGCTTTATTCATCTTGTTTCTAAAGGTCTTTCTCACTTAAAGATAATAATAAAAAAATCCAACAATGCATATTTTCTTCTAAAATGTTAATGTTGTCATTTTTATACATAAATATATGATCCACAAGGAGAATAGAAGAGCTAGTCTATTCCCACCACAAGAGGCTTATTTTAAAAAATATGAGGCATTATTGCCTGTGGGTATATTGCACTAGGCAGCCAGGATGCTTGGGTCAGGTCTCAAGTCTATCACTTGTCATCTGTGTGATGTTGGATAAAGACATAATCTCTTTTTTATTTCGTTTATTTTTATTTTAAAATATATTTTTATTGATTTCAGAAAGGAAAGGAGAGGGAAAGAGAGATAGAAACATAAATGATGAGAGAGAATCATTGATTGGCTGCCTCCTGCATACCCCCTACTGGGGATCCAGCCTGCAACCCAGGCATGTGCCCTTGACCAGAATCGAACCTGGGACCACCCTTCAGCCCGCAGGCTGACGCTCTGTCCACTGAGCCAAACCAGCTAGGCCAGTGGTTGGCAAACTGGCTCATGAGCCACATGCGACTCTTGGTCCCTTGAGTGTGACTCTTCCACAAAATACCACGTGCGGGTGCACACGTACAGTGTGATTGAAACTTTGTGGCCCATGCACAGAAGTCGGTATTTTGTGGAAGAGCCACACTCAAGGGGCCAAAGAGCCACATGTGGCTCGAGAGCCGCAGTTTGCCAACCACTGAGCTAGGGCATAACCTCTTTTTTTAAAAAAAATATTTTCTTTTATTGATTTGAGAGAGGAAGGAGAGGGATAGAGAGATAGAAACATCAATGATGAGAGAGAATCACTTATTGGATGCCTCCTGTATGCCCCTCGTTGGGAACAGAGCCCACAACCAGGGTCAGGAATCAAACCCATGACCTCTTGCTCCATGTGTTTACATTCAACCACTGAGTCACACCAGCCTGGGCAGGACATAACCTCTTAATAGCTCACTTCCAGTTTGTAAAATAAGGGTGATGATAATAGTATTAGAGCTGTAATGATAAAACTAGCATTAATAAAGTGCTTAGGATGAGATAATCACATGTTTTGTATATTCTTTCTTTTAAATGTTGCTGGCAAGTGTTGTGCCCAGATTTCAAGATTCCCAAGAAACCACATCAGGGGGCCAATTCGATGCAAAAGCATAAGAATCTGTATTTCAAGTTAACTTGGGCTCCCCATCCACCAGGCTCACCGACACCAAGGCAAACCAAGTGGCTGAGCGCGCCCAACCCCGCCCAGAGACCGGTTATATAGGGGGGGGTTGGAGTAAGGGAGGAGAAAGGACTGTGCTTTGCCGATTGGCCAGGCACAAGTCGATGTCCCGTTCCTGGGTGTGGCTAGCAGAGTCTTAGACTTCCGTGAAGAAGCTCCTTGCCCAACACGTGGCCAGGGTAAGATGGAGGACGTAGCCCTTACCCTGGGGGGAAGGTGGAGGGCGTAGCCTTCGCCCTTTCAGCAAGATGTTCACTCATATTTTTAGATAAATTTTGATAGCTATTTTCAAGTATCAGAAGGAAAATCTATTAGTACTTCAATTAAGTTGACATTGATCATTTAGATATGTTAGGTCGGAGGGAGCCCAGGATGGATGCATGCAGATGTGTGAAGAGATAATGGACCCTCCCTGGAATTTCTAACAGGTCAGCGTGCCATACAGATGGCCACACAGATACCAGCTCCTCCCTAGAATCCACAACGACCCCCACACAGATACTGACTCCTTCCTGAATACCCTGCTGACCCCTGTGGCGGGAGCTTCCTCAGCTCATGCCCCCCGCCCCTCACTAAACACCTGTATAAGAGAAGTGCCGCCCCTCCCTGTTGGTGCGAACTCACTGGCCCTGTCTTCAGGGCTCCTGGGTCTCGCCTGAGAACACCTGGGTCTCGCCCAAGAACACGGATTAAACCTCTTTTCCCTCTTCTGACCGGCTTGATTCTCTTTTCCTGCGTCACGAACCTAACAAGTTACATTTAGGAGAAGTAACTTTTTTCTTACAATATTGATGCTTGCAATCCAAAAGCATGTTTTTCTATTTTTAAATTTTTTTTGTTCAAGAGTTTTAAAGTTTTATTCCTTTTGGTTGTGCATATTTCTAATTATTTTGTATCTATGATTTTTATTATTTAGTATCTCTTGTGAAAGGGAGCTATTATTTTACTTAATCTTACTGTCTATTCCAACATATAATAAAGCAGTTAATATTTTTATTAAGTACTTTAAAAAAATCTTTACATATTCTCTTTAGTAAAAAACAAACAAAATGTCAATCCATTTTATGGTATTTATGGTATCAGCTGTCTCCTGCACACTCCCTATTGGGGATCCAGCCCGTAACCTGGGCATGTGCCCTTGACCAGAATAGAACCTGGGACCACCCTTCAGCCTGCAGGCCGACTCTCTGTCCACTGATCCAAACCAGCTAGGGCATAACCTCTTTTAAAAAAATTTTTTTTATTTTATTGATTTGAGAGAGAGAGGAAGGAGAGAGATAGAGAGATAGAAACATCAATGATGAGAGAGAATCACTTATTGGATGAATAAGTGATAAATCACTTATTTATGGGGGGGGATACCAATACAAAATTTAAGGTAAGACTTACTAATGAAATCAGAAAGAACTTACTCAAAAACAGTCTTTCCACAACCCCACCTCCGCCTTGCATACTTGATCAAGAAATGAATAAGCCTGCCTCCTGAGAATGCTGCGTCACACATACCAGAAGCCTGTCTGCATAACCCTGGAGACGCATTTCCTTCCCCCTTTTGGTAGCTTAGCTAAAAGCTGGCTCAAATTGATTGAGCCAATCTGCAGAAAGATAGCAAGGCTGAGCTCAGCTTTTCTGGTCTGCAAAACCATTTTAGGGCCTTTGGCATACCAACCTTGGCCATCAGTATGCAGACACCCTAACATGGTCCCTGCGCCCCAGAATCGAACCTGGGACTCAGGGACCATGTTCTCGTATTCTAGGGAAACTAGGTATTCTATCTCATCTTAGGCTAATCTATACCTGTGTCACAAAGTGGCAAGGTGGAGCCTACTCTCTCCCTTTCTCTGGGAGGGCCCTTCGTGTGTTTGCTATCTCCTGGCTACGACAAACCCCCTCTGCCAGAACCTTTGCCGTGACATGTGCAGGACATCCATGTCAAGCCATTTTTGTGGAGCAGTGAGTGTTTGAGAAGTGTGCCCACTTTATTATTTCTCTGCTTGAAAGTTTGTGTCCAATAAATTCGATGTCTGCATCATGTTGCACTAGTGACCCATCACCCCTTGTACAACACTGATAATACCCAGACACAAATTCGAAAATTACTCTGTAGTTGGTAGACATAGAGAAATAAGAAAAAGGAAGAGATAAGAGGAAGAATGTCAGGATATTCCCTCGTGCACAAGTTCTCTGTGTCTGAGGCAACAGTAGGGTTGCAGCTCATTTGTAAACTTGTTGGAGGTTCATACAGAGATTTAAAAACAGAAGTTTAAGCTTTAGTTTAGAAACAGAATTAAAAGTCATAACTCCTGTTTAGCATTCAACTGTTAGTTTAACCTTCATCTCCCTCTCTCTCTCTTTTTTTTTTTGGTTGTCAAGCTTTCTTTTCATCGCTATCAATGTCTGAAGAAGTTACTTATGCAGATCTAAAATTCCAGAACTCCAGTGAGATGGAAAATATTCAAGAGTTTGACCAAGTTGGTGTGAAAGGTAAGATTCTGAGGTATGGATGTTTTGTAAGATGGAAGAAGTATAGAAGGTGGTAGAAGTGTAAGGGTTTTACCAGGACATGTTAGGGAAGAAAAAATATGCAAAATGAATAAATGAATGAATGAATCAAATTAAGATGTATACCATTTCCAGGCCTTTTTGCTAATTTTGCTTCCCACAGCACCTCCTGCTCCTTCCCATGTGTGGCGTCGAAGAGCCTTGGCTCTGATTCTTCTGTGCCTTCTGCTGCTGATTGGACTGGGAGTGTTAGGAAGCATATGTATGTATTTACCCAAGTTTTCTTTGTGTGTGTGTGTGTGTGTGTTTTTAATCTTCACCCAAGGATGTGTTTATTGATTCTTAGAGAGAGGGAGAGAGAGGAAGAGAGAGAGAGAGAAACATCGATAGAAAGAGAAGCATTGATTGGTTATCTCTAGTACGCCCCCTGAAACCTTTTGGTGTATGGGACAATGCTTCAACCCAGCCACCTGGCCAGACCATCACCCACGTTTTGATTGAATAGTAAGACACTTAGAATTGCATGAGTTTTACAAGGAAGTTCACTCTTTGAATTGAGGCTTTGGAATGATTATAAGTGATATGTGAACATAAAGGGGGCCTTATAACGGAGTCCTTACAGTATGGTATTTAGTCTCTTTCCCTCACTCTTGTGAAATGAATGCTTCCCTAGACCTTCAATAGTCTTAATACTATTTCAGCAAAAAGGAGGTGATGGATGTATTGAGGGATTAACATTTTTTATCATTTCTTTTTTTTTAATATGGAGTTTACCTAACTTTGAAAATAGAAATGGAAAAATTGGAAAAGCTACAAAATTTCAAAGACAAACTTCAGAGTAATGTTTCTCTACAACTAATACATAATATGGACAGTCTTGAGAAGATCAGGAACCTCTCTAACACACTGCAAGAAATGGCCACCAAATTATGTTATGAGCTATGTAGAAAAGAACCAGGTAATCCAATATTCTTGTCTGAGTTATTTATTATACAATGAACTAATCCTAGGAGTCACTTGATAATCAGTTTTTCCTTAGGAAGACATTATCTGGGGGAAGGAATTAAATCTGGTTGACAGAGTAGTTAATATTTCTATTTAGTTAAAAAGAAAAGCAGAAAGTAATAATAACATAGACCCTAAAATTACAGGGATGACAGTAACTTAATGAAACACTAAACAATATACAGTTTCTCTAATCTGACATTCATTAGGTTTTTCTGGGTAATGAATTGATAAAAGATTGGGAGAAAAGTATATCTCTTTATAGGTGACTTGGTTCCTAAATTTCAGTGAATTTTTAATAAGAGTCAAGAGAAAATAAAGTTAGGCCTTGCCCTTGTAACACTTTCTATAACTATTATAAATAAAATATGTTCTTTGTGCCCTTGCAAAGTTTCCCAAATATTGAACAAGTCAGAGCAAAAAATGGTCTCTTTGAAGAAGGCAGGATTGATGTGGATTGATGTAGGTTTGTGGGCTTGATTCTCACTACCCAATGTTTCTTAGGATTAGCCTTTATTACCTTGTAGTAATATCAAAAATGACAAAGAGAGAAAGAAATCAATTAATTATTATCCAGGGCTCCTGAGGTAGGAAAATGTGCTAGAAGATAAGTGTTTCATTTGAAATGTGTTGTTCAAATTATGTTTTAGACACATTGTGGTGGTAGAGAGGGGCCTAGAATACAAAATTCATTTTCCTCACCTTTGATGCACAAAGAAAAAAGACAAGTAAATTTGGCTAATTTAACATAGAGGACAATGGGAATAATGAGAATAATGAAGATTATCAAACACATCAAATGGAACTACATTCTTTTTCCAGAGCACAAATGTAAACCTTGTCCAGAGAAATGGGAGTGGCATGAGGACAGCTGCTATCGAGAATTTAAAGCGTCTGAGACATGGCAACAGAGTGACTCCACATGTTCTGCTCACAATGCCAGCCTGGTGAAGATTAAGAACAAAAGTGTATCGGTAAGGTCCTATGGATCTCTGCGTGTGAGGAGGGAAATCATTTTTCCCAGGGTAGAATAAGTAGGAGTGAGGCATGTTGGGGAAGATCTGTATCAATCCAAACATGATTCTGGCTTATTCTAGTTGGAGTATGACATGACTGAAACTTGGCACATTTATCTCAGGTAGCCAAGGTAAAGCACATAAAACTTTAGCTGAGGACCCTAGCATCAGTGTATCCGAGAGGCTGGGCAAATGAATAGATACGGGGCACCCAGAATCAGGTCTGTAAGCATTTTCAAAGTTTAGGATCAACTTTTAGGACACGATTTATGAACATGTATCTAAAAACAGGAGATCTGGAAATTATTCCTGAGGTTTACTAATTCCAAAATACGTACAAAGGATAAGATTTTTTATTTCCACCACTTTGTATTTTTTTTTACTAAGAGAGAAAGCCAATATATACTAGAATAAGAAGATAGTTTGGAAAAAGTATGTATAAAAAAGCAGAATTAAGATGGCAAAGGCAAGTGCCAAGCAAATATATTGCACAGAGTTCCTGGGTCCAAGAAAAAGTGAGTTCTCCGGAAGATTTTTTTATATAGTTATTTTTTCAAATATCTAAATAGTATCTCCATATTTTACATATTACTCAACATTTCTGGTCACTCAGATGGAAATCACATATTTATTTTTCAAGGCAAAACTTCATTTCCCCAGGAGTCTCAGCTTCCCTACTCAAACATCTTTCTCCTTCTTCATAAAAGAGAGGGAAATCAATCCATAGCTCTTCTTCATGTGTTTTTCCTCAAATGACCCATTCATAGTATTTATTAAAAATGTTACTTTGGCTACAAAACTCTGGACTGGTTTTAAGTTCTGTTCTATAACCACTCTCATCTGACTTTGCTACATTTTCTCCTACTCTTTCTATTTCTATTTTCATGTGTTTATAGCCACCTCTTTGCCCCTAGACTGAATATTTACTGCTCAATATTTGAATCCCGAAGTTTGTGAACTTCATTGACTCTAAATTAAGGTTATGAATGGATTGGTAGATCCATGTGAGACATTAACTGATGTATAAATGCTGGAAGAACTCATAGTGAAAAACACTGCCTCAATTTTCTTTAATGACAATGAAAAATAGTAGTATAATGTTAAAAATGTTACCTTAAGACAGTTATTTGTAAGAAATTATGTTGTGAGGTAAAATAAAGAAATGGAAGATAGTTATTTTAACAAACTATCTCTATTTCTGTAGGAATTTATAAAGTCCAAGGAGTTATATGGCTATTGGTTAGGATTATCTCCCAGAAAAGATAAAAAAACTCAGAACATCTTGGATGAAACAATTATCTCCTCTGACTGGTAAGTCTTTAGTCATGTTGAATGTTTCTGGTTGATTTGAAATTAGGGGTTATCCTCAGGAGCAATGTAGGTTACAATTAAAACTGGCTTCAATTGAAATTGTATCCATAAAGAATTACTTTCCATAAAGCTTCCTCATACATCTAATAATGCAAGAAGTTGCCACAAATGTCTTCCCATTATCTTAACAAGTTACTAACAAACTTACGGTAGCCAAATAAGGGAGAATTTCTATGGATTGTGCTTTTATCTAGGAGAACTGTATAAGCCAACAAAATTCAACGGACTCTAACATGTACTTAAAATGATGCTAAGTGCTTAGATTCACAGATGAGCAAAAGATCGATTCTGCCCTTAATTACTTAACCATTAATTCTATGATTAGACTAGCTTTACAGATAAAAAGAATGGAAGGTGAAAATCCTTCAGACAGAATAACAAAAAATAAATTTTAGCTTTGAAATTTGTGTTATCCACTGACTTTTGAAATGACCAATTTGAATGGAAATTCTAGAGATAGACTAGAAGAGAATTTCTGGTAAAGAAAATAAAATGAACTTGAGCCTGGTATATTGCACATATGCTATATCTAAAATATTTCATCGTATAATATATTTAAAATGTAATTATAAATGGATTCATATGTTGTCTTGTTCTGCTTGTAATGAAGATAAAAGCAAGACTTACATAAAGTAATGTCAAAATTTTATTGGTAGTTTATAATCCCTTCAATTTCGGAAGTAGACAAAATTAGACTAAAGAACGAAATCAAGTCTTAATCTGTTGTATACTGTTGCAAGCCGGTGAATTTATACATTCCTGTTTGTTGAGGACACATCAAGCAAACTCAGGGTGACTGTGTTGAGGTGTTTCCACACTGAATCTAAACTCTGAGATTCCTGCATACACACTACTTTGGGCGAGACAGTAAATGGAAGCTTTGACTGCTTTTTGTTTTGGTTGTTTTTCCCTTCAGAAAAAAAAAAAAGCAGGTGTAGGAATATAAGTGAAAAAGACAAGGCAGCCCTAGCTTTGGCAGTTTGCAATGGCAGGACAGAATAGGGAATAAGATAAGTACAAACAGAGGAGAAAAGGATGTATAGTTTAAAGATCTCGTTTGTAGTGAAGGACTAGGGGTAAAGGTTGTTTATGTCTCAGGGGAGAGTGTAAATGGGATCTTGTTTTGAAAAAGTAGAATTTCCATGTGTTTATTTGCAATTTTTGCTATTGGGAAGATAATCTATAATGGGCTGGAAACATAATAGATTATTTCTAATTATAAAGAAATGATACTGAAATAAAAATTATATAATACTATATGTATATAAAACACATTATATTTGTATATAATATATAATTAAATATGTATGTATATATGATTCCCTTTTGGTTTTTATTCTTGATGTTATTTTGGAGTTTGTTTCTGGACAGGTGTGTGATCAATGACATCTGTATTATTTCACCTCAAATAGGAATTTTTACTTTTGAATATTTAATTGAGGAATTTATTTATTGATAAATGATCATTATTTATCAGCTCAAGTATGAATACTAAAGTTTTTTCAAAAGATAATATATTCAATTTACAAGTTTGTCTTAATGCATAATCCCTGACCGATAATCTTGTATTAGTGGCTGGTAATAATTCAGAACTTCAGAGTAAAAATCTCTAAAAAACAACTAGAAGGAGAGAAGGTGAACCTAATATATGGTGACAGGAGAAAATTTGACTTTGGGTGGTGGGCACATGGCACAATATACACATCTTATAACATAGAAACCCACACCTGAAATCTATGTTAATATGACAAATGTAACACCAATAAGTTTAATTTTTTTTTAAAGAACACTTTTCAAAAATGGGGAAAAACTGATGAGAGCCTCAAGAAATCTAATGAGACTCTCGATGTTGTGATAAAGAACCAACTAGAAATTAAGCATACACTGACTGAAATAAAGAATATTATACAGACACCCAATAGCAGACCAGAGGAGCGCAAGAATCAAGTAAAAGATTTGAAATGTGAAGAAGCAAAAAACACCCAACCGGAAAAGCAAAATGAAAAAAGAATCCGAAAATACGAAGATAGTGTAAGGAGCCTCTGGGACAGTTTCAAATGCACCAAAATCAGAATTATAGGGGTACCAGAAGATGAGAGACAGCAAGATATTGAAAACCTATTTGAAGAAATTATGACAGAAAACTTCCCCCACCTGGTGAAAGAAATGGACTTACAGGTCCAAGAAGCGCAGAGAACCCCAAACAAAAGGAATCCAAAAAAGGACCACACCAAGACACATCATAATAAAAATGCCAAGAGCAAAAGACAAAGAGAGAATCTTAAAAGCAGCAAGAGAAAGAGACTCAATTACCTACAAGGGAATACCCATACGACTGTCAGCTGATTTCTCAACAGAAACTTTGCAGGCCAGAAGGGAATGGCAAGAAATATTCAAAGTGATGAATAGCAAGAACCTACAACCAAGATTACTTTATCCAGCAAAGCTATCATTCAGAATTGAAGGTCAGATAAAGAGCTTCACAGATAAGGAAAAGCTAAAGGAGTTCATCACCACTAAACCAGTACTATACAAAATGCTGAAAGGTATCCTTTAAGAAGAGGAAGAAGAAGAAAAAGGTAAAGATACAAATTGTGAACAACAAACATGCATCTATCAACAAGTGAATCTAAGAATCAAGTGAATACATAATCTGATGTACAGAATGAACTGGTGATTATAATGAATCAAGGACATAGAAAGGGAATGGACTGACTATTCTTGGGGGGGGGAAGGGGAGTGGAAGATGCGGGAAGAGACTGGACAAAAATCGTGCACCTATAGATGAGGACAGTGGGTGGGGAGTGAGGGCGGAGGGTGGGGCAGGAACTGGGAGGAGGGGAGTTATGGGGGAAAAAAAGAGGAACAAATGTAATCTGAACAATAAAGATTTAATTTAAAAAATGGGGAAAAACTTAATAAAATGCGTTATATTGTCTTTATCATTGAAATAAATTTTAAAAAACTAGAGGGATATGTCACTTGGAGATAATGTTCGTATTAGATTGATTATTGGTTTTGGTAATTATGAAAAACATTTGAGAAAGACAGTGTCAAAGATTTACTACTGAGCCAGTTAGACTGGAAAATCTAATGGAATTGCATTATTCTAAATCATGTTAGGTATTAGGGAAGGGAGATGCTAGGTCTGAAAGAACAGCAAATACTCCAGATGTGAGAAAGAACAAGGCAGAGAAAAATGAGGCAGTGTTTGACATTGTATATATATGTCAATAAAAATGAGTAATCTGAACACTCTTGATATTCTAAATAATAATTAAAAGTTATTTTAGACAATGCAGAGCCTAGGAGCAATGATATACTGGAAAAGCAATTTTTGTGTGTATGAATATGTTTCAAATGTTTGAGTAGCCTATTGTAATTCATTATTTTCTTTTTCAGGTTTACAGGAAACACAAGTGACTTAAATGGTGTAATGTATTGTGGATATATACAGTATACGTATGTTTACTATGGTCTCTGCACTTGGAGAAAAAATGCTATATGTGAGAAGTTAGCTAATCCAGTGAAGATTGAGAGCATACTAATGAATGAAGAACCAAGTGAAAGAATGTAGTTAGTGTAATTAACTACACTAACAACTTTAAGGTACATATATCTTGTGGACCACACAAATGAAATAAAGATGTTGTGAAACTAAATGTCTGCCTCTATCTTAACAATTCGCATTTTCAAATGTCCTCTTTCTCTTCATTTTCTAAGTAAAAGAAACCTTAAGTTATGCCTAAAGTCAAACCATATCATTTAGATACTAAATGATAATATTAAGCATCAATATAGTATCTAAAATGAAAGTAATCTTTTTCTTGTTTTTCCAGACACAAACAAGATAAATACTAACCTCATGGAGAATCAGAGAAAATTGAATCTAAGAATATACATGAGGATAATAAATCATGCCAATTGAGGTTTATTCTAGTAATACAGATTGATTTCCATTTTGGAAAAAAAAAAGAAAAGAGAGAGAAAATGGAATTGCTTGTCTTGCCCACTGGGCGTCAGCAACGACTGATATCCCTGAACTTAGAGAATTATTTAATCAACTATGAAACTTTACAAAACCTCATGTCTGACAGGGGACACACATTCTAACATTGAGGTAGGAGTGGACAATTGACCATGGAATCCTCTTGTCATATCACAAACTACAGCAACATAAAGCTGCATGTAGATCAAGCAATGGAAAGGACTGAGGGCTGTTTAAAAGCACAGATAAAGAGCCAGCTCAGAGTTAGAACTTACGACAACACTAGGGGCCCGATGCATGAAATTTATTCATGAGGCTCGGCCCTCGCAGCCCTGGCTTCATCAGGAAGTTCATTCGGCTGTCTGGTCTAATTAGCATATTATGCTTTTATTATTATAAACTAGTGGCCCAGTCCACGAAATTTGTGCACGGGGGAGGGGGTGTTCCTCAGCCCGGCCTGCACACCTCTCCAATCTGAGACCCCGCGAAGGATGTCCTACTGCCGGTT
>NW_005871058.1:9915042-9917992 GCF_000147115.1 Myotis lucifugus
TAAGGGGCCTTTATGGTAAACCAAAAGCTGAAATAAAAGGGCTGGGCGAGGGCCTTGGCCACCAGGGGGGGGTCCCTTCCCCCTTGAATTGGGACTTGCCCTTCCCGGGCCCCCCCAAATTTTTCCAAAAATAATCTCTTGTTCTTTTCTCTTTTCATTTGTGGGCGGCTCCTCTTTCCAGGTCCCTGAACCCTAAACCACGCCGGACGTGGGGGGAAACAAACATACAACAGTGAAGTATTTCTCCAAAGTTTCTATTTTTGTAGGGCTTTTATTTTTCCCCATTTTTATCCAGACATTATCCATCATTAATATAATAATTTCTGTTAAGAAGAGAGGAACAAAACATCAACTTGGCTTCTGATTTCATTATCTGAATAGTCTAGAATTTCAATTTTTCCTTTTGTTTAATATTTATCTCTTTTTTCCATTTCTCACTTTTATAAATAGCGATGAGGTGACTATGCAGTGCATAGACCTTTGCTATCTCTGTGTCAAGTTCAAACAGTCAAATTACAGGCTCAAAGCAAATGTATGCTTTAAGACCTCAAAGAAGCATTGAATAGATTTATCCTTGGAAGAAGAAGTTGAGTATCATATAACTTTAGAAAAATAGGTTAAAAGCTTTAGATCAGTCCATTTCATTTTTAATAAATAAGTAAAGTAAGGTCTAGATACTTCTCTACTTTCCTTAATATTAGAGAAAGCACTAAATCTCATGTTACCCACATATTTCCTGCCCCTATCTCTGCCTCCACCCCCAGCCCTCAGTTAGAATACAGTTTCTTCCTCTGTCAAAAGGAAAGCCTCACTGCATTTGTAGTTAATCTCAATGAATTATGAATATTCCTTAAGTGCGTCTTACCTGTTCTGTTTTTAAAACATGTTCCAAGAAAAAAAATTTGTTTCAAGCTTTGTAGTAAAAGGTAATGTCTTTTTCCTTGTGTCAATTATCATGGCAAACTTTTCTAAATTTATTCCTTATAATTCTTTTTGTTTTTAATTCTGTGTGAGATGGTTCTGTCAACCTATTGCACAGCACCCAATCTTTCTTGAAAGTCAACGCAGGTGTTTTCATTAATAAGAATATTTAACTGTTGCTTTTCGCTGAGCAGTACTGTGATTATTTATGAATGGGTTAATAATTTATTCATTGACAGGTACTGGCTTAACATGCATCGTATGGTTGTCACTACGCTAGATATTCAGGACACAGTGAGCATGCTCTTCACTGACTAATCTGGTGCTGGATCTCAATCAAGCAAAGCACTCGGTCTCCTGTTCCAGCTCTGCACTATTTAAAATAGCTTCATATAAATACTTGCCCTACCTTCCTGCCAGAATTCAAGTAATTAAAATTCAGATCCTAACCTAATGGGTACACTCTAAAGAAAGAACTGCCACTTTCAAATACATTGAGTGGCCAGATTATTATGACCACCTGACTTTTGTAGGCAAATTAGTCATACACTGCATCATATGGGATATGGAAGCCGAAGGCCTGTTCGAACACCTTTGCTGTCTGCAGTGACCACGATAAAACGTCTCAAATTCGCACAGGAACACAAGGATTGGACAGTCGAGCATTGGGAAAAAGTCATGTGGTCTGATGAATCATGTTTCCAGCTGCATCATGCAGATAGCAGAGTGAGAATTTGGTGGAAACAGCATGAGTATAATCCTTCAAGCTGGTGGGGGCAGTGTTATGGTTTGGGGCATGTTTTCCTGGCATGATTTGGGCCCTTTAATTCATGTGGAACAATGTCTGAATAGCACAACATACCTAAGTATCATTGCTGATCAAGTTCATCCTGTCATGTTGATGGCATATCCCAATGGAGATGACTTCTTCCAACAAGACAATGCGCCATGCTACAGTGCTCATATTGTGCAGGAGTGATTTCAAGAACATGAGGGAGACTTTATCTTGCTTAGGTGTCCCCCACAATCACCAGATCTCAATCTAATTGAGCATTTGTGGGACGAAGTTAAAAGAGCCATCAGGCAGCTGGTTCCACAACCATCAAATCTCACAGAACTGGACAGTGCTATTCATCAGGCATGGTGTCAAAGTCCTCGCATCACTTTTCAACATTTTGTGAAGTCAATGCCAAGAAGAATTGCTGCAGTATTGAAGGCAAAAGGTGGCCCAATGAAGTGCTGATGGGGTGGTCATAATAATCTGGCCACTCAGTATATATCTTCCTTTGTTTCGGTGGCTGCTTTGTGTGTGTGTGTTGGGGTGGGGAGGATGGATATTTAATTACCTTAATTCTTAGTAGCCTCCCACTTTTTCTTCTCTTTCTCTTAGTACTACTTTTTCTTGATTTTCTATTGTTCATTAATATCCTGCTTTTAACTTCTCAGGACTCTTTCCAACCCAGAAAAATAGGAAGTAAAAAGGAAAGAACGACATTTTGGTGAGCATGAACTCACCTGTGGTTTTCTGGAAATTTGTAGTGGGTTACACGCAATTAAAACACTGTTCTCATGGGCACAATGTGATTAACAACTTTATATATGCAGAAGAAAATATACCTGTATTTGTATTTTCACAGGGTACTCTCAAGTCTGGAGATCCCTATGGTTTTTCCACAAATTAAAAACAACAACCAGCTTATGTTTAACACCTATACTTTTCTCTTGAGACCATTTCTTCACCTTGGTGTTTTACTGGAGGAAGTTAGAAAAAGGGAGATATGATGCATGCAGAAGTAACAGTTCTGTTTTTGACACTATTTTTTTTGCTTGGTTTTTACAAAGGTAGTTCGCTCAACTAAGTCCCTGCGTGGCCAGATCACCCAACAACAGCAGCTCCTGCGAACGTCAGTGGAGAGCACAGCACACAGAGTGACTGGATTGTGCTTTATTTGTTCAGTAATGTCTGAGGGAAGTGACTTACGCTACCCTCAAATTTCCAAATCCTTCTCAGTCCACGAAACTTCAGGAG
>NW_005871058.1:9918160-9921895 GCF_000147115.1 Myotis lucifugus
TTTTTTAGAGATTATAGGCTATTAGGGGAAGGGAAAAAAGTAATAGCATGAGGATAACTCTCCAGGATTTTTATTTAACTGCTAAAAGATATATGCTAATATATACTGCTAAAAGTAGACATATGCTATGAGGTTCATAGGACCATCTCACTCTACGCTGTGATGTCGTAAACGTTTTTTGTTGTTTTTTTCTTTCTGAGAAGGAATAAGACTGAAAGTTCCTTATCTCAACATAGTATGATTCCAGTCCACATAATTGCAGTCTGTTTTATTCAGCAATTCAATCCCTAGATAGTTAGAGATAACAGTGAAGCAGTAGGAAGATAATTTTGGAAAACATCAGAACTGTATTTACTGAAATGTCTTTAATGGGACACATGGTTTCTTATACATTCCTGAGACTACTTTTGTTATTTATAAATTACTTACATATTTCAATACTTCTGTATATTTTTAATTCCTTTTGCTCTTAATAGGAAATTATATCTTCTATAAATATGTGGAGTTTTTAATTTACTAATTTACCCCAAAGTATTTTATATTCAAATGATGAAGAAAAAGCTCTCCATATAAACAAATCTGATTATAGAATTTTAAGTATAAGGTTGGTAGATAATGTGTTAGAGACAAATGTCCAAACAGAGTCATCTTCTCCATGGTGTTTGATGAAGGTACTGTATGTATTTAGGGAGAGGTATTATATCATCAGCATCCAATTAATATCATAGACAACTGACTTCAAGAGCTTATAAAACTGGAGAAGCAATTCATGTTCAGTCACATATTTCCCAATAATTAACAATCGTTATTAAAAATTTTTATGAGAATTTATTCTTTACATACATCTGGGTAGGTTGCTTGAATTTCATTTTTGTAAAGTTTCACAAAAAGTTTGTCTATTTAAAAATACCTATCATCAGAATCAAGTAGAAACACTGGGAATATCTGAATAGTTAGAAAGAAAAAGAGACCAGAGCCAGGAGTGTTTTTTTTAAAACAGTTTAACTTTTCCCCCTGAAAAGATAACCATGAAATGCCAGAATTGGAGCTGAATAATGCAGCTGAAAATGGACCAACAAGCATTGAAAGCACAGCTGAGTTGCCAGAAAGCATAGCTGTGAGAGGTAAGACCGATTTGAGTAAATAGACCCACTGGCTCCAGAAATAATTAATAAGAATGTGTGTGTGTGTGTGTGTGTGTGTGTGTGTGTGTGTGTTGGGGGGTTGGGGGGGTAGGTGGGGGGGGAGATTTTGGAGCATAAAAATTAGAGATTATTTTTATTTCATTGTTTTTAAATATGTTTTTATTAATATTTAGAGAGAGAGGAAGGAAGAGGGAGGGATAGATAGATAGATAGAAACATTGATGAGAGAGGAACATCATCGATCAGCTGCTTTCTGCACACCCCCTACTGGGGATCGAGCTCACAACCCCAGAATATGCCCTGACTGGGAATCAAACCAACAACCTTTTGGTTTCTGGGTGGATGCTAAACAGCTGAGCCACCCCAGCCTGGCTAGAGATGACTTTTAAAAATAAAAGATAAAAAAAATGTCAAGAAACGAAGTAAGGAGGATAAACCAATGTTCTTTATTTATGGGAAACCATCTCTTTTTTATGATTTTTGCATCTACCCCAGACTTTTCATAGCCTTTTCTGGATTTTTCTTATTTTTATATTATTAAATCTCATTTTCTTATTTTCCTCCCCCCTTTTTAAATCATTTTATCCTTTTTTTACAATTCATGGGTGATTTTCTTAAACTCTCTTTTAATTTTTCTATCAAAAATATGTTTTTGGTATCATTTTATTTTAACAAATTCTTGTTTTCCGAAGGCTTCCTTTTTATAACACTCTATTTTGTGTGTATATGAAAAATCTTACTTTTCTGATTATTTTTAAAAATTTTATTTTCAAGTCAACCTTATTGAAGTGTAATTTAAATACAAAGTAATATGCATTGTACTTAACAAACATATACCTATATACCACCACCCAAAAGACTCCTTGTGTACCAGGCTGGTGTGGCTCAGTGGTTGAGTGTCAACCTATGTACCAGGAGGTTATGGTTTGATTCCCAGTCAGGGAACATTCCTGGGTTGTGGGCTCTATCCCTAGTAGGAGGCATCCAGGAGCAGCTGATGGATGTCTCTCTCTTTCTCTCTCAATGTTTCTATCCCTCTGTCCCTCTCTCTTCCTCTCTGAAATCAATAAAAAATATATTTTTTTAAAAGACACCTTGTGTACCTTCCAAGTTATCCTAATCACTGACCTACTTTCTATCATCCTGAACTATCATGCCTGGTCTAGAATTTTATATAAATGGTTTCAAATAACATATACTCTTCAGTATTGTCTTCTTTCATAAGCATAATGCTTTTGAGACTCATCCTTGTTGTGTAAATCAGTAGTTGATTTCTTTTCATTGCTGAGTAGTAGTCCATCTCATAGATATACCAGGATATTTATCTATTCACCTGTATGTGGTTATTTTAGTTGCTTCCAATTTGGGTCTAGTATGACTAAAGCTTCTTTGATGTGCAAGTCTTTGTGTAGACATTTTAAAGCAATTCCATTAGGTAAATACCAACCCAGGAGTAGAATTCTAGATTGGGTTGGGGGTATGTTTAACTTTATAAGAAACATTTAAGAGTGTGATACCAAATCAAATTTGTGGGACCCCAGTGTATATGAGATGGGTTTGCTAAATTGTAGCCTTCACTGAAGAACTCGTCGTCAGTATTTGTAGTTTACCACCCCTCCTCCCCTCTTGGCCAGTTAATGGCTCTGGAGATGAATCCTCCAATTCATTGCTACAGACAGTGTTTTATGAGCATGAATAAGAGATGGTAACTCAGAAGGACTTGTATGCATGCATATGGGCATGGCCAATGGACACAGACACTAGTGGGGTGAGGGCATGTGCTAGGGGATGGGAGTAGCTTGAGAGGGGTCAATGGGGGAAAAGGGAGACATATGTAATACTATATGTAATTCTTTAAACAATAAAGAAAAAAAGAGGGAAGGTAACTCAGTTGTATGAAATGGGGGAGAAAATACAGGGTGAGGGGAGTCTACTTGTATCTTACATAGATTTTTAGGTACATTTTCAGTTTTCAGGTCACTCATATTTCCACATGGAAAGTAGCAGGTAGCACCAATTCATGAAGCTTTGGGGGTTCTTCAGTGAGAATCAGGTTGCTTCTTTTGTTTCCTCAATGCTGAATGTGATGAAGAGTTTCTAAGGGCCCACAGAGTTACTAGCAGCTTTTGTGTCTGCTTTCTAAAACTCATGTCGTTTTCCTGAATCCAGGCCTCCCTGGAGGACATTCTGTTCCACTGAAAGTGTGGGGCCTTGTTGCTTTCATTTTGCTAATGCTGAACCTGGTAGTGCTGGCTGGAGTGGGAACCCTGATCGTAATGAGTAAGTTTCCACTTTTCTCAGCCTTTCTTCAGAGGCTGTCCCTTGGTTTTATCAGGAACATTACATTACTCTGATACATTATATAAACTTGAAAATGAAAGATTTTATAATTTGGAAGGACTGCCAGGTAAACTAATATCAGTCTATCAAGAAAAGCCAGATTATGTTGTAATGATACACAAAATAGATAAATTACCAAGCTTTCTGAATCTTCTGTAAGATCTTAGAGCAGGGGTGGGCAAACTTTTTGACTCGAGGGCCACAATGGGTTCTTAAACTGGACCGGAGGGCCGGAACAAAAGCATGGATG
>NW_005871058.1:9921995-9925264 GCF_000147115.1 Myotis lucifugus
ATTCCATTTCAAACGGGCCTGATCCGCCCACGGGCCGTAGTTTGCCCACGGCTGTCTTAGAGGCATGATCCCTGTCTTTCTAATTTCTTTCTTCAGTTCTGAGACTGGGGTTTAAATTATGGTTATATCTATTCAAGAACCTGAAATACATAATACATAGGCTCAGCAATATATTATAATATCTCCTAATCTCAAAAGTGTGGTTTGCATTTTTATAAACTAAATACTGAATTACACTCTTTTATTTTGAAATCTCTGCTTCAAATGGATCTTTTTGTTTTGCATTTAAATTTATTTGGGATTTATTTGGGCATTTCCTTTAATAAGGAACTAGTGCTGCATTGAGTAACTTAAGTCATTTTTATCTCAATTAATTTTAATATTAAAAGTATGAAAGGTTGGTGTTCTATATGTATGTAGCTATTATTCTATTTTTTCCATTAAATTGTTAAATAACTATTTTGATATTAATATAATTTATTGGAAGGCTTTGTGTTAAAATCTAATTAACCTCTTGCTGTGAATTATAGATTACCATGAACTCTTCTCCAGCAACAGAACAACTTCTGACAGGCAACAAAACATAATAGAACAGCTGGAGAGAAATATAATATTATACAGGGATATGTATAAAAATATCTCAAATGAGCACGTTGCTTTCAAAAACATGTTAGAAAATACATTAAAATTGTGGAAAAAAATTACCTCAAAATACGATGAAGGTGTAAAGAAGAAGGAAAATGGTGAGTGAAATCATTTATCTGTTTCATAGTCTCATCAATAACAGAGTTGTCTAATTTTCCCCAGCCTTTTCACTGTGTTCAAAATCTTTAAATATTTTTGAAATTAAAAAATCATGGAAATCTAATAACCATTTATAAATTCTTCTATAAAAAAACACTTTCTGTTTTTCTTCATTTAGTTTCTTTATATGCTGTTTAACTATTATTTTTATCAAACTAATTTCTATCTATCTATCATCTATCTATCTATCTATCTATCTATCTATCTATCTATCTATCTATCAATCATCTATCTCTCCTGGGTTAGATTCAGTTTTCTTGAATCCCTTCTTTCTTCTTTTTCCTTTTTTTACACTCCCATTTATTTATGCTCCCATTTTAATGGACTTTACCTGGATATATAGGAAATAAATCTTCTGCATATTTGCATGTCTGAGAAGGTCCTCATATGGCTTCATATAAATTTAAAGGTTAAAAGGAGTTTCTTCAAGAATATTGAAAATGTTGCTTCATTGTCTCTAGCAAGCAATGTTGTTAATACGAAGTCTGTTCCCAGTGTGATTTTCATTCTACAAAAATGACCTGATTTTAGCTTTTAAAATGTTTTCTTCATTTTGGGGAGCTGAAGTTTTAAGATATTCTGGGTATGAGTTTTTTCTAATCATTTATTGGTGTGTACTCTGTGGGTCTTCTCAATATGAAAGTTTATGTCTTTCAAATTTAGGGAAAATATGTGCTATTACTAGTAAGTTCATACTTTCTACCCCATTTCCTCTGTTCTTTTCATGACTTCTTTGCTTCAAATGTTAATATTTGCAGATTGTCTTCTCCTTTTCTGTATTATTTTTTTACTATGGGAGATTGTCTAAACTTTTTTTCAGTCTTTCTATTGTTTATTATTTTGATAATCATATTTTTAACCTGATAAAACCTTGCATGATTCTTGAGAATTGTTTAATTGTGTTTTTTAGCAGTCTGTTCTTTTAAAGTCATCTAAGTATATTACTCAGAGGAGTATTTTAAAATATGACTCTTGTCTTTCCTAAAAAATTTTTTTGGGTGGTAGGTTATTTGCTTTTTTCTTTTCCTTTTTTTTTATCATGGTAATTCTCTCTCATGTTCTGGTGCTGTAATATACCTTATAATTCTTGCTTCTCTCTTCATATGTAAGAAAGAAAAGGATCCTGGTTTGTGTTGACTATACTGCTGTTAAAAGAGGGTAGGTTTCTGTTAGATCTCTCTGGAGATGAAAAATCTACCTGGATATTTTAAGGGTGGAAGACCAGGCTGGAATGTATGAACAGAAAACTTTTTTTTTCAAATGAAGCTGGATATAAAGTGTGGCACTAACAGTCATAGCAGAAACCTAGGCTTTGCTAGATAGAGTATCCAATTTCTTCATAGAGGAACCATGCACTTTCCTCTGCTAAAAACCCTTTGCCTTTTCACTGATTTATCTCCTTTTCATTCTGCAGTCCTTCCTTTCTTACCTTCTTTTATTTAAAAAATTTGCCTACTACTTGGGTGAAGACCCTAAGAATATAAAGTTTTCTGTATAACAGTTTAGTAATTCTTTGCCTTGAGTAACTAATGATATGATAGAAAAAACAGATGAGTAAAGAGATAATTACAATCCAGTGTAATAAGTGCACGTAAATATAAATATATAATGCAAAAAATAATATAGTTGGAGGGAATAGTCCAGACTGGGTTGGGGTACAATATTCAGTGCTGGAAGGGAAGGCATATTGAAATAAAAGTGATGAGCGATATAGCATGACACTCTCAAGCGAAGTTCAAGGTATTCAAAATAAGATTAATAAGAAATAAAACTGGAGTATCATTAGAGTTCCTGTAGATAATGGAGAGGGTTTGGATTTTAACCTGGAAACAATAGAAAAACATTGTATAATTTAAAGCATGGTCTTATAGAAACACTAGAGGCCCAGAGCAAGAATTTGTGCACGGGTGGGTCCAGCGCCAATCGGGGCTGATTGGGGCAGGGCCTGTCGGGAGGAGAAGACAGTGGGAGGTTGGCTGGCCCACCTTGTTTGGGGTGAGATCAGGGCCAGGCCGGCAGGGGGACTGGGCCATGGGCTATTGGCCAGCAGGCCCCTCCCCCTATTGGGGTGGAGGGGCGAATGGGGACGGGGCCAGCCATGGGGAGAGGCTGTGGGTAGTTGGTCGGCCATCCCCAACCCCGATTGGTGTGTGTGTGGGGGGGCTGATCAGGGGAAGAGCTGATTGGGGGGAGGTGCCACGGGTCGATCGGGGTGGTGGGGGCTGATCATGGGTGGGCCAGTTTTGGGGAGTGGCTGTGGATAGTGGGCCAGCCAGCCCTGCCCCAGAATGTGGTGGGGGAGGCTGATAGGGGGCCAGCAGCCTGGGGGAGGGACTATGGGTGGTTGGCTGGCCAACCCTGCCCCTTATTGGAGCGGGGCGTCGGTAGGGAGCGGAGCTGGCTTGGAGAAGGGGCTGTGGGCCGATTGGGGTAGGGGGGACAATCTGGGGTGGGGCCGGGTGAGG
>NW_005871058.1:9925364-9951296 GCF_000147115.1 Myotis lucifugus
CACACAGAGCCGCAGGCGATCAGGGGGTTTGGGCGCTGCCCCTGTCACGCTGCTCCTGGTGCTGGGAGACATATTACCCTTTTACTATATAGGATAGAGGCCTGGTGCATGGGTAGGGGCTGGCTGGTTTGCCCTGAAGGGTGTCCTGGATCAGGGTGGGGGTCCCCACTGGGGTGCCTGGCCATCCTGGATGAGGGGATGATGGCTGTTTGCAGCTGGTCACACACCGTTCAAGGTGGGGGTCCCCACTGGGGTGCCTGGCCAGTCTGGGTGAGGGGCTGAGGGCTGTTTTCAGGCTGGTGGGTGATTGAAGCTCCCAACCGCTCCTTTTTTACTTTTTTTTTTTTAATTCTGGGGCAAGGCCTCTGCTGCTGAAAGCAGGTATCTGGTTTTTTTTTGTTCTATAATCGAAACACTGTATCATCTCCAGCTCTGAGATCCTGGCCGGCTGAAAGCTGGTTTCTGGGGTTTTGTTTAGCTTCTATATTTGTAACAATGTTTCAAACTGCCAGCTCAGAGGCCAGCAAGGCAGGAAGGGAACGTTGGAGTCCTCCTTCACTGAAGCAAGCAAGCCTCCTGTTAGCTTCCAGCTGCCTGGCTGCCGGCCGCCATCTTGGCTGGCAGTTAATTTGCATATCGCCCTGATTAGCCAATGGGAAGGGTAGCAGTCATACGCTAATTACCATGTTTCTCTTTTATTAGATAGGATATCAGGTAGATCACTGAAAACAGTGAGGTGATGAGTCTTCTGTAGAAAATTTAACAGAATAGAGATGTACTAGGTCCTGTTGCATCATTTCAAACATACTGAAGTTTTCTCTGAGTGCTTCATCATTTTTCTTTCTATGTATCTATGATTCTTTTTCTGTCTAGATTGTTTCAGATTCAAATCCCATCTCATTTCAGACACATTCTCTTACTTCTATCATATTTTAAGTAATCACCTCATTCAATATGTAACCTTTTAACTTTTCAATATATAGTGAAGATGTTGGAATTCCAATATGTATGCTTATTGATTGTATATCTATGAATACATATTATGCATATGTGTGTGCCAGCCTCAAAGACTTTCTCATTTGATTTTCAGACCTCAGATTTTGCTCATGTTCAGAGTCATGCATATGGCACGGAGATAGTGGGAAGAATTTCTCCTCCCTGATATGTGACAATGAGAAAAATGGCAATAGAACGCAGGTCTGTGTTATGATTTATGGTATGTCTATATAAGTTTCCTGGTATTGTTAAGGTACAGGTAAGAAGAATTTCAGTGACAATATTAATCCTTGGCTGTTCCTAATAAATGGCCTTTATGCCCTTTCTGTGTGCCCCTTCCCTCTGAGTGGAGTCATTGTAGAATTCCTATACCACAGGTTCAAATAGCAAGGACATATAATTATTAGACTTACCAGTCCATGAAAAATATCATAGCAGGTAAGTTATGCTTATGTATTTCTTTGGTATTTCTTATTCCCTGTGATTATTGGTTCTTATAGAACCAGAGTGTAATGACTTTGTTTCAGTTGTGAGGCATATTTTAATGGACTATTGATACCACTTAAATCATGGGATTCTCTTTCTCCTTTGAGCTGTTGTACACTGATGAGAATTTATAGTCTTGACTAATCCATTTGGTATAATCATATAAATCATTTATTTTCACATATTACAGCCCTACTTAGTGTTATTAAAGTTAAAATACAGATAAATCGATAAAGTTACTGCAATACTTATGATTATTTTGCTGTTATTTTATTAATATTTGAGTGTCAAAAAAATACCAAATTCCTAACTATGGAATGCTAGAACCCTTACTATCCCAGCACACTCACTTGTTTAATTTGCTGTAATATATAGCATGCTCCAGCCCAACAGATCTTGTTATCAGCATGAACTTGAATTTAGTTCATGTCTCTGTGATTTTTGCCCTTTATGATTTTACTAGAAGCTCGACACACAAAATTTATGCATGGATATGGTCCCTAGGCCTGGCCTGTGATCAGCGCCATCTTCCCCAGCTTCCTGCAGCCGGCCTCGCCCCCCACTGCCACCCACCCCCAGTTCCCTGTTCGAAATTGGGCAATCAAAGCCTGATGCAAATTAACCGCCAGCGAGGTCAGCTGTTCCTGCCCGCTTGCTGGCCCCGTCCCCATCATGGGTTGCCCTCTGTGTGTGGGGCAACTAGTGGGGTGGGGGCCTTGGCATGGTGCCACCCCCATCCCCTGCCACCCACTCCTGGTCCCCCATTTGCCATTGGGTGATTGAAGTCTGTTGGCTGGGGAAAGGGACCAAGAGGTGGTCAGTGCACCTCATAGTGACTGGTCGAACGGTCATCTGGTTGTTCCACCGTTAGGGTCAATTTTCATATTACCCTTTTATTATATAGGATAGAAGCTCAGTTCAATCTGGGTGCGGGCTGGCCAGCCTGCCCTTATGGGGGCCCTAGATCAGAGTGGAGGGTCCCCACTGGGAGGCAGGGATGGCTGGGGTGAGGGGCTACAGTGGGTTTGCAAGCTGGCCACACCCCCGATCTAGGTGAGGGTCCCCCCTGGGGCCAGCTGGGGTGAAAGGCCATGGGTGGTTTGCCACCAATTGGGGTGGAGGGTCCCCGCTGGAAGGCGAGGTAAGGGGCTGCAGTGGTTCTGGTCTCTGGTCATTCTACCATTTTGGTTGCTGGGCTTTTATTATATAAGATAGGATTACCTGAACCAGAGGCCCAGTGCACGAAATTGGTGCACAGGTGAGGTCTCGAGGCCTGGCCGGCAATCAGGGCTGATCTTAGCCAGGCCAACCAGGGGTGGGCTGGAGAGGAGGCGATGGTTGCGGGGTCAGGCATGGAAGGAATGGACATAAGCCATTGCCACCACCATCGTTGGCACCCTGCCATCACGTGGTTCCCCACCTCCCCCCTCCTCCTTCCCTCACCGCCACGCCACCACTGCAGTGGGCAGTAGGCGGGCTGATCAGGGCCTGCCAGCTTGGGGGAGTGAAAGGGCACAGGAGGTTGGCCACCGGCCCCAAGGAGGGAGCCGGCCCTCGGACCCTCTGAGAAAGGGGCTGCATCTGCTGCCACCCACCCTTAGTTCCTTGTCCCAGCCTGGGGCCTGCCGGCCAGGGGGAGAGACCAAAAGAGGTTGGCCGGCCAGGGGGAGGGACCTTGGGAGGTTGGCCAGCCAGGGAAGGTTGGCTGTGGGAGCGCACTGACCACCAGGGGGCAGCTCCTGTGTTGAGCATGGTCAGTGAATGTCATAGCGACTGGTCATTCTGGCCGTTCTGGTTGCTTAGGCTTTTGTATATAGATAGATAGATAATCATTTTTGTTGTTGTTGTTAATCCTTACCCAAGCATATATTTTCCATTGATATCTTTTAAAAGAGAATGGAAGGAACAGAGAGGAAGGGAGGGAGGGAGAATGAAAGAGAGAGAAAGAGAAATGTTGATGTGAGAGAGAAACATTAGTTGGTTACCTCCTGCACATGCCCTGACCAGGGATGGGGCTCTAACTTGCAACCCAGTTACATGCTCTTGACCAGCAATCAAACCAGAGACCCTTTGGTGCAGGGCTGACACACTAACCACTTAGCAACATTGGCCAGGGCATTGGCTGAATCATTATTTTGTCCCTTTTGAATTTGATTAACCCAACTCTATTTTCAAATTTTAACTTTGTTGCTTCCTTGGAAATTTACTTCCATCACAGCAGGCTCAATTAGTGGCCTTCTCTTTCATAGTCCCACATCACTATTTTTTAGTCAATAGCTACAAATGTGTATGTTTTGTTAGACTTTTAGCTCCATAAAGATAAAAAATGTCTTATTCATTTTGTATATCCATTTGAGAACACTTTAAGCCTGGCCGAAGTATAATGTTTCTTCAATAGCTTGATTTTAAAAAAAACTGTGCAGTTTTTTCTATAAGATTGTACTTAGAATATCAAAGGGGAGACATTTCATTGTTTTAACATATTATTTTTAATAATTTACTTTATTAAAAAGAGAAACATCTCAATTAGAGAAAAATTAATAAATTGTTAAGAAATTAAGAAAAATTAAGAGATAAAATTGTTCTTAGACTAAAATTAATTAAATATGAGGCATGAAGGAAAGGGAGCAGACTATGATAATTTTAAATTTTCTATCTTCTATTTTGTTTGTTTGTTTTGTTAATCTTTACCTGAGGATATTTTTTCATTGATTTTTTAGAAAGGGTGAAAGGAATAAAGAAAAGGAGAGACGGAGGGAGAGAGAGAGAGAAACAAAACATCCATGTGAGAGAAATGCATTAATTGGTTGCCTTCTGCACATGCCCACACCAGGGTGGGGATCAACCTGCAACCCAGATACCTGCCCTTGACTGGGAATCAAACCCATAACCTTCAGAGCATAGGCTGACACTCTAACCACTAAACAGTACTGGCCAGGTCTTAAGTTTTTTTAATCTCAAATTTATACATAAGAAAACAATGATCTGGTATATGTGTGGTATTTTTATGTTTGGAACTGATATCGAGTGTAAACTTTAATATGTCAAATTTATGTGAGAATCACGTGAATATAATGTAATTTTGCTTGGAAGTGAATGGGGGGTGACTGTAATGGAGAATTTTTTTAAAATTATCTACTCATAATTTTACTAAACATTAATTACTTACCAAACGTTTACCAATGATTACCATGTCCTTTTCATTGGGAATGCCAGAGGAATAAAGTACTGATCCCCATTATCAAGGGGTATTTGAACCTGGTAAGGAACATTTTGTTTAATAAAAAAATCAATAAACTGGGTGACAACATCCAAAATGAATTGAGAAAAGGAGAAGCCACACAGGATAGAATACTATATATCCATACCATATGTGGGGCAGGAAAATAGGAAAACCAGTACAAGCATTTAAGAATAAATGATTAAAAAAATAGGGAGAAAAAAGAAGGCATGATCCAATGGAAGCTGATGATTTAAAAAGGGGGGGGCAGTTTAAAGAATAATTTAATCAACGGTGGAAATACCTCAAAAAAAGTTAAATAATACACAAATGATGGCAAATACTATATATTACATGCCTATAATGAGCCACAAAAACTAAAAAAGACCTTTCTAGCTAATGTTTTATTTGACCTTAAAACAGTCTAAGATGTAAGTATCATTATCCCTAAATTTTAGATCAGGAAACTAAAGTTCATAGAGAATAAGTAAATTTCTTAAGATCACATGAGTAATAAGCACCAGAATGCAGGCTCAAATCCTAGCCTACCTATTTTATTTTACATATATTCATTCCAGAGAAGAAGGGAGAGGGAGAGAGGGATTGAAACATTAATGATGAGAGAAAATCATTGATCTGCTATCTCCTAGATGCCCCCTACTGGGGATCAAACCTGCAAACTCAGCATGTGCCCTGACTGGGAATCAAACCTTGACCTCTTGGTTTATAGGTCAACTCTTAACCACTGAGCACACAGGTTTCTAGTCTGCCTATTTTCAAAGCCTAAGGTATAGCTAAAAAATAAAGTCTTAGTTAACAATTAATAGATGTCTCTGGCAAGAGTATTATAAATGAAGTCATGCAGGTTAATTATTGGTAACATTTAATTATTTTTCAAATATTTCTTGTGCCTACTAAGGTCGGCAACATATACTAAATTCTGGGGATGTAATAATAATAAGCCCTTCTTTCATACATCTTACAGAAGCTTTGATCTAAGGTGAATCGAAACAAATCGAGAATAATGCAAATGGTTATTTTACTGTGATTATGATATTTCATATACAAAAAATGAGAAGTACAGTGCTCAAGGAGAATGTTAGAGATTGCTTAAAATCTGAATGAGGAAGAAGCAATAAAATAAAGCTTAAGCTCCAAATTTTCTCTTTAGAATCTTTGAGGGTAATGGAAGATGTTACCTTTTATATCACTAAAAGAAAATTCATGACATCAGGAGAGTTTTAAAGATATTATTACTTACTTCAGGATAGGGCCCAATGAAGAGGGAAAGATTAAAAGAGTAGGAGAGAGGGAGGTAGTAAGTTGGAAAAGAGTAGAAAGGTCAGCCTTGGATGAATGGGAACCCATTCCACAGTGGATGCAGAAAATAAAATTAGAACCTCTACAGATGTAGAGATGGTGGTATTTGGGAGACTAGGACTTAGCTCATCTGATACCTCTGTTTTTGCTTACCGTATGCTGAATTTTAAAAGTGATGGTGTTAAGTAGGAAACCTGAGAATAAAGACAGTTGTAACGTTTCACTGAGAGAAAGGGGACAAGGAACCAAGAAGACGTTAAATGATTGTTGAGTGGAATTTTGATGACATGAGTCTGGTTCTGTTGTACTTGAATTAGCTCCCAGTGAGACAAAGGAATAGTAACTGATGTTTCTTTTGTATATAGCTGTTCATTAGCTGTCTTCCATCACCTGTCTCCTGGATGCAACTGAATTGTACATTACCCAAGAAAAATAAGATGACAGAAAATGTTTCAAAATTTTGCATTTTACCTGTGAGTTAGTCTCTTCTATTTTGTCAATAATAAAGGAATGTCTGGTATGCTAATTTTGGATATATTTATCTGACAGTTATCCTCCATATATGATCAAAGATGAAAAAGAGAAGGCAAGAAATTATGGGAGCATGTGTCTGTACCCCAAGCAATCATTTTTTTTAGCAATATACCTATTCTAAATAAAAGGAGACCCTTGAAATTAAGAGCACAGAAGGTAGAAATTCAGAAGTTCTACTATTTCCTACCCCTTCCTTTCACAGTACTGTCCCTTGCTTTCAGAGGGCACTAAGAAATGGAAAGTATATATGCAAAATCAAATTACAGTCAAGGGCATTATCCTGTGTGATACACAATAATGTGTCCCTTTGTAGCAAAGAAAATTCTGCTGTGTTTCTACTTTGCATATTGTTTAAGTAAACAATATAAGCTTACATACTTTATTAAAGGAAGATTATGCAACTATTTTTAAGAAACTTACAGTAAAGGTAACCTTATGATTTATTGCCCAAACCAGAACACTTTTGAGTGTGAAAGGAGGCACTGTAGATAGTTACATCAAGACATTGGGCATAAAATCAGACGTGTCCTGAACAAGCCAAGATTACTCATGACCTCTTGGCTGAAATTGGGAACAGAAGGCCGAGAGGTAACTTGAGGGTTTTAGACAGTTGAGGGCTCTTGTGAATTCTCACAGTGGTATAAGGAATCACCCTAGCTATTGTCACTTTTTCTCTTTTAACTTAAATACAGTCATCTAACAAGAAAATAAAAAAAATAAGTTTTGGATATAACAGATTTGGTTCATGAAGTAATTGTCCCTTTTTTAAGATAAAGGAAGCATACAATTCATTTTTATTCATTTATTTATTTTGTTACAGGTTTGGCAGCCTTATAAATGTTTCAAGTGCTGAAACAGTGAAGTAGGCAATATTCAATGGAAATGAAATAATTGGAAAATCTGATGACTCCAGCAGTTAATAATTGTGGAAACAAAGTAGATATGCCACATTTTTTATCCTAGATAAATGCAAACTTATAGCTTATAACACCACAGGATATAAAAAGCATTCTGTCAGTTGAAGCCATGCACAATCTCAGAATCAAAGGGAAAATTTTGATTGTTTTGTCTCAAAAAATTAAAAACTATATTTTTGTTGATGATATATATATGTATATATACATATATATACATGTGTATATGGGAATAAAAAATAGTGAAATTAGTATTACTTAGTACATTATCATTTAAAATATTAGAAACATTGAGAACTAAAGTGGCTTATTTCATTTTTTAAAAATTGCATGAACAACTTCTTCTGTACAACTTCTGACTAAACAGCTTGAACATCTTTCCCATGCCTTAGCAAACTGTCATACTCCTTTCTAAGTTGGGACCAGCTTTTAACATTTCATTCTTTGTGCTCTCACAGATATGAAATATTTTCTACAGTTCCTTTCATGTGACGTTTGTGGCTGGTATCACTTCTTTTTCACAACTACTTTTCTTATTTATGCTAATAAATTTCTTTGATAAGTTTCTCTGAAATAATAGCAGTGTCAACATTTCTATGGTCAGCATTTGTACAGTGTGGTAAAATTTTGTAGTGCTTGCTCTGGAGTTTGCAATGTGTATATATAAGGCTCTGAGCATCTATTCTGACTCCAAAAAAGCTAGCTTTTCTGCCTTCTGAAAACCGTTGTTATTCACCACCAAAATCTTTAGAAACTAGATACTCACTAAACATTTCCTTTATCTTCTTGCTTTAATTGAAATCCACTTCTCCTTTTAGGTTCCCCACAGATATCCCAAGTGTTGGTGGTGGCTTTGTTTACCACATTCCATGTACTAGTGAACCCGAAGGTCCTCTTTTTTCTGTTTTCAATTTCCAGATCATCTTTCCTCCCCTCAACTCTAAAAATTTCTAATGCTGACTCTTGACATCAGACTACTACAACCATTACACAACACTGACTGTTTCAGTCATCTTCCAACTCGTGGTCACTTCCCTGATTCCTTAAAAATTTCAGCTCACTGTTAATCTCTCTAGCACTAACACTCTCCTAATATTTAGTGCTTTGTCTACATAGAGTCTATGTCATAGACCATCCTTCCAACATGCTAGACATGTAATTACTTGACATCCAGTAATCTTGTATTTTTTTCTCACTTATTCTAATAACCCCTTTGGTCATAATCTAAAATTTATTATTGTCAATATCTGGAACCCCTTCATAATCTTAATTTGAAGTGACCCAGGCTCTAAATTCAGCCTCCTACATTTCGAAATCATTTCCTCCATTATTCTGACTCCACAATATGTTTGCTTCACCAGATTGTATTATCTAATGGCCCTTTATCCTTTTGTCACTTGCTTCCCTCATATTCTTTTGTTTTTAAATCTTTATTGTTCAGATTATTACAAATGTCCCTCTTTTTTCCCCCCATAGCTCCCCTCCACCCGGTTCCCACCCACCCCATGCCCTCACCACCCCCCCGCCACTGTCCTCATCCATAGATGTAAGATTTTTGTCCAATGTCTTCCTGCATCCCCCACACCCTCTTCCCCCTGAGAATTGTCAGTCTGCTCCCTTTCCATGCCCCTGATTCTATTACATTCACCAGTTTATTCTGTTCATCAAATTTTTTATTCATTGGATTTTTAGATTCACTTGTTGATAGATATGTATTAGTTGTCACTTTGTTGTTCATAATTTTTTATCTTTACCTTTTTCTTCTTCTTCCTCTTCTTAAAGAATACCCTTCAGCATTTCATATAATACTGGTTTGGTGATGATGTACTTCTTTAGCTTTTTCTTGTCTGTGAAGCTCTTTATCTGACCTTCAATTCTAAATGATAGCTTTGCTGGGTAGAGTAATCTTGGTTGTAGATTCTTGCTATTCATCACTTTGAATATTTCTTGCCACTCCCTTCTGGCCTGCATAGTTTCTGTTGAGAAATCAGCTGACAGCCGTATGGGTACTCCCTTGTAGGTAACTAACTGTTGTTCTCTTGCTACTTTTAAGATTCTCTCTTTGTCTTTTGCCGTTGGCATTTTAATTATGATGTGTCTTGGTGTGGTCCTCTTTGAATTCCTCTTGTTTAGGGTTCTCTGCACTTCCTGGACTTGTAAGTCTATTTCTTTCACCACATAGGGGAAGTTTTCTGTCATTATTTCTTCAATATCTTGTTCTCTCTCTTCTGGCACCCCCATAATTCAGATGTTGGTATGCTTGAAGTTGTCCCAGTTGCTTCTTACACTATTTTCATATTTTTGGATTCTTTTTTCTTTTTGTTCTTCCAGTTGGGTGTTTTTTGCCTCCTTGTATTCCAAATATTTGATTTGATTCTTGGGATCCTCTAGTCTACTGTTGAATCTCTGTATATTATTCTTTATTTCAGTCATTGTATGCTTAATTTCCAACTGGTCCTTTTCCTTTTTTTTTTTTTTTTTTTTTTTTTTTTGGCATTCTCACTAAGATCCTTGAAGGTCTCAGTAAGTTCCTCTGAGGTCTCACTAAGTTCCTCTAAGGTTTTTAGAAGATTCTTGAGTAACCTTATAATTGTGGTTTTGAACTCTATATCCAGTAGTTTGCTTTCCTCCATTTCTTTCATTCATGACATGTTTCTTTGTCTCCACATTTTGGTTGTTTCCCTCTGTTGATAGAGTGGCCTTGTGTGGTAGGTGTCCTATAGGGCCCAGTGGCTCAGCCTCCCCAATCACCTGAGGTAGACACTCTGGGTGCACCCCTTTGTGGGCTGTGTGCACAGTCTTGTTGTAGTTAAGTCTTGATTGCTGTTGGTATCATTGGAATTGACCTCCAAGCCAATTGGCTGTGAGGACCAGCTGTGTTTACTGGAAGGACCTGCTGTGCAGGACATTGCCTTATGGGGCAGAGCTTGCTTCAGTGGTGCTTTGGTGCTCACTGAGTCTGTCCCTTGAGTGTATCGCTTATGGATGTGAAGAGTTGTAATCCGGTATGATCTCACACTGACTACTGGGTACACTGGCTCTTGGGTCTCCAAGGAGATGTAAAGTCAGCCACTGCCTGAGGCCACCTATCAGGAGCTACAGAAAGATCTGCAGATTCCTCCTCTTTGTATGGGGTTTGGAAGTGCCCAAATGAGGCCCAGCTGTGAAGCAAGGCAGGCTGCTGCTGCTGGGCCTTGGGCCTTCTTTTGGAAGCTCTGGGGCTCTCTGACCCAGCTGCAATTTGACAGGTTTTAAGCTGAAAAAGGACAGGACATTCATATGCAAAAGCCGCTGTGCACAGCTTGGGTGGGGTTGTAAATTGGGTGGGGCAGGGTCTCATGAAATCACCAGGGCAGAGCAAACAGCAATGGCTGCCAGTCAGCCCTGCACTGGAGAGGTCCCTGCATCTCCACGTCTGGATCCCCCTGTGCAGGAACAATGATCGCTGTGAGCATTTCTGACAGAAAGCTGCCCTAGCGTCTGGCCCAATGCCAGACAGTCCAGTTTCTCCCCGTATGGGTCTGGGTCACCAGAATCTCACCTGGAACTGGAGTTCAGAGCAATTGGGAGCTTCTATCTCCCTCAAGATTGAAAAAAACAACAGCGCACTTGGTTGCCAGCCCATTCTGTGCCCGCCTCTGCACTTCCATACCCCCCACCAGTCTCAATGCGCTTTTTTCTTTCCTTCTAGTTGTAGAACTTCCACTCAACCAGCTTTCCGGCAGTTCTGGATGATAATTGTTTTGTCTTTTAGTTGTAGTTGTGATGTGGTTGTGAGAGGCAGCAAGTACAGGTGTTTACCTATGCCGCCATCTTGGTTGTTCCCTCGTATTCTTACTCACCTTATTACTTAAATTAGTAAAAAGTTTATAATCATCCCCTTAAATATACTCTCAACTCTCTTGCTTCTATTTTTTTACTTCCTTATACTGGAAAAACACCAACAAGAGATATGCTGAATCTTAGAACTAGCTCACACTTACACCTATTTAGTTGATAGTGTGACTAGACAAATCCATATCTTCTAACCTCAAGTAGGTCTTAACACTGCTAATCATAGTTTATTTACTCATCAGCTTGCCTATCTAATTATTTCATATATTTTCCCTTCAAAATTTACTTATTCCTTATCCTCACTCGCACTAATAACCTTACTTCTTATATCACTAAAAAAAGTAGGAAAAAAAATAACTTCACTAATTCCATAACTACCATAGCTATGAAAGTATATGCATCATTGTCCATATATTCGGCCCCCATTTATGTTACTATGGATAGGACATCCATGATCCTAACAAACATTTCCACTTTTTCACTATATTCCATCCCCATCCTGCTTTACCTACTCAAGGCATCATTATAGCAGTTTTCTTTTCTCTCTCCTATATCATCAGATTTTCCTCTCTACTAAATCATTCCCCCATACATAAAACATGTGTTAGTACTTCTGTAGCTATTACATAATTTCTCTTCTGCCCTTTATAGGAAAATTCTAGAGTTGGAAATACATGTTGCCTTTAATTCTTTCCCTGTCCTCTCCTGAGCTTACATTAACCAAGCGTTCTGTCACAACACCAAGATTTTTTTTTCAACATCTCTGACAACAACAACATAAATGAGGCTAACACTGGCACCAAGGAGATCTATTAAAAGGCTGTTGGGCTGTGTCAAAAAATATGGAGTAAATACAGTGACTCAAATACAACTCTAACTTATGGTGCCTATGAGTGAATGATACAGAACTTCTAAAGTAACTATTAGGAAAGACAAATATGACCTAGTAAACTTCTTGCTTAGAAATCTCTTTTGTCTCTCAATTACTTAAAGAATTTAGCCCAATCTGTTTGCCATAGCAAAAAAGTGCCTTCACTATCTTTTTCAACTATTCTATTCTATTCTATTCTATTCTATTCTATTCTATTCTATTCTATTCTATTCTATCCTATCTTGTTCTACTCTATTCTTTTCATCACATCTAATTCCTTTTTTGTATTATGCACATCATGCTCTGGAAATAATATTTTCACCATTCCTGTCATTTTTGTTGTTTTTCTTTGCAAACTGGCCCACCATTGTACAATGTGCATCCCTCTCTTCTAAATCTGATATACTTCTATTTTATTAGAGTTGGTAGGAGAAGAAATCCAAATTAGAGTCAACTTTATGTTTAAATGAGTGGATGATAATATATTTCATAAAAATGTAACATAAAAGATAAGAAATATGAGAAATGAATTTGTGTTAGAAACTCTATTGAGTTCAATTTTTACCACATGAATGTAAACATTTAAGATAAAAGCTAAAAAAGAATGACAGGAGAGAGAGAGAGAGAGAGAGAGAGAGAGAGAGAGAGAGAGAGAGAGAGAGAGAAAGAGAGAGAGGAGAAAAATCTGGAGATATACATTTTGAGCCACCAATGTGTATATTTATTAAATATTTAATAACATGTGTTAAGCAGCAATTTTGTGGAAGCCACTTTGAATACAAAGCTAAGTAACTTATAGCCTCCCTTTAAAATATGTTAGAATTATTATAGAATAATAGATGCTGTTATAATAAGAGTGAAGAATTAGGAAAGAAATGGCCAAGAACATAGGAACATACAAGTTATGAAAGGGGAGTAGATAAGATCTATATATTAGTCAGGATTCTGCAAAGAAACAGAAACATTAAGATATATTTAGATAAGAGATTTACTATGGGAATTGGTTGAGATTTGCCGCAATCTGCCATGTGCAAATTGGAGACCCAGGAAGCCAGTGGTGTAATACAGTCTAAATCTGAAAACCAGAGAAATAACAGTAAAAGTCACAGTCCTAGGACAAAGGCCTGAGAACAGGGGTACAGGCCACTGGTTATCCATCACAGATTCTGAAGGCCCAAGAATCAATAGCTCTGATGTACGAGGTCAGAAGATGGATTCCCAAGCTCAATAAGAGAGAAAATGTATCATTCCTCTCTGTCTTTGGTCTATTTGGGGCCTCAACAGATTGGATGATGCCTGCCCCATTGTTGAATGTGGATTTTTTTCCCTCAGTCTACTGACTCAAGTGCTAATTTTCTTTTCTTCTGGACATACTCTCACAGTAATATCCAGAAATAATTTTTTTAATTCCTCAACTGAGAATACATTTTTATTGATTTTAAAGAGAGAAAGAGAGAAGGAGAGAGAGAAAGAGGAACATTAATCAGTTGTCTTCTGTACACACCCTGACCAGGGATGGAACCTAGGTATGTGCCTTGACCGGAAATCGAACCCACAACTTTTTGGTGTATGGGATGTGGCTCCTATCAACTAGTCCACACTGGCCAGGGCCAGAAATAGTTTTTCACTAGCTATCTGGTCATTCCTAAGCCCAGGCAAGTTGACACGTAAGATTAACAATCATAATCAATCTAGTACAGAATAAGTGTTAGGTCTAGAAAGCTGCATTGTCGAAAGGAATGATATAAGTGAAATTAGAGGAAGAAAAAAAACTTAGATGATAATAAGTTAATGCTTTTTTATCATAGTAGTGGATAAAATGACACTTAATAACATATTCTGGGAGTTATAATGTGAAGTACATAAGAAATTACCGATTTCTTATCACAATATGAAAACTTCTTAGTGGGTACTTTTATTTATTATTTGCACTTTCTCACCTTTAAATTACTTCTCAATACACTCTAGAGAACTTTGGTCAGTTAAAATCACTGTTGATCATAAAATTGCCAGTTATATAGGCAGTTTTCAGTTCTAGAACATTTCATACTGTAGATAACTAACGCCTTTGAAATTCTTTCATTCTTAACCTCACTCATGGTGGTCCTATTGCTTCTTTGACTACTTTTTTACCTCTATAAACTTTTTCTCTCTCTCCACGGTCTTTTCTTAAAGTTCTATTTTAGATCTTCTTCTCTTTACACATGCTGTTTTCTTCCAATGCATAAATATTAACACTTACCCAAATGTAGATAAAGCTCACATTATTATTTCAAGTAGTCCTCTCTCTTACTCTCCAGAGCAAACTTTTTATCTTCCCAATTGAGCAGTTTTTTTCTGATTAATCCAAAACAATAAACAACATCAAACTCAATTAAAACTTCTACTTTTTCAGTGAAGAAATATGGGAAACATTTCCTATTACAATTTTAGCCCCTCTTATAACAAAGCCAAATAATTTCCAATATAGAAACTTTATTCTTCTATATGTCACATTCTCCACTTTAGCTCACTCTATGTTCTTATCATCTCTCACCACTGATGATGCAGTTTTCCAATGTCTCCTCCATCTTTCTTTAAAAAAATATTTTTTATTGATTTCAGAGAATAAGGAAGAGGGAGAGAAAGATTCATTGATCAGCTGCCTCCTGCATGACCCCAACCAGGGACCAAGCCCAAAACCTGGGCATGTGCCCTGACTGGGGGTCGAACCATGACCTCCTGGTTCATAGGTTGATGCCCAACCACCGAACCACATCACCAGGCTGTCTCTTCCATCTTAATGTCCACTATTTCATTGATATAGCCAGATTCTCAGCACATTTTCATAAGGTCTTTAATTATGCACCATGACATTAATACATAGAAGTTATGCCCAATTATGTGTTATGCTAATGTACATGATCTAAACATATGATCCTTTTACTCTTAATCTATTTATGCTATTTACATAGTATACCAGTTTAAGATAACCCATGCCTCTATAACTTTTTTCAGTTATTCCCTACTTTCCATTCCATTTACATTAGTGTAAAATAATTTTGATATCTTCTGTTCCTTTTTCTCTTCTCCCAGAATATTGTGTGTCTATTGGCTATATAAAGCTCTCAATTATATGGGGAAAAATATCTCCAATGTTATTTATTGTGTACCACATTGCTTCAGAAAATAACTATAATGCTTACTTTCCCAAAACCCACATATATATAGACACACACACACACACACACACACACACACACACACACACACACACTAGAGGCCCGGTGCATGAATTTGTGCACAGATGGGGTCCAGCCGACCAGCCCCAATGGGGGCCTATTGGATCGGGCTGGTGGGGGAAAGGGACCCTGGGTGGTTGGCCGGCAGGCCCCGCCCCCAATCGGGGTTGGGTGGGAGATTGGGGGCCAGGCCGATCAGGGCCCAGATCAGGCTGGTTGGCTGCAGTGGTGCACATTTTAGCCACCAGTCTTTCTGGTCATTCTGGTCATTCTGCTGTTCTGGTCGTTCCACCATTCTGGTTGCTGGGCTCTTAGATATACAGATAATATCTTGCATCAAGGTCGTTCCACCATTCTGGTTGCTGGGCTCTTAGATATACAGATAATATCTTGCATCAAAGCCTCTGCTTATGCTTCTCCTTGAAACTTTAATATTACATTTTACATTTGCCAGATTAATTCTTAATCATTATTCCACACTTAGTGCAGGTGATTTAATGTTAGTTGAACATATCAAAATCATGTAACAAATTAAAATCAACTTCAGTCACATTACTAATTGACCAATACTTGAGAGAAGATAGAGTAGTGATCTCTTGAAGTAGTAGCAGCAGGAAGAAAAAAAAAGAACCATACAACTTTACTATACTTCATTCTTAATTTCTAAATAAGCTTTTTTATATTTTAATTTTACCTATCATCCAACCATTTAAGGCAAGCTGTTTATTGATTATGAACAAGCATCTAAACATAACTTTGAATGCTACTATTGAATTCTTAGGAATGGGAAATGTAGAGCATGGGTTTCAGCTCAGCCCAGAAATATGTCTGCTATAAGCTTGCCTCACTCAGACCTGGTAGAGTCCTTTGGCACTACTTCTGGTTTCTCAAGAAGCGATATTTTGAAGATTGAGGAAACACACTTGCTCAAGTGTTGTAATATTTTGTGAGATTAGCACAGAGGATGTCTTTGATGACTCAATCTTTTTTTGACACCAAATATCTTCCAAGGAAATTTCCACTATGCATGCAATTTAGAATAACTGGAGAGGAGAAAAAAGAGAGAGAGAATACTTAAGATTAAACTGAAGGGGAACATGCACACAAAATTTTTCAAAAAAAATGTGCATTGCTTTCAAATATAGTAAGAGGAAAAATTAATTTTCTTTGGGGCATTAAAAATACAAAATTTTCATGTAGGCGATTGCCAAAAGTTAGTTCCCCTTTCTTTTTTATGGTTTAGAAAAGTGTATACTTAAGTCTTCTATTGAGCATCTTATTGTCAAATATTTTACCATGGATATGCTTTACAGAAAAAAAATGCAGTTTTTTTTCTGAAAACTATATCTATCATCTTCATTTCTTCCTTTATGACTATTGCAATTCACAACTTTAAAGTTCTTAGGTTGCATTCTCTGCCATATACTTTTTAGTTATATGTTGGGGTTTGGGGGCTCCACATGGGTATAAATCTAAAGATTCTATTACATTCATGACTGCTCAACTGAAGCTTGGAAGAATTGCTCAGCACAAGTCTTTTTCTAAGGAATTGAGTGATAGCAGATTTTTTAAATGATGCCAAGTTTTAATGAAGTAACAGAACAAAAATGATCTGAGAGAACGTAAAAAATATATATTTTTTCCATTGTTAACTTTGATTTTAAAGCCTTGTCTTTTGTCCTTAAATCATGTTTTTAAACTTTGCTAAGAACCTGCCAAGATAAGAAATAAGACCTGAAAGACTTCTGTAGTACAGTAGTGAATTCAGTGAACAAGAGTTTTCATTCTCGGTGTTGACCATATGTTTTCCCAGTTTGTTTATCCTGTATTATGTTCTATAGTGTTCTTTGAAATAAAATGCTTAATGTTGCAGCTTTTCTCAAAGTATTGCTACTTTTATTTTTACATTTAGATTTGAATCTGAAGTTTAGCTTCATGTATAATGTGAAACCAGGACCTACCTCTAATTTTACACCTTTATAACTGGAGTTCTACCATGTTGTACTTTGAAACAATACACCAAAGGATGGAGAAGTGCTAATGAAAGAATTACATTTGTATAGTACTTGACATTAAAAACAAATTATCAGATATTTTCTTTTTGTCTCACATTTACCTTGTGATTTGAATAGATTATCATTCTAAATGTCACAATTAAAAAATTGAACTTTACAATTTAGGTTTGATGTCTAAGGTTGTATTTAACACATCGTGAAGCCAAGACATTATCATAACTCAATTATTCTTGTACTCAAAGCTCTGTCTTTTTTCCACTTTAGTGCATTACTATGGGACTTATGTAATGGGAATAAATGGAGGACCATGACTATACAATAATTCCATTTATTTAATAGAAGTAGATATAGTTATAAAATTTTGAAAAGTGTTAAGAAAATATTTGATTAGAAAGTTCTAGGGCTCACTCAGTTGAGGTCCCTAGTCAGTAAATTAACTTATCTCCTGGCTTTTTATTGATTAGTTACAATTGTCTTTATTCAGCGGAAAGATGAGAATTATGACAATAGTGGTTAACATAAGATAAAGAGCATCAATAGTTTCCAGGTTGGCAAACCCATCTTGTTTGTATGGAAAATAATACAATAATTAACAAATAATAATAATACAAGAAAAAACAGTGTTTCAGGTACTCACAACTGTAAACCTACTTTTGCCTCACCCTGTATTTTCTCTTTTTGTTATATATTTACTCTTGGAGGCCTTATCTTTGAGCACGGCTTTCAATAGGAAATATATACAATACTCATTTTTTTTTTATTTCTAGCGAAGAATAAATGGATCTGAGTCACACACAAATGAGAAATATGTTGTCTCCAAAATCCAAAGAGTCCCACTAGTCATTGTGCCTCGTTTTGGTTGTAGGAGAGCCCATATACAATAAATAATCTTATCTTTAATTTCTTGATATGCCCTACAGCAATGCACCCCTAGAAATTTCATTGAGAAAGAATGTCCCTAATTGTAAAATTTATTTCCCCCCCTCTGACACACAAATGTGTTGCCAATAAGTTGAGAGAGGTTGCTACTTCTTACTCATTAGGCCCAATCTGCGTAAAGTCATCAGTGTAATGCACCAGTGTGATATCTGTGGAAGGAAAAGGTGACCACAATTCCTGTGAACTAAATAATGACATAGGCTGTGATACCCCTGAAGTAAAACAGAGAAGGTCTATTATTGGCCTTGACAACTGAAAGTAACTGCCTCTGAATGCTTTTATTGACAGAAATGCAGAAAAAGGCATTTGCCAGATTGATAGCTTAATACCAGGTATCAGGAAAGATATTAATTTGCTCAAACAATGCAACTAAGCTGTTAGAGCAACTGCACTTGGAATAACCCTCCAGTTAACTTACAATAAGATATTTTCATTCTCCAAGAAACATCTTGCCTTCTTCACAAACCAAATAAGCAAGATAAATGAAAATTGGATGGGAATCACCATCCCTGCATTTCTCAATTGATGCCAGATAGCACTGAACTCTAAATTCCCTCTATTCTTAGGCAGTTCATAGGGTTTGAGTGGGACCAAATCCATGACTCATTAAAAGCCAAAACGTATGATATTGTGATGACGGTATACCTCATCCTGAGAACCAAGAAATGCAAGGTGGAGATCTGTACCATCATGGTAGACACTTTCTTTTCCCTCAACCCAGCAGGTTCAGCCAGAAATCTCTGTCCCTCAATAAAAAGAAGCTCTAGTGGATCTGTTATTCCCACCTGGATGACAGATCAGAAAAATAACTCCTACTTGGACTTTCCCACATAATAGCACTCACTGCACAGATTAAGGAACCTATGTGGGTTGAGTATATCTTTTCCAATTGTGCATTTCAAATAAGGAAAATAGCAAGATTGGTTTGGAGATCAACTGGACCCATTGTGAGAGTAATCAGAGCTAAAACCCTAGTGATCATCTGGCCTCCACAAGCACCTACTCTGACTGGTCAGCCACAGCGATATTTTTGGTGTCCTGGAATTAGTGTCAGTTTAAAGACAGTAGTCTCAATAGAATCAGCTAAGACCTTTCTTGCATCTGCCACGTATGAATGGGTAACTTCTCACTTTACCCAAAGTTTCTTCCCTAACCTCAAATAAGGACCTTGGAAATTTTCACTGCCATCCAGACAAAAACAAAAATGAGACATAGGTTGCTGAGCTGTTAACTGTCTCTTGTTTCATTTGGTACTATCGATAGCGTGGGGAGGGGCACCGACAGGGGAGGCCCTGGTTCATCTGCAGGTAACAACAGCCTGGAGGATGAAGGAGCAAAGTGAGGCATCTGTCTCCTGAAGGAGATGTGTGGAGCTTAGAAGTGGTCCTATATAAGTTATTCCCTGGGAACCTGCCTTTTATGGGAAAGGACCTCTGGGAGCTTTGGCAGTGGACAGTGAGCTAACAATATAACATCTTATTTTCTGTATCTTTTAAAAAAAGAATGAACTGTTTAAAAAACAATGACCCTAGACCTCCAACAGCAGAAAAACTTTAAATAAATAATGAGGGGCCCCATGGCTAAACATGGACCAAGAGAAAATTATGAAGCCCTATAGTGAGAAGCTCTGTGACAAATGGACACCCATGTGACAGAGGTCATGATGAACATGGGGTTTGAATGAACTCAGAGCCACAAGTCACTAAGAGGCAAGAGTTATGTCAGTACGATAGCCATGTACCTTATTCTCAGCACCAAGAAACCCAAGGTGGAGTTCCACATCAAGGTAAAGCCTTTCCCTTTCCCTCAACCCAACAGCTATAGTCCTTCCCCAACCAAGAGGTCTCCACACCTCAATAAACACAAGCTGTACTGAATTTGCTATTCCCAGCTGGATTCTGTTAGTTGCCTAGTATATCTACTCCAATTGTGCATTCTGGATAAGGAAAACCACAAGATCATTTGGAGACCTACTGGGCCCGCTTTGAGAGGGACCTGAGATCAAACTCTATTGATTACTGACCTCCCTAAGCCCCTACTCTGACTGGTCAGCCACAGTGATGTTTTGGGTCTCTTGGCACTAGTGTCTGTTCAGAGCCAGTAGTCTCCATGGAATCAGCTGAGGCCAAAGATGCACTTGATTTATATGCATAGATAACTTCTCACTTTACCCAATGTTGTTTCCCTCGTCCTCAATAAGCGATGCCATTGTAATTAGCTATTTATTAATAAAAGGAAAAGAGCAAAGAGAAGGTCAGACATTGTCCGCATGGTCATTTCATTGCTTAACCAAGAAGCTACAATGTTACATTCTATGGGGAACGACTGGCTCATTCTCAGCAAAACATACGTGGAAGGGGTCCAACAAAGGGGAGATAGATGCACATACAGTGAGTAGTGGTGATGAGGGAAGGTGCCGGTCAATCAAACCTGGGGAACCATGGATTGGCTAGAATAGGTTGAGCCATTACAGTTCTGTGAAAATTTGGGAATTCATAATCCCCTAAGCAAAGGAGTTCTCTCTCTGGACTCTCTTGTTGTGATTGGCTCTTGGCTATCTTGCATTTGCCCATATGGTCCATGACCACACAGACCTCACTCCCAATGGACTGACAACCTGCAGTAGGAAACACAAACTGAGCTACTCTGATGCTGGGCTGGAGGGCGCAGACATGGAATGGACTCTGGCTCTGATTTTAGCTCTGCTGAAGCCCCAGACACTCTTCTTCTATGACAGGACTAAAGGAACGGGGTCATTGGAAACTCAGAGATGTAATTCTATAGAAATTTTAAAAAAATCACTCATTCTCTGATGCAAGTCTTAGGAAAATTCTTTTTCTTGAAATATCACAAGAATTCCAATTCCATAGGCAGCAGGTGGGGACTAGTACCTCTCACCACCTATTAACATAAGGACCTTGGAAACGATCACTCTTGTCAACACAAAACCAAAAAATACGTTGTTGGGCAGTTATTTGCCTCTTGTCTTATTTGCTACTTTCGATAGCATGCGGGAGGTTCGGCCCTGCCAGGGTGGCCCAGGTTTATCTACCTACAACAACTGTACTAGAGGTTGGAGGAGCAAGGGGAGACTCTGTCTCCCAGTTTAAAATAAGAATTCATTACTTTGTTGAAAAAAATGTGCATCCTTTCCATTTTAAAATTGTGGCTGATACACATAAAAGATGCATACAAAATTCACATGCCTAAGAATCACCCTGATATTATAAAATCATTCAAGGTATTGCCACTGAAAGCACATTGTTCCTCATTCTGGAGCGTGTGAACGGAGAGGGCACGCAGATAATTTATAGGACCACTGCATTGCCTGCAGTGAGGCCTGCATCAAATTCCAGCAGCTAGTATTCACTGTGCTGGACTACCAGCAGGAGGGCTCTGTCCACAGGGACCTGAAGCCAGCGAATGTGCCCTGACATGAGGCAGTGAGTGAAACATGACAGACTTTGGCCTCAGCAATGAGTTTACCAGCTATATGCTGAGCACTTTCTGTGACAGCCCCTCTTATTTTGTTCCAGAATTTTTCCTTGGGTCAAAACAATGCCCTAAAGTAGATGTGTGGAGTTTAGAAGTGGCTCTATGTAAGCTGTCCACTGGAGACCTGTCTTTTATGGGAGAGGACCTTTAGGAGCTTCTGCAGTGAACACTGTGCTAACAATATGATATCCAATTTTTATACCTTTCCCATGAGAGTAGCTGTTAAAAATATTGATGACTGTTGACTCCCAACAGCAGAGAAACTTTAAGAAATTATGAGGGACATATGGCTATACATTGGGCAAGAAGGAGAACCGAAGACCTATAGTGAGCGGCTTTGTGACAACATGGATCCCCACAAGGCAGAGGTCATGATGAACATGGGGTGTGCATAAAATCAGAGTTACCAAAAGGCAAAAGTTATAACAACATTATAGTCATGTACATGATCCTAAGTACCAAGAAACCCAAGGTAGAGGTTTGTGCCATCATGGTAATGCCCCTCCCTTCCCCTCAACCCAACAGCTATAGTCCTTCCGCAGTTAGTGTCATTGGGCTAGAGGTCTCCGCCCCCTAATAAAAGAAAACTGTAGTGGGCCTGCTATTACCACCTAGATCTGCAAGACAGATCAGCAAAGTAGCTTCCACCTGAACTTTCCCACTATAACAGACCGTACGTGGGGATTGTGCCTCCCAGAAAAGAACAATAACAGGATGGGTTTGGAGACCCACTGGACCCTCTGTGAGAGGGATCTGAGCTAAAACTCTATTGGTCATCTGACCTCCATAAGGCACTGCTCTTATTGGCTGGCCATAGTGACCTGTTGGGTTTCCTGGAATTAGTGTCAGTTCAGAGCCAGCAGTCCCCCAAAGGTTATCTGAGATTCCCTTATGAATGGTTAACTTCTCATTTTACCCAATGGCTCTCCCCTTACTCTTAAATAAGGACCTTGGGAATTATCACTCCCATCCAGACATAAACAAAAATGGGTCACAGGTGGTTGAGCAGTAACCTGCCTCTTTTCTCATTTGCTATTCTCTATAGCATAGGGGCTGTTGGGCACTACCAGGGGAGGCTCTGGTTCATCTTCCTGTGATAGCAAGGCTAGAGGTTGGAGGGAAAAATATGAGGGGTCTCTCTCCCTATTAAAATAGTAAACATTACTTTGTTGAACAAACGTCCATTCTTTCCATTTTAAAATTGTGGCCGATACACATAAGATGCATAGAAAATATATATGCCTACCTATGACTCACCCTGATATTATAAAGTTGTTCGAAGTGATCAACACCAAAAAAACAGTGTTCCTCATTATGGAGCACGCAAACGGAGGAAATTTATAATTGACAGGACCACTGCTGCATTACCTGGAGTGAGGCCTGAGGCAAATTCCAGCAGCTGGTATTCACTGTGCTGGACTGCCAGCAGACGGGCTCTGTCCACAGGGACCTGGAGCCAGTGAATGTGCTCTGTCATGCGGCAGTGGATACACACATGACAGACTTTGGCCTCAGCAATGAGTTTATCAGATAAAAGCTGAGCGAGTGCTGTGGCAGCCCCTCTGATTGCACCCCCTCACTCTTCCCGGGTCCAAAACTATGACCGCCCAGGAGTAGATGTGTGGTGCTTGGAAGGAGTTCTAGAGAAGACGTTCACTGGGAATTTGTCTTTTGGGGGGAGGACCTCTGGGTGCTTAGGTAGTGGACACTGTGATAGCAATATGACATCCTAATGTTTATATCTTTCAAAGGAGACAAGCTGTTGAAAACACTGATGACCCTTGACATCCAACAGCAGAAAAACATTAAGGGACCCATGGCTAAACATGGGCTGAGAGGAAGAACTCAAGCCATACAGTGAGCAGCTCTGTGACAACATGAACCCCCATGTAGCAGAAGTCATGATGAACATGGGATTTGAATGGAACCAGATGCACAATTCATTAAGAAGCAAGAATTATGACAGCATGGTGGCCACGTACCTAGTCCTAAGTACCAAGAAACCCAAAATGAAGCTCTGTACCATCATGGCAAGCCCCTTCCTCTTTCCTCACCTCAGCATTCATCGTTTTTGTCCAACCATGGCGGTTCAGCTAGAGTTCTCTGCCACCTTTCCCCCTCAATAAAAAGAAGCTGTAGTAAGTCAGCTAGTCACACTTGAATCTGCACGGCAACCTGAGCACCAGGAGTCAGGGCAGAAGGCTGCCACTCCTCCAACCAGTGCAGAGTTTAAGACAGCCACCCCTAGGCCAGCTTCCCTGCATGGATCTAGGGCTGCCCAGAGTGAACCAAGTGCTCCCAGATTATTTCCTACAAGGAAATCTCCTTCTACACTGGGTAGCCTATTGGTGTGACTTCAGCTTTTCACCCTGGTCACAGCCAGGTTTAAGCAGACAGGGAGCAGGGAAGGGGTGTTGCTGGGAGGTTCTTAAACTTTATGTTTAAAAAGTTCTGCTTTAGGCCATCCAACAAGAAGCAGCATGGAAAAAAAAAACAGTGTAGAACCCATGTGAACTGTGGACTGTCAAGGCAGGGCCACAAAGACTTTGGGAGGTCAAGTTGGCCTCCCTTTGTTTTAAATGCCGAACTTCAAGATGCTGAGCTCTGGGGATGCTGGCCCCAGCCATGAGGTGAGAGAGATTGGCCAGAGCCTGGGCCCAATCAGGGTTGGAGAGGTACAAGGAGTGCACACTGTGTGTGCACAGACCCCAGGTGAGAGGACTTGATCCAGGGGATGATGGAGGTCTGCAAACTGCCACCATGTTCTCTGAATGGGATTAAAATTAAGAGGGTATCTGGCATCTTCATGGCCTTCAGAAGCATTATATCCAAACACCTGGTGAGTTTACAAAATTGATAGTGAGCCTATGGACAACAAGGGGAGAGGCCAGTTTCACGGCAAGTCTGTCACTCGGCCCCAACCTGGGTGAAACTTCAGAGACTGGATCACTTTTCCTGGGGTCCTTCTTACCTCCCTTGCTCTTTTTTTCTTCCATGTTTGTGGGAGGGGGGATAGTTCTTACTAAAGTACTTGGCTTTTCCAAATCTTGCAATAATCTAGATGCTTCAGGAAGTTGTATTGGATGCTCTGTTTTGCAACCTTCTGGCACGGAATTGGGCCTGTACAGCCTCCAGTTTGAGAAGCATATAGTGATGTAGTACTTGGACTTAATCACAACAACTGAATGGGAGGGAAAAAAGAGAATTATCATGGTAATTACTAACAGCAATAAATGTGGGAAAAGGCTGTGAGCCACACTGCAGGGCAGAAATGCAAAATTGCTCCCTTCCTACACTCACATTACCTTATATTTGCAGAAGGATCGTGGAGAAATTTTGGTCCTCTGTCCTGTGTTAATTTTGACCAAAAGGTCCAAATAAGATAACACAATCCTATGACCCAGCCTATTGGGGGAGTCAGAGAAGTGGCAGGGTGTGGGTCCCCAAGCGGCTGAGCAGTCACCTACCTGTGCAGCTGTTTCCCACTGTAACACAGGAGCCGGGCCTTTCCCTTTCCTCTTCAGGAAGGAGCCCTGAAGCTTGGGTTTGACCACAGGAAATAGAGAGGTGACTTGGGGTCAGGAGGAAGCTGGAGAGGTAGTCGCATACAGGACAGGTGGGAAGTACGGCTGGGGAGTAGGGGGTTGGACCAGCACCCCATGCTTCCAGGACCAGCCCCACTAGTGCATTCTGCTCTGTGTCTCCATAGTTGAACACCCCCCAGCTCAGAGCCTGATGACTGAATGCTCTGCTAAAGAGACTTTCTCCTTCTGTGAGCTCCGACCTTGACCAACTGGGCTCGTGGCTGCCCCTCATCTCCTTCATTAGTCCCAGCTCAGTTCCACAAGAGGGGCTTTGAGTTGTGTTCTAAAGAGCAGGGGATCCATGAGCAGGGAGTGACCTGATCAACTTCCACTGAATGAGACACCTCTGGCTGCATGTGCACAATGGGCTGGGGTGAGAGAGAGCCTCAGAATCGGGAATATGGAATCCCACCACGATTTGACAGAAAAATCTAATAAAAGGTACCTACCAGCCCATGATTTTCAGCTAGTTCCTGAAATATGAACCACTTAATGCAATTTGT
>NW_005871058.1:9963387-9994263 GCF_000147115.1 Myotis lucifugus
AGAATTTGTTTCCCTCCATTAACATGGTAGAAACTACCCAATCTACACTAATAAAAGAGAAATATGCAAATTGACCATACCTTCACGATGCCCACCAGCCAATCAGGAGTGAGTATGCAAATTAATCTCATCACCTCCGTGGAGACTGACAGCAAGGAGGAGGCAGCTCCCAGCATGGCACAGTCTGCTTGGCTGTTGCCGTGGCAACCTGGGAGCAGGCAAGCGCAGCCCGCAGGCAGCATCCAGCATGGCCTGCTTGGCAATCACTGTGGTGTGGAGCAGGCAGGCCCCGCAGAGAGCAGAGAACCATGGGGAGCAGGCCTAAGCCATCAGTAGGACATCCCCTGAGGGCTCCCAGATTGGAAAGGGTGCAGGTCAGGCTGAGGGACACACACACACACACACACACACACACACACACACCCATGCACGCATTTCATGCACTGGGCCTCTAGTCTATATATATAAAATGCTAAGCGACTAGCTGACCAGCCCATAGATATGATGTGCACTGACCACCAGGGAGCAGATGCTCAATGCAGGAGCTGCTTGGCAACAGCAGCTTTGCAGAGTGCCCTCTTGCACTCCGGGATCCCTCGGGGGAAGTTGGACTGCAGGTTTCAGCCCGATCCCTGCAGGCCAGGATGAGGAACCCCACCTGCTGGAGAGACCCTGCTCACTCTGAAGATGGCCTTTGAGCCCCAAGGCTACCCCAGGTGCAGCCAGCTGGGGAGGGACCATGGGAGGTTGGCTCCAGGGTGTGTCCAGCCCATTTCTCCCAGTTCTGCCCCACCGGCCACCTTCTAATTAATTTCCTTTCAATGTGCACAAATCTGTGCACCAGGCCTCTAGTGCAGATTATATTAGAAGTACTAGATTTTCTTTAGTTTGGAACTTTATGAAGAAAAACAAACAAACAAATGAAATCACTTTCTGTGTATAAAGTTGTTACATTTTACTATGCACAAGTATAATTTATATATATAGGAGGGTGAAAAGAGAACAAGACAAAGTTAAGAGAGAAATGAATGTGGCCCTAGTATCAGTCCCCAGTTCCTCTGTTAAGGAATTGGTGATAAATAATGTCATTAGAAAATTATGCTCATCAGATTTAAATTTTCTGTGTGCTCCAATTCTCCCCCTCCCCCAAATGATCTGCCTTACACTGCAACGTTCTTTTCTTGCTTCAGAGCTGAACTTACTAAATTTTATTCCTAGTACGTGTGATTGCTCAGACTGGCCTTTCCTCAGTAGGAAATGGCTGTGTGATCCTGAAGTTCAATCTTGCTATGCTGAGTGTGCTGCACTGGTTTATCAGACAGCTCAATCTCAGGGAACCAGTGTTCCCAGGCTCTGAAACTTGCTGTGGGGCCCCCTCCTCCATACTTTCAATTAGGTGTAAATGAGGGGGGGGCAGGAAAGATTAAAACTCTTTTGAGAAGAGGAACATATCTTCTTAAATTCCAAAATGGAAACAACTGAACTTGCCTGGTGTCAGGGTATTCCTGTGAAACCTCAGTCTAGCGTCAGTCTCTCAGATTAATTTGTATTCGTTTCATGCCCGATATTGCTCCATTTGCAGAACAACTGTCATTTTTTGTGTGTTTGTTACTTTGCATGTGCTTTTTCCCATTCTTATCTGTGTGAAGCCAGATTAGTCAATTTAATGTAAGTAGTGGTGATTAGAGGGTGGGAAGATTGGTGTTGAGTAGAAAAGCCCAGGACAAAACTTGGGGAAATGAATGAAGATAAAGTATAACCAGGGAGAAAAGTATAAACATATTGTTTGTTATTAAAAGAAGTCCGTGAGTCACAACTGAAGCACAGTATCTTTGACAGAAAATGGGCAATTATAATTCAATTTAAGGAAACTTTGACAACATGCATTATTAAGGAGTGAAATAGGAGTTGAATAGATTAATAATTTGATAAGGATAGGGAGGTGAAAAAACCTGCTATGCCCAGAAAGATGCCACTGCTTTTAAGTTTCATCTAATATACAAATGCCATATGTTGTATTAAACATGCAAATGTGATTGTACCATTTGAATATAGTTGTGATGAGAGGTGTTCCTCAAAATATTTGGTTTTGTAGTCAGTCTGCTAAAAGAATTTTGTAAAACTATGTGCCCCTTGACATATTTTTAAGTTGGCCTTTTTTTCATATCTTTTAATCATTGCCAAAAATCATTTTTTCAAAATAATATGTAGTCTATAAATACTTTAAGTATTTTTATTAAAACCATAAAGTGGCTCATGCTAATTCATGAAAAACATTTTATATATAATTTAATTGCAAGTCCCCATCATAAAATTAATTGTTAAACTATTTAACCAATGTAGACTTACTTTTTGTTAGAAAATAGCTAACAATTGTTAAATTTAAATGTGTGTTAACGTATATTATTATAGAAAATACTAGAGGCCCAGTACACGAAATTAGTACATGGGATGGGGGAGGGTGTCCCTCAGTCTGGCCTGCACCCTCTCCAATATGGGACCCCTTGGGGGATGTCTGACTGCCGGTTTAGGCTGATCCCAGGGATTGGGCCTAAACCAGCAGTTGGGCATCCCTCTCACAATCCATGACCAATAGCTCCTAACTGCTTGCCTGCCTGCCTGATCACCCTTAACTGCCTCTGCCAGCCTGATCGCCTCAACTGCCCTCCCCTGCCAGCCTGATTGCCCCCTAACTACTTGCTCCCCCATGCTGAACTGATTGCACCCCTAACTGCTTGCTCCCCCATGCTGGCCTGATCTTGTCCCTAACTGCTTGCTCCCCTGCCATTGATTTTTAGAGAGAGTAGAGGGGGGATGAGAGAGAGAGAAACATCTATGTGAGAGAGACACATTGATTGGTTGCCTCTAGCATGCAACCAACCTGGGGGCCTAGGATCAAGCCTGAAACTGAAGAAGGTGCCTTTGATCAGGAATTGAACCCAAGACCTTTTGGTTGGTGGGCTGACCACTGAGCAAAGCTGGCTAGGGCATCAGTATTTGTTACTGAAGCTCTATTTCCTTTGTAGGTTGTACTCTTTTTTGTATCTAGATTTATAATTCTTAAAATTAACTTTTTATTGAGGTAGATTAATAACATGTTTCAGATGTACACTATTGTAATTTGATATCTATATATACTATAGCATGCTCACCACCAAAATTAAAAAATAAGCAGAGAATCTGATTAGCCATTTCTCCAAGGAAGACCTACAGAGGGCCAACAGGCAAATAAGAAGATGTTCAACATCACTAATTATTATGGAAATGAAAATCAGATCATTTCGTCAATATCCCATTTCTTAGTGTTATTAGCTTGGATTTTTTCCAAATAGAGACTTACAAGGCTGGAGAGGGGCTAGAACCATCTTCCCACAGCCAACTTCTGCCAGATGGATCCCATGATAATCCCAACCAGAAGAAAGAAAGCTTGGGTAATGGTTGGGACTTCAGAAAATGCTGAGAAAGAGAAAAGGAAAAATCTTATGTGAGAACCACAGTTCCGGTTGCAGAAGTAAGATAGATGGGAACATACGTTAAAGCCATTTATTAATTCTCCTTCAAAATGTACTGAATTCCTACTGTGTGGATCAGAAATGCTATTTATTTGCTTTACATTACACGGGCAATTTCTGTAACCAGGAAAGGAGATTCCGACCTTTTCCTCCAAGCTGTCTATTTTCACCAAGGTGGAGTTCTTGTCCATGCAGTTTCTTCTACTGCTACTCCAAGTTTTCTCTTCATTCGTTGCAAAATAATAGCAGCTGTTTTGGTGCCATTGCCACATCTTAGGACAAGGATTGCATTTGTGGTCTGAAAAAGAAATTATACCTAAAAGTACAAACTAAACAACTTTGGAGTGATTGGGGAAGGTTTTGGAAACTAAGCTGCTTAACTTGATAATAGGGTTTGAGACCCAGCACCCTGAAAACATACTGTTGTAGGAGCCTTTGAAAATGAGATCACCCCAATCATGGGTTGGGGCAGTGGTGATTAAAATGATCTTTGCAGGCCTCAGTCTTCTGGAATTAGAATGAATGATCTGTTCTACTTTTAACTTCTTATAACACCAGGATCCCCTAAAAATAGTTCATAAAGTGGAGGGGCTAAAGTATCCAAATTGATATAAGTTCATGATGCTTCCCCAAATTTGCCTCTGTTTCAAAAATATTAAATACTTTTATATCTTCCTTTGTCTTCTGTAAAATCAGAGTGATTTCATTAGTGGACTTTGGACAACACGACTCTCTCATACTCCCAGAGATGACGCACATAATTAACCTAAACTGAGACAACAGATTTGATCTGACAGGCCACTAGATCCTGATTACCTGAAGTGTGAATGACTAGCTCTTGACAGAGTTTGATGGCCATTTGTCCCTGCTTCTTCAATAGATTGGAGATCTGTGATTTGAGCAGTTCCTCCTCCGTGGGAAAGTTCCTGTAGTTGCTCAGCTGCTGGGATAAGTTATCTTGCTGGTGGTGGATGGTTTTTTGAAGTTGACTCAAATTCTCTGAGTCTGAGTTAATTTCCTTAGACGTCTGCAAAACTCCAAGGCATAATAGTAAATAAGTTCAGACAGCCTCCCATTCTCACGTTAGCCATGGATAATTCTCTTAACACAGAAATATTTCTTACATTGTTTAAAATTTATTAGTAACTCCTCATAATGGAGGAACCTGGAAGAAGCACACCAGATGCCTTTCTATTTAAATTTGTTTAGAACTCATTCTTATAACTTTATTTATATTTAATTATTTTGTGCTTATATTAAAATAACGAATTGCTGATTATATAACTGACATTTCATCTAAAGCAGTGCTAGTCATTTTGCCATACACTTGTTGGAAATTTTGTCTTTTTCTTTTTGGAGTTGGTTCACATAATTGTTTTAATAGGAGCAGAGTCCTTTGGGGCAATGGCTCTCTCAAAGTATAGTCTGCAGACAGCTTGTGTCAGAATCACTTGGGGTATTTGTGTGTGTGTGTGTGTGTGTGTGTGTGTGTGTGTGTGTGTGTTAAAAGGCAGATTTTAATGCCACTTCTGATCCTAGATCCATAAAAATATTCATTTTTAATAAACACTTTAGATGACTCACCAGCAGAATAAATTTAAGAGCCATTGCACTCAAAGCATTGCACTTTAATTGAGAAAAACTCTTCCTTCTATTGAAACCTAATGATTACATATTTCATCTTCTTTTTTATTTTATTATTTTATTTTTTAATATATTTTTTATTGATTTCAGAAAGGAAGGGAGAGGGAGAGAGAGATAGAAACATCAATGATGAGAGAGAATCATTGACTGGCTGCTTCCTGTATGCCCCCTACTGGGGATCGAGCCTGCAACCCCAACCCAGGCATGTGCCCTTGAAGGAATCAAAACCAGGACCCTTCAGTGCGCAGGCCAATGCTCTATCCACTAAACCAAACCAGGTAGGGTGGGTGCATCTTAATTTTTTTAAACATACATGATTGTTAGGTGGGCTAAGGGAGGTTGTGGGGAACATCTGCAATAATGTCAATAATTTAAAAATAAAAATACAACATACATCATTGTAGAAGATTAACTACTAAGCTTCATAATGATTGGCTGCTGAATAGTTGTCACTACTGCTAGAACATAATATTTCTTTTCAAAAGAGCAAGTTACATCATTAGTTTCTATTTATATGTCCAAAAAAGTATGTCTAAATCCTAATTATCCATGAGATTTTACATATATAAAAATAAATGAAAGTATCAGAGGAAATGTTGGTATCATTTAGCAAATAAACTTTCTTGACTGCAAATCCCCTGAAATTGAATACTGTGCTCACTCACTACTCTACTCTGTGCATCACATACTTAACATCCTACAAAGTGTGTATTCTCAGGATGTTTTTGCGCTTGTTAGTTCAGGATTCCCTACCCTGAATAGCCCTGACTGCCCAAATGATGGGTCAGACTAAAAAGGATATTCTTTTTTCACTACTGTGCTTGGAAGTGGAGCTTCCATTGTTGGAGGCGGTTCAACTTTCTTTTTTCTTTATATTTTTAAATATATTTGTATTGACTTCAGAGAGGAAGGAAGAGGGAGGGAGAGAGAGAAACATCAATAATGAGAGAGAATCATTGATCAACAGGCTCATGCACACCCCACACTGGGGATCAACCTGAGTATGTGTCCTGACCTGGAATCCAACTGTGACTTCCTGGTTCATAGGTCAACGCTCAATCACTGAGCCACACCTGCCTGGCTGGTTCAACTTTCTATCTACTTGCTAAGGAATATCAGGCAACTCTTCCTCCTTGTTTGTATCTCTTTTTCATTTATAGTAGTCAGGCTGTTGCTGCTGCTTAGAAGTTTCTCTGCTCTAGTTTTCTCTGTCTTACGTGAGCAGATTAAGCCAGTCTTGTACAAAGTCTTAGAGGTAAATAAAATGGTATGCTTTTCCTTGAACCCACTGTCCTTGGCTTTCTGTTTCTCACCACTGGAATAATAAGTGGATGTGTGTCTATGCAGAAAAAAGACTCCTTATTCCAACCAATAACTGGAGAAATGAAAGTTGGCTTCCTAGTTCAGTCTAGCTTATCAAGAGAAAGCAATGGATTTAGGGGAAAATCCTCATAATAATATTTTCCTTGTTGGTTTAACTTGGAGACAGGGAGAAGGGGAGAGATAGAAAGTAGCAGAAAGCATTAGAGTATTTAGGATGTAGCTCTTATCATATATCAAACCTGAATTCACATAGTGTTTCCTAATCATCTTTCTTGGGTTTGATGCAAGTATACTTACACATAATCCCCAAGGTCACAAGCCCGGTCAGCAGCAACAGACAAAGGGTTAGCAGACTCAGGGCTGCCCAGCGCCATGTGTGGGATAGACCTGGAAACAATGAAGGAAGCCAACAGAGGGATGAACAAACAGAACTCCCTTGTGGGAGTCACATATGGTTGTTTATTTTTCCCACCGAGGAAGCTTCTTAAGCTTCTTTAATGCCCCATCTAGAAAATACCTAAAACAATGTGCTGTGAGGGCCCCACCCCTGCCTTCCTCCCTTATTTCTTCATTTCTTTCTTTTGGCTTCTCCTTTCCTTTACGAGTGTCTTCTAAGCATTAGGTTTTTGTTTTCATCATTACCCACCTTTCTTCTTCAAGTTTATTAAATTCATGAATAAGATGTTGTAGAAAGTGGTTTTCTGGATGACCCTAACAATAGAAGAGATCCCAAGTTTTTAAAATTACAAACCTCCACAAAACAAGTGTTACTATGGGTTTTATTTGTATCTATTACCCATTTTATTTATCACCTATTAGATAATGAATGGATACTGAATGAAAGAAGGAATGAATGTATAATCTAACTTACAAACCACAGAAAAGACGAGAAAGCTAGCAAATAATTCTTCAAAATTTGACATTCCATATACAAGGTGGGGCAAAATATGTTTAATGTTTTATGGAAAATAATACAATAATAAATAATAACACAGGAATAAACTTTGTGTTTCATGTACTCACAACTGTAAACCTTCTTTTGCCCCACCCTGTATATATCACAAATGGTTCTCTTACTTAAATCACGTTCCTATTCTTCAACTCAGAATCTAATGGCATCTAGCCCAATATTTGAGAATGATTAATGTAATCTCCAGGTGCAGTATTACTACATATAACATATCCACTACTCCCTCTTTCTCAAGGATTAGAGTTAAACTTTTCTAAAAAATAATGTATAGCCATCTTTATTAGAAAATGCAAAGCCTATTCCCATCTTCTTTTTTTATATCACCCCCCTTTCAAACCACACACACACACACACACACACACACACACACACTTAAATTTAAAAAAAATAATAAATCTAAAGAAAAGAACATAGTTTATATATTTTAGATGATGATTCAGGACAACAGCCTCAACTGTCAATGGATTTTTGAAAGTGAGGGATGTAGTCTGATATATTAAATTGGATTATTGACCACAAAGACCACTCTTTTATTCTTTCAATTGGATATAAGGGAATGAGTGAAAGGCTAGAACTGAGTCTGGAGTCCACCACATAACAGTTGCATGAACTTGGTTAAATCCTTTAATTTTTTTCAGCCTCAGTTTTCTCAACATATTGGAAAAAGTACTAATATTACTTCATTTACTTCACAACTATATTTTAATAAAGATGTGATACACAGCAAGTGACATACCTTTTAAAATATTGTTATTACATATTCAACACTACTAATTATTCTGGGAATTTTAATTTCTTAATTTTTTAAAATACTATAAAACTGAAACTACTGTCTATTTCTGACTCACCCATTCTCCAACTTTCCTGTTCAGTTTTTATACCTTTGAAAAGAAAAATTTCTTCTATCTTCTATGTTTTAGAAGCTTCTGATCTGCCTTCTAAAAGATCCCTCTGGCATCTCTCGCAAGGACTACATTTATAAAAGGACTACACTTATTAAAAGTAACCGTTTAGTCCCCATTCTCTGGTATGTCTACTCAACATTTTTACTATAACACATGGCTTCATGAGACATAGTGATAACACACCATTTTTTCCTCAATATTGGGAACACTTCTTCTACTAATATATTCCACCACTTTGTCTCTATTTCGAAGCTTTCACAGCACCCTTCTCTTTAGCTTAGGTATCAAAGCCAGTACCTCAAAGCCTTGAACACCTGTCCATTCCCCAAGGTCAAGTCGCACTTTTCCTGAATCCTTACCTTTTTTCCTTAGGTTATTTCTATTCTGGTGATTTCCTGCTCCAACGGAATCCTGAAATGAAAGTGTCGCATAGGTCACTTCTTCGGACATTGTAGAAGAAAGCACTCCTGTAAATTGTGTAATTAATGTTTCAATGTCTTCAGGCCTGAACAAGATGTTCTTTCCGAGGCTTGGAGCTTTTATACAGACACTCAACTGGCCCAAGACACATCCCACTGCAATCTATGTAAGGACAGAATGATAATCTGTTTTTCTGCAGAGAATGTGAGTGAAGTCCAATATTCTCCTTAGAAATCAGTATATTGTAGATTCCAAACGGCTCTTTCATTATTGTTTCATACTATGAAGCAAAGAAGTGGTGTTTGGAATCAGTGCAGGAGTGGTGGTTTTATGCAGGAAATCCTATGATTCGCAAGGTTTCAATAAAGGGTCAGGTGTCCTCTTTACATGTGTTAAAGGTAAGGTAAGCTAATTCTTCATGGACACATTGGATGCGGTTTATATTCACCTATATTAGATATCAAGCAGATACACATACTAAAACAGGATGGAGTGTGTAGTCACATGTACTGAGAGCTGTTTAGTTAAATACCACCCCTATCTGGCTGATGCTTTAAGAAATTCAAGTGTGTGTGTGTGTGTGTGTGTGTAGGAAAGGGAGGGAGGAAGAGAGAGAGAGAGAGAGAGAGAGAGAGAGAGAGAGTTGGCAATGGGGCATTGAGAAGAAATGGATAGCTATTAAAACTATGTGTGAATGGAGTTCCCTTCTGGCATGGCTAACTTCCTATGGAAAATCTTCCTGCAAAAAGCAACTAATATTCAGAAGAAGATTATCTTGAAAAAATAAAAACAATCATAAGAGCATTTTCTCTGTTTCACTGACCAAATATACAAAAACATTTACATCTGTATGCATGATAATATCATTTTCAACCATTTTCCATGGTTAAATTGTACAAACTCTTATCTATGTTCATTCCCATCTGTACATTGAAATCCATTCCATCTACCTACTCAAAGATTTTTAACTTATAATTTTCTGTCTCTGGGATCATTATTTTTTTCAGCTGGTTGACTCCTCTTAACTTATAAATATGTGATATCTTCTATTTTAAAAATAAGCAAAAAATATCGTGTTCATCCCCTTCACACACACTACCACTATCACCTCATTTCTCTAATTCTCTTAACAATAAAAGTGTTCAAAAGCTGCCTATTCCTGCTGTTTCTTCCTACTTTTCCTGAACCCACACTAATCAGTCTTTCCCCTCACTTTCTATAAAAATGCTTTTTTCCAAGTCACCATTAACTTCCACAGTAACACATCCACAGGCTATTTCTGAGGATTCCTCTTAGCCTACAAGCAACATTCAACATAACTGATTCTTAAAATTCATCTTCAAAAAATATTTACAAGAAGGGATGAAGAAAAGTAAAAATTAAATTTGGAGGCATCAAAGGCATAAAGAAAGTCAAGGTAAAAGCAAAGAGAAGAACTGGCCACAAGGAGGAGCCAGAGGATGAGTATAGGATGGAATTTATTTTGAAATGTATATTCATCCAATAAGCATAGTACAATATCCTGATTAAAATAAAGGACGATGAAGACAGACTGATGGATTCAAATCCTAGATCAACAGGATTTCATAACAGGAAATCTTAGCTTTTTCAAAATTAAAAAAATAAACAGCATTTAATGTGTGTAAGAGGTTAATAAGTAGAAGTTGAACCAACTATTTTAAGGCAGAAGACTGAGAGGGAATAGGATATCACCAATAAATGCACTGAAGGATTAGCTTAAAGATTATAAACATTTAAAAATCCATAAAAAGATATCACCAACTTTAAAATGCTCAGTTTCTTTACATTTTTCAGTTTAGAGACACTGTTATAGCATTCATAGTAGTCAACATTATGTTCTTTTTGTCTTTTTCTTTTACACATCTACTAACCACCATTATACATTGCTCAGTCTTATCCACGATGTTATGCATTCCACTAATTTCCTTTCTTGTTGCATCTACAACTTGTCATTGGGATCCTAGTGTGTTGTACTCATTCTTCAGCTATCAGCATAGATAATGGAGTCTGGACTAAATTTAAAATCCATCATACTGTATGAAAAGAATGTGGAGGTAGATGGTACTACTTTTTATAAGAAGTGTGAAAATACAAAAGTCCCAAGATTCCTTAAACTTCTCTTTTTACATGTAGAATGAAAATGCCCATTGTACATGCATGTATGTATGTATGTATTCTTTCTTTCTTTCACCATATCTATTGGATGATTGCTGTATGTCAGTCACTATTTCAGAGTCATGGAATACACTCTTGAGGGGATAATTTAAAAAATTTAAAGATCTAGGGAGACTCTCTGTGTGTCAGATAGTTATAAGTGCTACAGAAAAGAGTGAAGCTTTTCTGTAGGGACAAGAATGTTGGCTGGTGTGTGGTGTGATGAGGGAAGTTGTTCTAAGTACTGAAAAATAAAGGTTAGGTAGCAAAAATCTAAGATTTTATGCTCCATAAGGACTAGTACCATGACTTTCTCCATGAATATTCACCAATGTCAGTGTTTGAGACAAAGTGAACGTTACTTAAATATTTGCTTTAAACTAAAAGATAATTTATGTAAAAGTGCCTCTTAATCTCTAAAATATTAAACAAATAAAGGTTTTTTATTCCAAATTCAAACTCATAAAGCTGTTTGGACTAAAGACTATTTTTTCAGGGTGGTGTCTGTTTGTTTTTTTTCCAGTTTCCTGAACTAGGAAAAGAGGGAACAATAAAATATGCAAACAAAAATAAAATATGGCAATAACATGCCTTATAGTGTGATTAAGAGATATCTAGAAAAGCCCCTGGATTTTGGAAAAGGGGAGGGGAAGTTTATTACATCTATTTGTTTTTCCTGCAGTTCCCTGATTAACTGTTGCTGAGTAACTCAGCTTGTATTTATAGGATATGTATAGCAAGAAAGCAGAATTAACACTAAATGTTATCAGGAGTTCCTTTGACCCTGAGAGTCTCTGTACTCAACTAGCGTATACTTAACACCGCCAAGCCATGCTTGTGGAATAAAAATAAAGGCAAATATATTTTAATGAAACATAAATCTAAATATAAGACCCTTAGTCTGTGGCTAGAGTAATTGAAGTTTCAAAAAAACAATATGAATTACAATCCAGAAGCTAAGATATAGCAAATAAATATTCCCTGAGGCTTAATGTTACCCTATTTCAGCTTTACCTAATTCTAGAGTTAAATGTACAGTTTTAAGAACTCATGGATCAAACTCAAGACCAGCACATTCCTGGTGGTTTACAAAAGGAATAAATGGAATATTTTTATAATTAAGCCAATTAGCTAAGACCTAGAGAATATGGTATCTCTGACAAAGCAAGCTAATTGTTACATTTCATACCTTCTTAAAGTGTCTGTTAATTGAACAAGAAAATGTTTACAAGAATTATAAGTGCTTCCAAATGTCCATCCATCTTCATTTACATATTTGATTTAATTTAACTGTAAATTTTCAGAAGTTAGCTACATGGTTATTAAGAGAACAGAGTCATGCTTTATTGAAAAGATGCCATTCGAACCATAACCTCCACACTCTTCTTTCTGTCACTTGGGCACAATTATTTTTCAATGTTTCTGTATATTTTAGGGGGAAAAAACAACACTAAAGTAAGGCAGTGTCAGAAAAAAAACTGAAAAAGAGGAGATAGATGAGAAGAAAACCTCATGACATGGTAGGTGAGTAGATGTGGGCAATAGAAGAGAGGGAAAGTCAAACATTCTCAGGCTGTGGTGGCAGACTGGGGTGATCAATATTAGGAAGAGTGAGGAGTCCACTTTGGCTGAAACAAAGTTACTCAAACAGAAACAGAAGTGGATAAATGGTAGAATAATTATCTGAAATTACTCTACTTATGATTGGGAATCAATGAATAGTATAACTGAGATAAGAAACTCAGTGCCAAAAATGGGTCTGGGAATTTTAAATATTTGATTACTTAATTTTTAGAACATTATTGAATTTGACTTTTAGTTAAAGTGGGATATTTTATTAAGGATTGGGTTTTGGTGAAAATACTCAAATCATGCTAAGTTTGAGTTTTTAAAATCAGCAATGCCTTTCATGCTTGTTTTGTTTATTCTTTACACCTCTTCTCCAAATAGTTTGAGGTGTGTATGGAAAGAAATTTTAAAATAAAAGATTATTTTATGTGAATCAACAAAGAATTCAGAGTGAAGGAGATAACAGGAAGAAAAATATATGTATACAAGATGTGCTAATTAGAAAATGAATAAGCAAAATATCTTCCATGAGATCCTATGTAATTACTATATTGAATAGTAAAGTCTAACACTATCAAGTGAAAAAAGAATAGAAATAAGATAATTAAGAAGACAAATGCCTAATAGTTTCAGAAGAAGAGTAGCTTTTCTGGCCCTGAAGTTTTAACAAAAATATATAAGAACTACCTAGTGACAAAGTAGATAGGAACCTCACCAATATTTTTCTAGTAAGCATAGCAGTTAGCTTTCTATGGTTGTTCTTATAAATACTTTCATTTAAGCTAAAAGGACAATTAAAAATCCATTTTTTAAAGTTAAATGTGTGGGAGATCTGGATGTCACACGAAGGCAGCAGCAGCCTCACTTATCTGTATCATCAGTGTGAGCAGACAGGCAATTTTTTACTATTTTATTTATTAACTAGAGGCCTGGAGCATGAAATTCATGCACGGGTACAGTCCCTAGACCTTGCCTGTGATCAGGGCCATCTTCCCTGGCTACCTGCAGCTGACCCCACCTCCCACCATCACCCACCCCAGTTTTCTGTTCACCATTGGAGCCTGCTGGCTGGGGAAAAGGACCGAGAGGTGGTCAGTGCACCTCATAGTGACTGGTCGAGAGGTAGTTCTGGTTGTGCTGCCGTTAAGGTCAATTTTCATATCATCCTTTTTATTATATAGGATAGAGGCCTGGTGCCAGCGTGAGGGCTGACTGGCCTTCCCTGATAGGGGCCCCCAGATCAGATTGGGGGTCCCTGCTCGGGGGCAAGGCCAGCAGGGGCAAGGGATCACCCACCCCCCGATCAGGGAGGGGGTCCCTGCTAGGGGGTGAGGGGCTGAGGGTGGTTTGCAGGCTGGCCACACCCCTGATTTGGGTGGGGGTCCCCGCTGGGGGGAGGCCAGCCAGGGCAGGGGCCGCAGGTGGTTTGCAGACCGGCTATGCCCCTGACTGGGGTGAAGGTCCCCGCTGGGGGCTGGGGCCAGCCAGGGCAAGGGGCCCAGGGTGGTTTGCAGGCTGGCCATGCCCCTGATCGGGGTGGGCTCCCGGCTGGAGAGTGGGGCCAGCCAGGGCGAGGGGTCGCGGTGGTTCTGGTCTCTGGTCGTTCTGGTCTTTCTGCCGTTTCGGTCACTGGCCTTTTATTATAGAGGATTCTACTTCTTGTTCCAAAAATGACTAAAGAATGAGACAGATTAAGTAAACTGCTCATATGCTAGACATTATAAGACTTCAATACATTTAAATCAAACTAAGTGATTTTTTGAGAAATAATTAACATTAAAATTTTGTTATGATAAAAGTTAAATGCGTGGAATAAATATTATGACTAGAGGCCTGGTGAACAAAATTCATGCACTGGGGATGGGGGTGTCCCTTAGCCTGGCCTGTGCCCTCTCATAGTCCGGGACCCCTCCCTCCTTACCACCCACCTGCTTACTGCTTCCTACTGCTCGGCTTGCTGCTCCTTAGTGCTGCCATGAAGGCTCCCACCACCGCCGCTGCACTTGCCAGCTGTGAGCCCCGCTTCTGGCTGAGTGGCACTCCCCCTGTGGGAACACACTGACCACCAGGGGGCAGCTCCTACGTTGAGCGTCTGTCCCTTGGTGGTCAGTTCATAGCCACCAGTCATTCCTCCATTTGGTCAATTTGCATATGAGGGTTTTATTATATAAGATGTAAAGGACACTAGAAATACATTTCTTCTCTAAAAAAATATCTCTTCAAGTATAGCACCACTGTGCTTAATATTACATTATTTCATAGAATTAGGATTTTTCCATTCCTGGAAATTCGCTTGAAAGTGCAAACATTAATGAAAGGTAATAACACATCAAGTCACTAACTCTGCATTATTTCACTTTATTTGATGTTGTCCTTTGATGCCTAAACCTAAGAAATATGATGTCTGCCTCATGTGGAATCCTTGAATTTCTGAAGAATTTTATTTGAGAAAAATGCAAGTATTTGGTTGAATTCTAGGTCATAATTAGAAATGGCTCCTTCTAACATAAGACCATGAAATATCCAACTAAACCCATATTTGATCAAGTGATATTAGCTTTTTCTCCTCACAATAGGATAGGCTATATATTTACTGGTGTTTTGCCCCCGAATTCTCATCAGAAAGTAGTTTATTTTAACAATGTGATCCAGACTTTGTTAGGGTTAAGATCAAGCATGAACTTTTGTTCTTTGAAAGGATACACATGATGGGATATCCCTCCATTTAGAGTTGAAGATAAGGAAATGAGAAACAAATGCTGCTATCTACTCCTTTCAACAAGTTATTATTATTTTTGTGTTTTTATGTTCAAGGTCCATGTATCTCTAAGCAGCTATGAAAGGGCTTCCTGGAAAGAAAAAAACAAAACAAAAAAATGGAAAGAAAAAAAAACACAAAAACCCACACATCCCCAACTCATGGCTCCACCTTATGAGAGAGAGGAGGATCACAGACTGACAGACACTGAAATAACAAAAGTGGACACTACATTTTGCAAAGTCATTGGACCCTGAGCTCACTTGCAGTGCAAAGGAAACCATGCAGGATGAAGATGGATACATCACCTTAAATATTAAAACTCGCAAGCCAGCTCTCACCTCAGGTAAGAATAACCAGAGCAAGCCACTTGAAAATTAATTATATAAATGGGTCAACTCTAGCTTTCTTTTCTTTTTTTTTTTAACTAGTATAGCATGTATGGTTTTATTTTCCTGAATGGCCTTATTTTCCTATAGCATTTGAATACTATCCACTTAGATTCAGATAGACTTGTTTAGGCAGCAAACAAGAAAAGATACAAGCAAGCAACATTACTTTATGCTTACAGAGGTTAATGCCAGAGGGACTAGAAACCATGAGGGTAAAGGAAGGGAATGTTTGAAAACCCCATTTTTTTAACATGTCAGCAAATGGGTGTGATTCTCTAGGTCTTGCTCATTAAAGCAGTTACTTATGGGGATGACCACAAAACAAAACAAAACAAACACACAGAGTGTAAGTTATATTTAGACTCAGAGAGACGTGCTCTGAGGTCGGGAATGGAGGTATGGAGTGGGGGTGTGCTGTGCTGACTGTTGGTGATCACCAAGGGAACATGGCAAGATCTTCCCATGATGCTGTTTACATCACTGAAAAAAATCCAGAGAGGGCAGGGCCAGGAGTGTCGCTGCCCCATAACCATGCCCACACCTGTTCCCTGACATCTTTATTGTATGCCCACAGTTGACCCTGCTTCCTCGTCATTGTGGCGGGTAATGGCTTTGATTCTGCTGGTCTTGTGCATTGGGCTGGTTGTTGGACTCGTGGCTCTGGGGATTATGTGTAAGTGTTGACTCATTCAATGATTGCATCTGAGAAGGCAATGCCTGAGGGTCCTGGCGTATGCCACTGAGCTTAACTGTCCGTATTTGTCTATTTATCACTACTCCAGTTATTCTAGCCACAGCTGCCATGATATTCTCATGAAAAGGGAACTCTGAACTTTCTCTCCTGATTAAAATCATCTTTAGATTTCTTATGAGTTAAAACTTATTTTCAAGAATTTTAGACCGATTCTTAAGTTTCTCCTCAGTGTATATCCACGCTATCTTTTGAAACTGTTTTCCGTTCTCCTGCATATCTTAAGATCCTGCCAACAAGGACTTTTCTCCACTTCACAAATAAACCCTGTCCCTCACCTGAGATTTTGTTCATTCTATTCCCTCTATTTTCCCTATAAATCTAAAAGCCCTCCAATGCCATGTTATTATCTGTGTAGTTGTTTGTTTGTGTTCCTGCTTATTTTTTCATAAGATTATTTTAGAATCTTCCATTCAACATTTTTTATTTACCTGAATATCCCAGTACTTTTAGCATAAAATAAATTAATATGCATTTTTAAATAAATGGATATTTTGGTAATACATGAAAAACAAAACAGAGTTTATTTGCCTACATGAAATCCACTTAGAAATCTGTATTTAAGGAAATTTTCAAAACAACTGCTGTGGGAATGCGAATTGATCATGGCATTTTCTTATTTGTTATTATTTTCTTCAAATAGTTCACTTATTATCTGAATAACCCTGTCAGTTTTTCTTAGTTCTTAATTTGTTCTTTACACCCTTCCCTTTTGCCTTGATCTCTTTTCAGCACTCATTTATTCATGTGTATCTAATACAGTGATTTTCAACTGGTGTGCTACAAGAATGTTTAAAACATGCAATACCTGACTACTTAGTCAGGGCCACTGACTTCCCTTAGATTGTCAAATTAAAAAAAAATGACAACATCACACAACAATAACCATCCAGTGTGAATGAATCAAAATTATACCCTTTTTGTTTGTCAGATTAGCAAAAAAAAAATGTATGTACCTCAGTTTTAGTAATTACTTTATGTGTGCCATGAGATGAAAAAGGTTGAAAACAACTGGTCTAGTAAACACTTCATAGATTGATAACCCTAGTGAAATTAGTTTATTGAAAGATCCTTGCATTATCTTTATTCTCCTTATTACAAAGTATTAACTAATTTTTACATCTAGCTGTCACACAACAAAACTATCTACAAATTGAGAATAAAAATTTCTCAGGAATTCTGCAACAATTATTAGCAAACCAGTTCTGCCAAGATTTAATGAAACCATCAGAACAGAAGGACAGTTTCAGTAAGTATGATTTGGTAACTTCATCTCTCCTACCCTAGAGTATTTCTGTAATGCTCTCTGTAGGAAACACTGAATTTATAGGAAAAGTAAGTCCTACTTAGAATAAAAGGATTCCTAAGCTTGATTTCTCCTTAAGGCCATAAGGAAAGCCCATGTGACAAAAATTGGAGATATTATGAAGGTAATTGCTATGGATTCTTCAGGCACAACCTGACTTGGGAAGAGAGTAAGCAGTACTGTGCCAACATGAATGCCACTCTGCTGAAGATTGCCAGCCAGAACATTCTGGTAAGGAGATTCCCATGCCAAATATTTTAAAATCCTAAGGAGAAAAATCTGAAGTGAAAAAATTGACTTAAAAAAACACACACACAAAATTTTTTTCTCTGGTTTGTGAAACTCTGAGAATTTTATCAAGCTCAGTAAATATCAGCATGTTTTGTTTTGTTTTTTTTAATTTTCATTCTCTAACAAGTGAACTTTGTACAATTCTAAATATCAAATATAATTAAGTGATATTAACATAGAATATAATCTAACTTTCTTGCGGTCCAGGGTGTTATAACAAAGCTTTGTCTTTGTGCCTTTAAAGAACTGTGGAGTTAGTTGCCTCTCGTAGGCACTGAGACCCGGCATAGAACCTGCAGCCTGGGCATGTGCCCTGACTGGGAATCGAACCCATGACCCTTCCGTGCACAGGACAAAGGCCCAACCAACTGAGCCACGCTGGCCAGGGCAGCCCATGGAAGTTTCAAAGGCCCATTGCTTAGAATAGTGCCTGGCCCATGGGAATGGCCCGGTGCCTGCTGCCTCTTGGGGATGTTGGCCTTCCGGGTAAAACCCACTCCCAAGGTCTGAGGGACCCTGAAGACCACCTTGGAGGCAGAAGAATTCCACTGGGTCAGGAGTCTTGAAACTCTGAGTCAGTTGTAAGGGCTCTGAATTCATTAAAAGGGAAACTGAGGCCCCTAAAAGTGGGACTCATCCAGCACCCTCTGAACCATGGAGGCCAACACGAGCAGGGGACCCCACACCAGACCCCCAGGAAGCAGGCAGAAGCAGGAGAGTCAGGTGAGACTCTGTTTCCCTGCCCCGCTGTGTGACTTGGGACAGCCAGACCACCTCTCTGAGTCTGCAGCCCCAGCAAGGAAGCTCTGTGCTCCAGGCTGCTCAGGCCCAGACGGGCTCTGGACTCACCCCTCCGGAGCCCCCGACCGTGGAGCCACCAGGCCTTCCTGTTTACTGGAGGCCCCTCTGGAGGCTGGGAGGCGACAGCCTTGGCCTCTTCTGCTCCCCACTTCCTTCCTCTCCCACTTCAGCGCCTCCGCCAGGCCCTCAGGGCCCCCAAGGCCAAGACTTAGGAGCACAATCCAGTGGGGGAAGCTGAGGCCACCTCCCCAGAAGGCCTACCCAGGAGCACGTGCTCTCTCTCTGGGACCCTGAGGTTTCAGAGGCGCTGGGCCATCCCTCTGGCACCTTGCCATTTCCTGGAGTGTCGCTGGAGGCATGAAGACTATGACAGCATCGACTGTCCTGGATATGACACCATGCCCACCTCTCAGCCCAGCAGTAGGGGAGGAGCACATGCTGACCTTGGAGGTGTCCCCTCCTCCCCATCCTTCCTCTCTCTCCTCTCTGAGCTCCCCAATGTGGGCCTCCGACCAGCAGTCCAGCCAGGCCTCACTACCCAGATAAACCTGCTGAATGAATCAGAAGCAGCTTTTTAGCGAGACCCTGGGGAGATTCGTGTGCACTTAAAGCCAGATGCTGCCCATCAGCCCATCCTGCCTGGTTTTAAAACATATTCGGTGTCCTTGTCCCAAAGGCTTGCCCTGAACGTCTGAAGCCCGTACACTAACTCCTGTACACTAACTTCAGTGTACAGGAAATTCAGGGAGTGGAGGAACAAGTCCAGCAACACCACAAGGAAGCAACAGACACATCTGCAGGACAACGGGTCCCTTCACAGGTCAATGTCATAAAAAGAAGGGGCGAGTCAGAGGTTCAAGTTTGACGGACAGCTCAAGTGCAACGTGTGGTCCTGGATTGCCTCCCAGTTTTTAACAAAGACATTTTGGGGGGAAATTACATGATATTATTGTTAACTTAGTGTCCTCGAAACTCTGAGTTGCAGCTATATAGCAAAATGTCCTTATTTATTAGAGTCATACTGAAGTCACACTTTAGGAGTGAACTTTGTTCATATCTGCAATTTACTTTAAAATAGTTTGACAGCAATAAAACAGCAGTGAAGGAAGTATGGAAAAATGCTAACAATTACTAAATGTTGGTGATGGTATATGAGTGTTCATGATATTATTTCCTCTAATTTTGTTTGTTTGAAAATTTTTACTAAAAACAAAACTTTCTGGGCCTTCCATTGCCCTTTGGGGAAAGACTAGATACCTGGGTTGGCATTCAAGGCCCTGCAAGCATGGCTTCTATCACCCACCAAGCTTGTCTCCAGCTAGGACACCTCCTCTAGCCTGCCTTCCAGCCCCCACTAATGCCTCAGCCCTCCCTTCACTCACCGGGTCCTCTCCACCTCTCCAGCTCTGCAGAGCTGTTCCCTCTGTCCTTTCATGCTCTCTGCCTCGTGGTGAAGTGAACTCCTAGGTGTCTTTAGGGCCCCACTCCAGAGCTCCAGGTCAAGGAACCCTCTGCCACCAGGGGCCCCTCTGAGCTCTGTGCACTGAGCTGCCCAGAACTGGTCTCAGGTGATTGGGCCTGATGGAGTGTTGCGAGCATGGGTCCCCTCCTGGTGCCGGGAGTCACAGCCCAGTGGGCCAGGGCTTATAAGCCTCCATGGCAGGTGCTGGAGTGCTGCTGAAGGAACAAACGTGCATGAAGGAAACCCTCAAAGGAAGGTTAATAGGGGCAAAAGTTTGGTAGTGGTTACTAGAACTTTTAAAATTTTTGTTTGTTTTCTTTAAGTTTTCAAGCCTTTTTTTATGAACAAAGTGATTCTATGGTGAAGAATTTGGGTCAGCTTAGGTTTTCATAAATTGGCACACACCTGAATTCAGGAAGCTGTAATAAGAAAATAAAGATAATGGTGAAAAATAAAAGAACTGTGTAAGCTTTCTGACCATTATTTTTATCTGTGTTTGCAATAGGAATATATCAAATCCAGGACTGGATTAATTCGTTGGGTAGGACTGTCCCGCCAGAATGCCAATAAAGTCTGGAAGTGGGAAGATGGCTCAGTTCCCTCCAAAAATATGTAAGTCACTGGGCACTCAGAATACAGCAATTTTTATTTCCAAGACACTCAATCCACTTGGGTACAAGTGACTTATAAGTTGGATAAGTTGGGAGGTAGTTCTATACCTTACTGTGGGTTATGTAAGCAGAAGCTGAGTAATTTACACCCTAATCCTAACAAGAGAACACTGGTAGTAAGACAATCCTGCTTTTTGTATCATCCCATTCCTCTGTTCTTTATCTAAGTCACAATCCACCTCTATTCCCAATGTTTTTTCTCATTCATTTCTACTGACCACTTTACTATTAGAATAGTTTACGTCTTTTTTTAGCTTAATCTAATTTTCTTCATATATTTTTAAAAGAAAATTATCCTTATTATTTTGTGGCTGAAAGTTATTCATGGATCCTTTTGACTTTTCTGTAGCATGTACCTACTCTTGCACCCTAGGGGTCTCCAGGAATCAGACTCATCATCGTTCACAAGGTGGTTCTGATGTCCTGGTCATAAGGCTCCACCTGTCTGCAAATAATCCAGTCAAAGGAGCCATTTACATTGAGTTCCTTCATGTGGCTTTCCAACCTTCAGTCTCAACACCTTTTTTTATCTTGTATATCAAAACTGCAATGTCTCTCCCGTTAAAAGTTAAACTCATTAACCAAAATTTATACAATCTGATTATTACTCACATTTTTAATTAGTTTATCTACAAATATTTATTAAGTATCTTCTATGAGTAGGAGACAAGGATATTTCAACTGCAAGCAAGTCTTTCCATAGACCTTGATCTCCTATAACTTGCTGTCTCAATCAAAATATTGCAAGCAAACTGGTGTTCCCTCTGTTCTTTCAACAAATCAGAATACCCCAACTATTAAGCAAGTTCCCCAGTAGAACAGACCTTGTCTCTTTAACCACTCTGTCATCAACACGAAAAACAAACAAACGTTGGCACATAGTAGGCATCCTATAAATATTTGACAAATGAATTAATAAATGTGCATGTTGTCCTCCTCTCATAAGCAGTGTAGCAGAGAATATAAACAAGTTAATACAATATAATGTGCTGGCTTATATCTGCTATCTTATACTAGTAACGTAAACCTTTATTACAAAAATATTTAATCAACTTACTTTTCCATGAGCTCATTTCCATTCTGTGCAGCTAATTGCTGTCTGAAGCTCATCTAAATCCTACCCTTCCTTCAAGACAAAACTAAGGTATTATCTTCTGTAAAAGGTAAAAAGATAAAGCTTTTCCAATTGCTTCAGATTCCCAGCCCTCTCTTTCTCTGGACTAATCTGTAACTACTGTTCACTTGCTGTTTAATCTTATTCTATTTTAAATCATTATTGACCTATTCAAATGGACAACTTTATACTCCCAAGCAGATTGGCAGTCTCTCAGTGATCTGAATGTTGTTTGTAACTTTCTTTTCCCACAATTTTATCTCCACTTTATGTAACAAAATTGTACACAGGGTTTTATTGCTGATTGTTTGGCTTTCAAAGGAACTCATGTCTACTTTTTTCATTCACAGGTTTGAGCTTTCTGAAAATGCAAAAGAAAATATGAATTGTGCTTATTTTCATAATGGGAAAATTCACCCTAGCTTCTGCAAGAACAAACATTATTTAATGTGTGATAAAAAGGCAGGCATGGCAAAGGTGGCCAAACTACTTTAATGCAAAGAGATGGGGAGGTTGTCAAGGACAAATGCTTGATTGTATAATAAAAGATCTGGATGAAAGAATCACTAGCCAAAAAATTACTTATTTCTCCCTTTATTCCCCTTGGAGTCATTATGTTTCCTACCAGCACCACATAGTCCCCTCTTTATATATCTCTTTATACGAAGGGATAACTTGGTCCCTTCTTTGTACATCCAGAAGCTAGTCTGTGAGTTGATCTTTTGTTTCCAATTGTGCTTTTTCTATTAATTTCCGTCTCCTTGTCTTCCATTCTTAATTATCTCAACATTGTATTATTCACTGTATCTTCAGACCTAAACACACATATATTTTCAATTGGAACAAGAAAGGTTTGGACTTAGTTGACTTAAGCTATGCAAAATATTTAAGTTTCAGAACCATATAAAATACCCAAGTTTGAAAGACAGCACAAGGCAGTGGGAAAAATATGAATCTTGGAATCAGAACAATAATTTAGATGGTGTGATTATCTCAAGTACAACCATGGGCCAATTATGTAGTCTCTTTAACTTCCATTTTCTCATATTCAAAACTAGAGGCCTGGTGCATGAAATTTCGTGCACTGTGGGGGGGTAGGGTTCCCTCAGCTCGGCCTGCATCATCTCACAGCCTGGGACCCCTCTCTCCTTACCACCCACCTGCAGTGGAGGTGGGAGAGGCTCCTGCCACCACCGCTGCACTCGCCAGCCAGGAGCCTGGCTTCTGGCTGAGTGGTGCCCCCCTGTGGGAATGCACTGACAACCAGGGGACAGCTCCTGCTTTGAGCGTCTGCCCCCTGCTGGTCAGTGCGCATCATAGTGACCAGTTGATCTGCTGTTCAGTCAATTTGCATATTGGGTTTTAGTATATAGGATAGGACAGTGGTCAGCAAAATGCGGCTCGCAAGCCACATGCAGCTCTTTGGCCCCTTGAGTGTGGCTCTTCCAAAAAATACTGACTTATGCACATGGACCACAAAGTTTCAATCGCACTGTATGTGCGCGCCCGCACGTGGTATTTTGTGGAAGAGCCACACTCAAGGGGCCAAAGAGCCGCGTGTGGCTTGTGAGCCGCAGTTTGCCGACCACGGGGATAGGATAATACCTAGCTTATATACCTCACAGTTCTACAACATAGCATAAAACTTCAGAGTATTAACTATATCAGAAACTCCATACACCTTGGATTTCCTGTTTGCTATTCTATGCCCAGCACCAAGCACAGTTTCTGCCTCACGAGAAACAGAAAAAAATAGGACTTCTCATTGTGTATAGTTCATTACAAAGCCTCACATTCAGTAAGACACTATGCAAATATAATTTCTATTCTAAATCTACCTCTTGTAAAACTCAACAGCAGTAATTTTCTGTGCAAAGAAGGAAAAGAAAGTTTGCAAGAAACCTGATGGAGTTTAAAAATGAATAAATGCTTCTTATCAAGGCCATAGGCTAGGAGACAGATCAGCAAGTAAAAATACTTTATCTAGTTCTTTTCCTGACAGTTCTATGCTGAGTAACTCATGAAATATTTATAGACATGTGGAGAGGCACCCTTTAAAGGGATAACAGGCAAAAATTGCATTTCCTTGCCACAGCTTCCCTGAAGGTACACTTTCTTCTTAAATTAGTGCTAATAACATTTATAAACATGATTCTCAAACTTCTCAACTGAGGTGTTTGTGAAAACACTAGATGTTCAAATACAAATAGTTATGCTGAAAGGCTAAGGAGACAGCCCTCTGTTTTTAATAAGCTCCCTTAATTGATTCTGATATGTCATCTTCAATAGATTTCAACTAATATTACTTTAGAACTCAATCCCTATGTGGCTTTTGTAAGTTACTTAGTCTCTTTCAAACTCAGCTTTTTTTGTGTGTCTATAAAATTAGTTTAATAGTATTACCTTACTCATAAGGTAATTGTGAGATTATTAATGTGATTATATAAAGCATCAAGCAGAGTACCAAGCATGTAATGAACACTCAATAAATGTGTATTACTTTTATAGCTTTGTATACGATCTAAAAATCAGTCATATCTCTGGACTTTAATGTTTTATCTCCCCCAAATGAAAATATGTATATATTTATATATCACTATGGTACAACAAAATTTCAAAGACTTAGTGCAGTGGTTCTCAACCTTGGCTGCACATTAGAATCACCTGGGAATCTTTTTAAAATCCTGATTTCTGGGCCTCATCCTCCAGAAATTCTGTTTCTTTGTTATGGGGTGGGGCCACAACATTAGTAACAAAGAAACAGAATTTCCGGAGGATGAGGCCCAGAAATCAGGATTTTAAAAAGATTCCCAGGTGATTCTAATGTGCAGCCAAGGTTGAGAAACACTGTCTTAGTGCATGGCAAATACATAATTAATTACAAATGTGACCAATAAAACTGTGCTTACAGAGATTCTTTGGTGTGTTTTTTTTCCTTTGACACTCATCTCGAAAGCATTTTGTACATGAACTCAGACTATAGCACAAGTACTGTGATCAGACCACTTGGTTTCAGATACTAACTCTTCTACTTACTACATAAGCAAACCGGTAAATAACTTGACTTCTCTGTGCCTCAATTTACAAATAAGTTAATAGTAGAACCTGTATCATAGAGTTGTGACAATCACAATAATTCATGTCAAATCCCTTGGAAACAGTACTTGGAATATAAATAAGTATGATTAAAAACATCAAATATAAAATGAGTCTCATATTAATCTTCTATTAAGAGATCCCAATGAATCCAAAAAAATTTACTAGAGAATAGGAAGTGCTGATAAAATTTAAGAGAATCTAGAAATTAATGGTAACACTTTGAACTATGTTCCTGATGTTAGTCTTAATGTACATTTGGTATGTTTATGGTTTCTACCTTTTTTCCCCCTGAAGACAGAAATATTTTCATTGATTAAGTCACATTATTTTTCACATCAGAATCTCAGGTCACATGAAAGTCTTATAAAATACTTGGAGAACTTTCTGGATATCCTCCATTCGCCTCTTGAGTTCTCCTTATCCCCACTCTGTGCCTTGGGCGGCAGAGCTCAGATGAACAGCATCATCAGGGTAGACTGGGCCTGTGGCTTCCAGCAAATTCAGCCGCTGGGAGGTGCGAGCAGTGATCAGAAGGTGACCGGGAGAGTGCACAGAGTGTTTATTCCCCTGGCTCTCTGTCTACCACGCTGGTCTTTTCTCTCTCGGGCCACAAAAGTGTCATTAAACACCCTTCTCTGGACCCCTTAGGCAGAAGGGTAATAACAGCTCCCCAAAGCATATATCACCTCCTCTTTTTTTCTTCCTTAAATCCTTAACAAAATTTCATCCACAGCCCCCTTTTTGCTTCCTTTAATCCTTATCAAAAGTTCGTAAACAGCATCTTTATGAATTGCCCCTAGAATACCCCTGAGAGCCATTTGTTTCCCTCGGTTGCAGAGATCAATGATGGATCCAGTGAGACACTGAAACAAAAGAGAACATTGCAATTTTGCAGACTGTTGGGGTTTGCAGACTGTAAATTACTGAGAGATGACCTTTAGCCAGAAGAACAAATGACCAATGATAATTAAAGTATCAAATTTCTCAATACCAGTGCAATAGGCGCAGGATGTGGCAGAAATAGCCATCTATCTACTAAATAATTCATGCTTCCCTTCTAGAGTGAAGTTGTCACAGAAAGCTTGCCAGCCAGGCAAAAGTTACATTTATCGGGCCGAGCCTTAGATCCAAACACAGGTGTTCCATTAGTGCATGTGGAGGTGATATGTTGCTTCTAGGTTACGGCTTTCAAGATGTGGATTTGCCACCTTCTTGTCTCCTTTCCATGGCTAGAAGTAGAAGACAGAAGGCATCTGGGTTCCATTTGAATGAAAACTACCGAGTAACCAGGCTTACTGAAGCTAGAATGTTATGTGAGCAAGAAATAAGCTTGCATTGTGTTAAACTGATATTTTGAGATTTACTTCTCACAGCAACTGCATTAACCTAATAGTGTGTAAATTTATTTCAGGGATGCAATCCCTTCCTAGCTTTCTTTTTTAAAAATATATTTTTATTGATTTTTTACAGAGAGGAAGGGAGAGTGATAGTTAGGAACATCAATGAGAGAGAAACATCGATCAGCTGCCTCCTGCACACTCCCTACTGGGGATGTGCCCACAACCAAGGTACATGCCCTTGACCGGAATCGAACCTGGGACCCTTCAGTCTGCAGGCCGACACTCTATCCACTGAGCCAAACCAGTTAGGGCTCTTCCTAGCTTTCTTATTTAAGGATACACAGTGACCAACAACACTCCTTACACCCTGGATTGCCCAAACTGAGCTACATTTGTATCTTTGCTATCCACGTCATTCCCATGCTTTGTGTCCTATAACAAATATAAGTACATTTTTTTTGCATTTCTTTTCATTTAACAGTAATTCAGTGCTATCACCTGAAACATCTGCTACATCTTAGGAACCAGGCCAATCGCAGGTTCTATCAGTGGCCATTTGAGTTCAGTTCCTTTCTCATTTCCTTCTTTAGCAAGTCGTGCTTTGGATTAAACTTCATAAACTTCTACTTTCTGGATGAAGATGCATTATTCTATTCCTTAAACCCCAACAGATTTTCCCACCGGTGTGTAAAAATAGCCAATTTCAGTTCTTTCACCAATCTGCTCCTGACGACAAAAGCAGTTATTTGTCTTAGCTTCTCGTGCGGACTGCCTCACCTATCAAAGCCCTTCCGACATGCAGGATGAAGATCTCTATACCTCCCTTCAATGGGACACTCCAACTCCACACCCTTCCCAGAAACATCAGTCTTCCACCAAATGTTCAGGTAACCAGTTCTAATTATTTGGTCCAAGACTGTGCAGTGTATGTTTTGTTTCCCATTACATATTGAGCCCAGGTGAATTTTCTAATGAGGTAACCCATTTTAGAATATGATAATGTGCAGGCTATGCTAACATTAAAAAATGAAATAGCCTGGCCGGAGTGGCTCAGTGGTTGAGCATCGACCTATGATCCAGGAGATCATGGTTAGATTCCTGGTCAGGGCATGTGCCTGGGTTGCAGACTCTATCCCCAGTGTGGGGTGTGCAGGAGCCAGCTGATCAATGATGCTCTCTTATCATTGATGTTTCTATCTCTCCTCCCTCTCCCTTCCTCTCTGAGATCCATAAAATTTTTAAAAATGAAATAAAGAATAGCAGTAGTAAGTAAAGATGAAGTGAAAAGAGCAATGGACTTGACAAATGTGTAGTTCTGTCTCTCTCTCTCTCCCCAAAGAATTCCTGGATTTGGAAAATAAGTGAAAAAAAATCATATTTTTTATTATTTCAGTTTCTGCATAAATACTCCTTTGCAAATTGTCTGACAAATATTAAGAAATAAAGGGAAAATGGACATTGAAAAACTGGTCAAATCTCATCAGCCTGGAGCTATCTGCTATAGTAATCAGTTCTGTCTTTATTAAGTTTAGTATTTATATTAGTTTCCTATTATTGATGTAACAAATTACCACAGACCCAGGGGCTTAATACAACACAAATTTATTAACTTACAGGACTAGAGACCAGAAGTCTGAACTGGGTCTTACTGGGCTGCATTCCCTCTAGAGCAGTGGTTCTCAACCTTGGCTGCACATTAGAATCACGGGGGAATCTTTTTAAAATCCTGATTTCTGGGCCTTATCCTCAGGAAATTCTGTTTCTTTGTTATGAGGTGGGGCCACAACATTAGTAACAAAGAAACAGAATTTCCAGAGGATGAGGCCCAGAAATCAGGATTTTAAAAAGATTCCCAGGTGATTCTAATGTGCAGCCAAGGTTGAGAACCACTGCTCTAGAGGCTCCAGGGGACAATCCCTTCCCTTGTTCTTTCCCAGTTCGAGAGCTGCATGTCCATGGCTCCTGGCTTCTTCCTCACTCTTCAGAGCCAGCAGCACCATGTCTGCTCCCATCATCGTACTGCACTCTGTCCCTTTGATCACCTACCTCTCACTTACAAGAGCCCAGATGGAGGAACAGAATATCCTCTCTGTCCTACATTTGTTAACTTAATTACATCTTCAGTCTCCTTTGCCACATTAGGTAACATTTACAGGTTCCAGGGATTAGAACACAGGTATCTTGGGCTGGTACAGTATTCCGCTTACCCCACTATACAAAGATAAATGTTGTCTATTTTTCTCTGATTAGTGTTGAGAATACAACCAGTTACAAAATCTTCATTCCCCCCCCCTAAATAGTTGCAAAATTACCTCTGGGAAAAATGTTCCTCATCCAAAACTATATGTTTAAAAAGAAATGTCTTCGGCCCTGGCTGGTTTTGGCTCATGGATAGAGTGTTGCCCTGCCGACTGAAGGGTCCTGAGTTCGATTCCAGTCAAGGGCACATGCCCAGGTTGTGGGCCTGATTCCCAGTGGGCAGCTGATCAATGATTCTCTCACAATATTGATGTTTCTATCTCTCTCTCATTTCCTCTCTGAAAGCAATAATATATATATATATATATATAGTCTTTGAACCAATCATGTTCAAGTGACACTAAAAAGAGATGAGGAGATGCATAGTACTTTTGCTTTCAAAAATAAAAGCTTGCTTCCTGATCTGCTACAATCTCAAAAATATTTTGGGAAAGAATACATATAACTAGTTAGTAAGTTTGTGGCATCATATACACATATAAAGGTAAAAGAAGTATGTTATTAAAAATGTCAGTTCAATTTGACATTTTTGCAATCAAATGTATTCCAAGTTACAACTTGCATTTCAAAGAGTTTGAGTTCTCTTTTTACTGTTACAGTTACATGGTGTCAAAAATTCTGTGGTTGAAATGCCTAAGGTTAATTCCTTCTTTCACTCAGTCTAGTTTTATCCTGGCCCAACCCTTTCACCTACTTTTTCTAACTCAACTTTATTGTCCCTATTCCTTGTTTAGGAACATGGTGTCTTATGATGGTGATATCATGTATTTTCTGCGTGGGCTCATTAACTGCCTCCATTTTCTTGGGTATTAAGTGTAAGTACAAAAGGATATCTTTTAAAAAATCTGTATGTATTATATACGATATGTCATTTAACATACAATTACATCTGTATATTATAATAAATAAAACTTCATAATTTACAAATGGATAAATAAATCAACTGCAAACATATAAATGACAAAAATAATAACATCCTAATGTAACTTTTAAAACATTGATTTAATATAACAATCTAAGCACTTGGATGTTGTTATAACTTTTAATATTCAATGGCATGGTGTTTAACTCAAATCTAATGGTGAGTATTTTTGGGAAAAAGAATGTAAATAATTACTTATGTGAATTGTGTTAACATTGAAAAATTTCAGTAAATGCTCTATGTATTCTAATATGCATTTATTCTAAACTTTACTTGTGCAGATTATTTTAATAAGAGTTCACTTTATTTTAGACAAGGAGCAATTTAATATTTAACGCAAGCCTGAGAACTTTATTTGGGCCATATTTAATCACATTTATTTATTTCTTTTACTCCAAATGTGAGATGTTTCCACCTCTAGCAAGTGAATTTTTTATGAAATATAATAATTACAGGGCTGCAAGTTCCACAAAAATGACTAAGAAAATTTATTATCACTCATGCTACCTCCAAGAAATATGCTGAGACAAAGATGAAGTTATTGTCGAGATAATTTTTCTCTCTTGCGTGCTTTGGCAAATCATTTCTCTCCCTCGGAGGCATTAGCTGGTTACTGAGAATTATGAGTTCTGAAATGAGGAAGAGAAGGGTTCAGGTTTGCTTCTAGCAAGTACAGGAAACTTGACCTGAATCATGTTACCTATGAATTCGTTTCCCTGGTGGTTCTGAAAGGAATGCTTTAGTAATTACTCAAAAAGTAATTGTTACTGTGTCTATCTCCTCAAATAAAATTTCACAGCCTAGCATAATTATTAGAACTAGAACTTCCAGAAAGCTTTTATCTCATCCCATCCTCTCTCTGTGCTTTATTAAATATGTATATAATATTTAATTTATTTAAATATATATATACACATTTAAATAAATATATTTAAATCAAATGCCAGTCTATTTTTTTAAGAAACTCACATTTAAATATTTGTTAATCTAGAAGATATAATGGAAGTAGATTTGTAGAGTTGAAAGAGAACTAACAGATAAGTTAATTAAAATACTAATCTAGTTTCTTCTGTAAAAACTGGGAACTTTGAATGGAATATGGGCCAAGTTTTAGTTTTATTCTAACTATAAGAATCCATATTTTTTTAAAATAGGCCATATTTAACTGACATGCAAATATCAAAAGCTATGG
>NW_005871058.1:9994933-10025573 GCF_000147115.1 Myotis lucifugus
CTGCCATGTTCCACGCTGTCCCCTGGGGGTCAGGACACATCATAACAAGGGGGGCAAACTGCCAGTTGGACTCCTGAGGGGACAATTTGTATATTAGGCTTTTATTATATAGGGTAATTTATCAAAAAATGAATAAAAATAATTTATCATCTGCAATCAGCAATTCTTATATAATTGAAAAGCACATAGTACATACTAAATATGTTAATGAAAGCATACTGTACATTTTCTGCGTTCTCAAACTTGCTGCCCAATAGATACTTAACTTTTTCTTCTCTGCATAGTTCATGAAATCTGTTTAGATAACCAAGACAATCATGTTACCAAGACAATCATGTTCCTAACAAACTCTGTATTGGTTGGTTTTGACACATAAATCTCACTTTTGAAAAATTTCCCTGTAGATAAACCTGCATGTGTAGCAATAGGGAGTATAGTATATTAGACAAAGCTCAAATGCCTATGATTAAGGGACTATTTAAATTAATGATATATACACACTATGGAATACCATAAAGCAAGGCAAAGAAGGAGGAGGAATTAAAGGAGGGGTAAATTTAAAGATAAGTAGAAGTAATTTCTTGCTTCCATGTTACTATTTTGTATTTCCTGGTTTTTCTCTACCATATTACTTATATTGACTTACTATTTTAAAAACTCCATAGTGCAAAACATTTTCTAAGAAATCAGATTTTTTTCATTTGTTTTTACTATTATTTTTCATTTTCCTGATTCATCAGTTAGGTAAAACATATAACATCTTATAACAAATACTTTTTTTTACCCTCACCACTAAACAACACCAGCCAGGGCTATAACAGATACTTTTATTTCCTTCTAAAAATAAGTTGTTCCATATTGCCCCAGGTAATTATTTTGTTTAAATCTTTGCTCTTCACTGGTTGCAAATTGATTATAACCCCAACACTAATAAAGGTGCAGTACATTCCTTCCCACTTGGGGGGGAAACTAAAGAAAAGTCTCATTTCCTTTTCTCAGTTTTATTACAGTTTTATGTGGTACAAGCTCTTCAAGTAGTAATAAGCAAAGCAACAATAACCTCAAAAATATAGTTAATCTAAGATAGTCATCAAAATTAAACACTCTAGATTAGTACTTCAAAGTCCTGAGAGGAAGTTTGTTATTTTTCATTGTTTAAATGTGCCAGGTTATTAATAGGCTAAAGTAAATAACACCACTGTCCTACTCCCCACTCATGAGACCCAGCCTTTTGTGAAGAAGGAAAATAAATAAGCCACTGACAGCTGGGTTACTTGTCCTATCCAGAGATGGATAGGGCATAAGCATCTGCTTTCTCTGGCCCATGGCTCTTGGTTTTTAGCATTTCCTTCTCAGTAGCAATGTTGATGACTGAGACAGGTCAGACTATGCAGATATGCAATTAAATATTTTATTGGGAATGTTGACCAGTTAATTGGGAGACAAACAACATGAAAATGCAAATTGCTTTTTTTTTTATACACAAACTTCCTCTTCATGACAATATTCACTATTAGGAACACAGAAAAATTAAAGCTAAGCCTCCCTTTGAGGCAGAGCTAACTAGCGTATGTGCAATAATAAACCCAAAAGTAGAAGAAAGAGAGCTGGGCAAAAGTAGTATAATTATAAGACTTAGAGGATAGCTATTTTCCATAATTGGTTAAAAACATTAAGCCACCGGGTCAAGAAATTCTATAAAAATCAAACAGGATTAAGAAAATCGATATTCATGTTTAGATAAATATTTAATTAAATAGAGACATATAGGTACTTATAACATGATTTTGAAAAAGAACTGGCTTAATAAGCTAGCCAGAGTTATAAGAAGAGAATAAGCAAAGATTAATATAAAAATAATCTGAAAATAAGAGAAGGGTTGGCCCTATGAGATATTAAAATAAAGTAAAAATCTAAAGTGACTGAAATTATGTGGTGCTGATATATGAAAAGATAAGTAGATAACTTGAATATCCTCAAAACAATAGAAATACTGCATAATCAAGTACTTCATTGGAAATTTGCAATAAGTGAAAGATGGCAAATAAAGAGTATGGAGAGGAAAGAGTCAATAAATGATGTGAGACAACTATGAGCCATGGGGGGGGGGGAGGGGAAGAAAATTGAAGTCATATCTTATAATTTACAAAAAAAAATCCAGCAACATCAAAGAGTAAATGTAAAATATACTTGTAAAAGTTTAATCTCAGGTATAAAACTTTTTTTAATATATTTTATTGATTTTTTACAGAGGGGAAGGGAGAGAGATAGAGAGTTAGAAACTTCGATGAGAGAGAAACATCGATCAGCTGCCTCCTGCACACCCCCTACTGGGGATGTTCCTGCAACCAAGGTACATGCCCTTGACCAGAATCGAACCTGGGACCCTTTAGTCCGCAGGCCGATGCTCTATCCACTGAGCCAAACCGGTTAGGGCAGGTATAAAACTTTTACTACATAAAAATGACCAAAAAGATATCTGATCAGTGTGGGGTAAACTACCTCATTTGCCAAGGCAAACTGGGAAAATGTCACTGTAGCTTATATCATACAAAAAAACTACCTTTTCCAAAATGTAAGTACACTAACAGGATCCGTGAAACAGGATTGGTTGCTACAGAAGACTTGTAGAACAGTGATCCCCAAAGTCAAAGCATTCACAGATCTACAGTTTATTATAAGAAGAGGATATAATTTAACAACGGCATTAACATAAGGATACGTGTTACAATAAGAGGTCTGGGGAGGCCAGATGCAGACAGGCACCCTTTTCTTCCCTTGCAAGGTCCTTTCGGGACACAATTTCTCTCTTGAATCAGGAGCCACTGATGTGTACACAGAACACCTTGGTACCAGGGAGCCCCAAATCTTGCTGGAAATTTTGGTATTTTGCTAACCACCCCGGCACATTCTGTCGAGGTAACCAGCCTCAACAGCAGGGACTTTTCAGGGTCTCTTTGTAACCAGGAGTGAATCATCAATCATTTGTCATTAAGAAACAAGACTGACCAGCTAGTATAATCTCGCAAAGAAAATTCTCAGACTGATGGCTACAAAGCTACACTCTTTAATTAGTGTTTGGTGCCTTGTGCAGGGATCAGCTCCATGCAGGAACTTTAGAAGCGCTGCTCAGGCTGCTTCCAGGCCTTCTCAATTAGCCCTTCTCGCATAATAAGGACCTCATAGAAACACGAAGAAAAAAAACTAGAAACCCAATGAAAATTCACAAAGGATATAATTATACACTTCATTTAAAAATGTTTTATTTATTTATATGTATGCAAAAAAAGTTTCAACATCAAACATAAAAAGAGAAGTGTAAATTCAAATAATATTAAGATGCCATTTGCATATATGGAGGGTAATTTGGAAGTATCTACTATGGTTTAAATCAGTGGTTCTCAACCTTCTGGCCCTTTAAATACAGTTCCTCAGGTGGTGACCCAACCATAAAATTATTTTCGTTGCTACTTCATAACTGTAATGTTGCTACTGTTATGAATAATAATGTAAATATCTGATATGCAGGATGGTCTTAGGCGACCTCTGTGAAAGGGTCATTCGACCGCCCACAGGTTGAGAACCGCTGGTTTAAATAAATGCACTTAAACTGACCTAGCAACTTATCTTAAAAATATACTCACACATGTGTGAAGTTACGTATGACTAAGGTTCTTTGTTATAGTAGTCATTTCTGTAATAACAAAAGATTACAAATAATCTAAAAGTCAATAGAAAATTTCTAAAATCATGATAAATGTATCCATACAATGGACTGCTATCCTATATAATAAAGAGCTAATATGCAAATGATCATCACACCCTCATGCCATCACGCCCTAATGGCTCAGACAGTCAACACTGGGGAGAGAGGAATGGGGACCAGCCAGGCACAAATGAACTCATGAGAGAGGAATGGGGACCTGCCAGGCTGCGGCCCGGGAGAGGGACAAGCCGCCCACCCCATGGTCCCGGGTGCCTGTGGCTGTGGCCCAGGCAAAGCTGCCTGCCCACGGTCCTCTGTGGCAGTGGCTGGCCTGGGCAAAGCTGGCCCAGGTACTGGGTGCCTGCGGCCGACCAGAGGGAGGGAATCCTGGGTCCTGGGTGCAGGGCAAGGCAGAAGCAATTAAGGGTGGTCAGGCCAGCAGGGGAGCAGTTAGGGGTGATCAGGAAGTCAGGCAGAGGTGGTTAGGGACAATCAGGCAGGCAGGCAGGCGAGCAGTTAGGAACCAGCGGGTCCTGAATTGCGAGAGGCAGTCAGACATCCCCAGAGGGGTCCCAGATTAGAGAGGGTGCAGGCTGGGCTGAGGGACCACCTCCTCCTCACCCCTCCCTCCCCCGTGCACAAATTTCGTGCACCGGGCCTCTAGTAAAGTTATAATGAAATAATGAGAAAGTTCTTTATGTACTGATATAAAATTTTGTCCAAAATATATATTTAAGTACTGAATGGTGCAAAACCATGCAAACAGGTTGTTACCATTTGTGTAAAGGTAAGAAAGGGCAGTTTATGTTCATTTGCTTGTAAAATTCAAAATACCTCTAGAAGAATAAAAAATAAATTGGTAAGTCTAATTGCTTTGGAGGAATAGAATTGGGTGAATAAAAAGACACGGGGAACAAATGAGCTTTTTGCTATGTATCCTTTTTAGTTTGTATTCTTGAACAAAATAAATTGCTTTTGTTTTCAGTAAGTATTATTTATTAATAGTTTTTCCTCACATTTCCTTTAGATATATAGTTTTTAATTTTATGTTTTAATTACAGTTTAAATTCAATATTATTTTTTATTAGTTTTAGATGTACAGCATAGAATAGTAGATAATTCTTGAACAATGTAAATTTTTAAACAAAAACAAAATAATGCAAACTAATGTCACAAAAAATCATCAGTAATTGGTAGTTGTTTTTAGTCTATGCGGAAGGATGACTTTGTTATAAGTTGTCAGGAATTTAGTAGAAATGATTGTTATTGTTTGAAGTTTTCCAGGTGTCAGCTATTGCAAAGAAGCAGCAAGAAAAACTCATGCAACAAGACAGAGCGCTGTTGAACTTCACACAGTGGCAGAAAAACCATGGCCTCCAGATAAAATACTGCCAAACCTTGATGCAAAATTTTTCCAGATCAGGTAACTGATATGAAAATAAGTTTTCACTTTGCAGATATGAATGTATGCACCAACCCTGCACCCCACTTCAGTGACATTCGTTTTATTCTCTGCAAAATTGTAGTCAGCATTTTATAATAGAAGAGACATCATTTGATCCACTCACCAGTTTGATCTTATTTCTGTATTTCAATAGTATGTAGAAAATACAGAGGTTCCAAAAAAATGCAGGTAAAGAAAAACATTCACTCAAATTTCAGTGAAATGTGTGAGATTAGTAGGTCAGATGTTTTATCCAATCAAATTTGTAAGTGTATCATTAATTGTAGCTCTAAATCCCTCAATATATTTAGTTCAAATATATTCAAATTGAGATGACTCTTTCAGCAAATATCATTTTGAAAATTAGAGTATTTACCTTAAAACTAAAAACAATGGAGAATTCAGCTCTTTTAAAAAATTATATGAGGTTATTTCAGTGATATTTTTTACATCCCTTACAAGCATTTTAAACCTAAAACAGCCTATTTCTACTTGTTATATAGTTTCTATTCTATTATTACTTAATTTACATTTAATAATGCTTATAATTCAGAGAATTGACTTCCCTGTAGTGGATACCACTTAAGTAATCACCAATGAGAGAGGTCAAAAACCTACCATAGCTCCTCCTGATTAAATTTGAATCATTGTGTGCCCAACAATGTTTTTAAATATAATAAGCTATTGCAAGCATGTGGTAGGACCACCACTGACCATCAATCTTGAATTGATGACAATATCCACTTGGAGACCGACATATCCAGGATGTTCTTCCACCCTTCAGTTGCCATTGTTAACACTATGTTATAACTATAACAATATTCAGTATCTTAATTAGCATGGATTCCAAACAAAGGATATTGATAAACCTTTAAAAATTAGGCATGTGGGCCATGGAAACTGATAAAAAACTATTTCTGACTTTGTCTAAAAACTTGAGTGCTGCAAATTTCAGTATCTTTTCCTGTATAAAACTGTGCCAGAAACACTTGGTCAAAATCTTGCTGTTTGATTCTCCTTTTATACATTTGAGCATCCATCTTTTGTGACTATATTATTTCTTAAGGCAGATTCCATAAAACTGATTACACATATGGCTTATTTCTTAGTTATATCAAAGTCTTAAATTAAGCATATTGGCTACATGTTTTTTTTTAAGTTTCTTCACCTATATGTTTTCAAATTATTCTTGAAGGTGCATTGCTTGCTTTCTCCATTGTACATGAAACATCCTATATAATAAAAGCCTACTATGCTAAGTATCTGGTCATCGGGTCAGCCATTCAACTAATCCTATATAATAAAAAGGTAATATGCAAATTGACCCTAACAGCAGAACGACTGGGAATCACAGGTCACTATGACATACACTGACCACCAGGGGGCAGACGCTCAATGCAGGAGCTGCCCTCTGGTGGTCAGTACGCTCCCACTGGGGGAGCTCGGCTCAGCCACAAGCCAGGCTGATGGCTACCAGCACAGCGGTGGTGGTGGGAGCCTCTCCCACTTCCTCAGCAGCGCTAAGGATGTCCAACTGCAGCTTAGGCCTTCTCTCTGCTGGCAAGTGGGCATCCCTTGAGGGCTGCCGGGCTGCCAGAGGGATGTCTGACTGCCAGCTTAGGCCCGATTCCCCCAGGGAGCAGGCCTAAGCCAGCAGGTGGACATCTCCTGAAGGGTTCCAGACTACGAGAGGGCACAGGCCGGGCTGAGGGACCCCCGAGTGCACAAATTTTTGTGCACCGGGCCTCTAGTATGCTAATAATATGCTAAGGCTACTCAACCACTCGCTATGAGGTGCACTGACCACCAGGGGGCAGACAGTCAACTGGTCGACCAGTTGCTATGATGTACACTGACCACCAGGGGGCAGACACTCCAACCAGTAGGTTAGCTTGCTGCTGGGGTCTGGCCGATCAGGACTGAGTGAGATGGGCTCGACACGACCTGGAGCCCTACTGCAGTCCCTCTCTGGCTGGCCAACCTCCCACATCCCTCCCTGACCCCGATCATGCACCAGTGGAGTCCCTTGGCCTGGCCTGCACCCTCTCACAATCCAGGACCCCTTGGGGGATGTCAAAGAGCCAGTTTCGGCCTAATCCTGCAGGCCAGGCCAAGGGACCCACTGGTGCACAAATTCATGCACCGGGCCTCTAGTTTATTTATATATAATTGATTTCAGAGAGGTAGGAAGATAAAGTGATAGAAATATCATTGATGAGAGGGAATCTTTGACCAGCTACCTCTTGCATGCCACCTACTGGGGATTGAGGCCAAAACCTAGGCATGTGCCCTGACTGGGAATCAAACCATCACCTCCTCCAGGTTCATAGGTCTACTCTCAATTACTGAGCAACACTAGCAGGGCAAAATATGTTCATGTTTAACTCTCATAATTTAAGCATTAACTTGAGGCTTATTACTCAACTTGCCTAATGGTCCAGTACATTTCCAACTAGACTGGGCCAGTCGGATTAACAGATAGAAAATGATAAGCAAACAAATGAGGACTATAAATGAGATAAACTTAAGTAAAGGAGATATTTATAAAAATAGAATAATCATGTCAATTATTATAGAAGAGGAACAATTTGAAAAAAGATATTCCCAAGTTAATTTTACCTTAAACTAACTTAGAGACCTATTGTAGTTGGAAATTATTGTGTAAATCTTACTGTAGTCAGCCTCAGAGAAGCTTAAATTGTAAATACTGCAAGATATGACCCATTCGATTAGAGTGTTCAGCTTCACTGGGGGGTGATTTAAGGGGTTCTTTTGAGAGATGTTCTTCTAATATTTTTACAATAACTTTAATGAAGTAAAATGTTTTATTCAAAGCTCCTTGTCCAGACAACTGGATTCAGAATGGAAAAAGTTGTTACCACGTCTTTGAAAGTTGGAATAATTGGGAAACCAGTAAGGAGGATTGTTTGAAGGAGGGTTCCAGTCTTCTACAAATAGACAGCAAAGAAGAGATGGTAAACACTGTGTTATGGCTTCCTATCATTCTGAAAATACCATGTTACCCATTAAAAGAAAGGATTAATTGTAAATAAGATAGAATTCCTTAATATTTTATGACAGCAATATATTTGTTGTAAAGGTTTAAAAGAGACAAAGTAGGAATTAGTATGATTTGTGTTCCTTTTAATTGGAGAAGCAAAACAAAAAACAGAACAGTTATCCTGAAATCATTTAGCAGATGATAGTTTTATGTCCTTTGTTAATCAAAGATGGGAACGAATAAAAGAAATACCATTTTTGTGACATGCTAATCAACTCTAAAATATACATACATTATAATGGTATATATGTTTTAAGTTTATTATTTTTAATGCTGTAGGGAAGAATAATAAACTATAAAATTTTTTCAATTATCAAAGAAAACCAGAGATATGAAAATTGAGGCGCTGTCATGAAATGGAAAGGTGTATGAAAATAAGGATATGCTAAATAAATTGTTTTATGAACATTATACCCAGTTTACTAACATCTTAAGCAAACAATAAAGTTTTTCTGAAATCATTCCATCCATATATATGTGTGAAGTAGAATTTATGGCTACACATTTCTGAATTCATTAAGTATATGCAGCTATATTCAGTAATTAATCAAAGTTCATTTTTACAAGAATAATGGGAGAACATTTGTTAACTATGTGCAATAAAGCAAGGCAACTTGAACTAATTTACTACAAGTATGGGTTTCACTATATTTTCTGTGCAAATTTGGTGACAACATTAGAAAGTTTCCTCTAACAAAAAATATACCTACAGTTAAGTTCCTTCTGGGATCTTCCAAACTATTTTTTTATTTTTTAAAAAATATTTTTAATTGATTTCAGAGATGAAAGGAGAGGGAGAGAGAGATAGAAACATCAATGATGAGAGAGAATCATTGATCGGCTACCTCCTGCACCCCCACCCCCACTTGGGATTAAGCCCACAACCCAGGCATGTGCCCTTGACTGGAATGGAACCCAGGACCCTTCAGTCTGCAGGCCAATGCTATATATCCACTGAGCCAAACCAGCCAGGGCCTATTTTTCATTTTGAAGTATACTGTGAAAGAATGATCTACGTGGTCTATGATGTTGAGGATACTTTACTTCTTCTGATAATGAGGGTTCAGTATAACACTTACCTTGTTTGACATATATCTCTGCCAAACTCTAAATCTGTTAAAATAATTTTAATATCAGGTGCCTATTTTTCCCATGGTCTTCAACACTACATTGATCATATGGCAACCCTATATAATAAAGAGGTAATATGCAAATTGACCATCACTCCAACACACAAGATGGGCGCCCCCATGGGGAGGACAGTTGTGGGAAATCAGGCCAGCAGGGGAAGGCAGTTGAGAAGGACCAGGCTGGCAAGGGAAGGGAGAAGTGACCAGGCCAGCAGGGGAGGGCAGTTAGGGGCGTCGGGCCAGCAGGGGAGCAGTTAGGTGTCAATCAGTCTGGCAGGGTAGTGGTTAGGGGGTGATGAGGCTGGCAGGCAGAAGCAGTTAGGGGCAATCAGGCAGGCAGGTAGGCGAGCAGTTGGGAGCCAGCAGTCCCAGATTGTGAGAGGGATCCCACCGGGATTGGGCCTAAGTGGGCAGACATCCCTTGAGGGGTCCCAGATTGGAGAGGGTGCAGGCTGGGCTGAAGGACAACCCACCCCCCCATGCACGAATTTTGTGCACCGAGCCTCTAGTAGAAAATAAAATCTATGATATGTATTTCTTCTTGTAAATACACCTCCTCCTTTCTCCAGCTTTAAAGTTCCATTCATTTCTGTCTAGGAAAGATGACACACTTTATATTTCATGGTATTTTGTTGTTGTTTTCCCCACACCCTCCGTTCACCAGCCAGCTCTTGTTTCTTATAGGAATTCATCACTGACAGCCTGAGGAAGATCAAAAGTGCCCATGATTACTGGGTGGGACTTTCTCAGGATGGACCCAGCCAACCTTGGTTTTGGCAAGATGGCTCCACTCCGTCCCCTGACCTGTAAGTGTCTAAGGGAAAAATCACAATGTTTCAAGAAGAAAATACATAAGGGAATTCAAATGTTTATTTTATTTTATACCTTAGATGTCTTCCAAAAAACATAACCAGCATTATCATTTCATAGACTTCTGATTGGAATCAAAGCTGAGTAATTTAAGAATAGCTTCATGGCTTCTAAATCTTCCTCCTTCTTTCTTCTCCCCCTTCCTCTCAGCTTTACCGCCTCGCCTCACTTTAGAACATTTACATCAACATCTGAAAGTCTGAACAATATTATTTACTTATCAAATATATTTTCCTTTGTATAATTTAATAACTAGAGAGTGCTAAGGGAAAGAGATTATAGTAATTATTAAGGAATTTCCATATTAAGCTTTTCAGATAGACCATAGGGAAACTGATGAACAGAATCAGGTGCCTTAGTGTTTTGAAAATTAAGAGTCAGGGAAGATGTTCTACTCTAGAGCCTATCTGTGTGCTCAAATATGCAGTTTGTTCATAATATGCTAACATATGTTTATTGAGAGAAAACAGCTCTGTCCTTGAAGAAGGAGGACAAAACTACTATAGGAGGGTGCCATATTAGAACAAAATAAAAAGTTACACACCTCTCATAAGTTACCCACAAGAATACCTCCGTAAACCCCATACCTAACCTCAGGTATACTGACTCATCTCTCCAGGTTACCAACAAAGAGACCCCAATCAACTCACCAGCTCTGTGGATACTTCAGAAACAAGGTCCTGTCTTCCGCTAACTGTACCGTTTGGAAATATTTTATCTGTGAAAAGTACACGTTAAGATCCCCTGATTGAAAGAAGTTGAGTTCGAAGAAATGCCAAAGAGCAAGTGCAGAAGTGAACCTCTGTGTGGGCTAAATGAGCTACCTGGGACTCAAAACTTATTTTTGCATTTGCCATGGGTAATATTCTTTCGTATTTCGCAGACATCCTTTTGACTGTGTTCGAATTGCCAAGAATAAAGTTGATTTAGGGCTACAGAAGATAAAACCCTGAAAGGCTGAAAACAAACTGAAGAAAAATCACTTTCATTTGTCGTTTTTGTTTTGTTTTTAGTCTAGAATGACTATAAATGCTACACAGAATTCTATCTCACTGGGGAGATGGTGCAGTTCTTGCTAATTTTTTAAATAAATGCTGTCTTTAAAACTCACTTTCTGCCAGATCTCTTTTTTAAAAATATATTTTATTGATTTTTTTCAGAGAGGAAGGGAGAAGAATAGAGAGTTAGAAATATCAATGAGAGAGAAACATGTGCCCGCAACCAAGGTACATGCCCTTGGCCGAAATCAAACCTGGGACCCTTTAGTACGCAGGCCGACGCTCTATCCACTGAGCCAAATGGGTTAGGGTTGCCAGATCTTTTATGCATTTGCTACGTTTCCAAGGCATTGTTATCAGACTGGTAGGATAGGAGCTCCGGGATCTGGATTATCAAGTTGGAAGGAAGAGATGCTGATATCTGCTGCCTGTAAGACAATACCCTGCTTAGAACTGTGAATTTCTACTAGAGAGATGAGCTACCAGTACTCACATAAGTGAAAGGGATAGTCAGGCTGCCAATACCAGCCTGTCTCTGGTGAAGGGTAGCTGTGTGCTTCCTTTCTCCCTCTCACTGACCATCCCCACCACTCACAAATCAAAGGACTCTCAAAGGTTAGCCCTCCAGCACTTTTAACTGTATCCCTCTGTGCCTTAATTTATCTACTGTAAAATAATAATAAACTTATTTCAAAATACTTTTGAGGTTTAGATCATTAATATATGTAAATTGCTAAGAGTAGTGCCTTGGGTATAGAGTTTGACACTGTATCGATGCTTGCTATTATTTGTAGTAAATCGCCAATCATCTCTAGGCATCTACCTTATGTTGTATTCCAGGTAAAAATTACCCCTTTTCCTGCTCATGTCCAAGGAATATTGAAAGGATAAAGTTTATATGTAAAATGCCAGCAACTGTCTAGAGAGAATTTATCTTTTAAAGTGAATAAATTTCTTCAAGTACATTTATAGACAATTTGTGTCCTAGCTCTGTAGGCTCCTTGAACATGGACTAGCTTGTTCTCAAGAGACAGTGGATACAAAAATATCTTATGATCTATGGGAAGGAAAAATTCACTAATATTACATTACTCTGCTACCCCTTACCATTACCATCACTACAATAACACAGTAGATTCTCATCAAATATTTTCTAAATGTGATATATTTTTATTAAATCTTTCATTTTTCACAAGGAATAGCTGAGCCACCCTAGATTCTCATCTTTCTTTATAATAAAGACAGCACTTAAATAAATAAAGTAAAATAAAACCTAAGTCACTGAAATGGTGCAAATCATTTAAACAAACCTATAAGTCTATTGTAAAAGGTGACCTTTGAAGAGGAAGGTCCTTTAAGGAAGAGAATTGCATGTTTTTGTGTTTTATTTTATTTTATTTTATTTACCCTTAACCTTCAGTTTAAATGGTGGGGATTTCAACATGAGGAATTTTCTCTAGTTTTCTGCTGAAACCTAGAAAAGGAGACGAGCCAAGAAAACAGCATATGTTTGGTTTTCACAGCTGGCAGCTGGATATAATAACCTGGAATAAAGGAGGAACAATAGCAATTTTTAATAGTGAAGGCTGTTTTTCTTCAAGCTTTTTCAAAGTATTGTCACGAGCTATGTTTAGAGAAAGCATAGGAAGTATTTAATAATTCTTCTAGGTAAAAGTACAATGAAGCAAAAGGCAAACATCCTTCGGCTGACGTCATCCCGCCGGCATGGGATGCAGTATTTACAAGTCAGAACGTTATCTACAGTGCAGCTGGCAGAGCTCCTTCAAATTCCCTCAGTGGTGATACTCTTTCCACGCAGGTACTACAGGTGGAGGATGTTTTCCTGCAGGTTGATTTTGGCCCAGAATGTCAAAGCCTTTTCAAGGCAGTGGTAAGAGACTGGGCCTTAGCACTGGGATAATCAGTTCTATACCCTACCTAGCCCCACCAGTAACAAAGGGGGTATCTTGATTCATCTCAAGTTAGCTTTTAAAAATGGGAAAGAACCCGGCCAGCGTGGCTCAGTGGTTGAGACATCGACCTATGAACCAGGAGGTCACTATTCAACTCCCGATCAGGGCACATGCCCGGGTTTCGGGCTCAATCCCCAGTGTGGAGCATGCAGGAGGCAGCCGATCAATGATTCTCTCTCATTTTTGATGCTTCTATCTCTCTCACTTCTTCCTTCTTCTCTGAAATCAGTAAAAATATTTTTTTAAATGGGAAAGAAAAGAACATATAAAAATCTGTCCCTGCAAAAGTAAAGAGGCTTTGCAATATGGTATGGTTAAAGTACATTAACTGAGTAAAAAGAAAAAAAACATTAGAGTAATAAGATTGAAAGACTAATAACTGTTGTTAGATTCTATTAGTCTATTCATACAATGAACCTTGTAAAAAATATTATGTACACTTTAATTTGGATTATGCTGCTTTTTCTATTCTTCAAAATTGATAAGAATCCCTTCACCAAGTATTTGACCCCCAAATATTAAGGCCAACCCTGAGGCAACCTAATAGACTATTTATTTCATAATTTGTTTATATCCCCGAAGTAAAAGCTCCCATTACACTGCTCACACTTCCTGCTGTTATAGGGCTCAAGACCTGTTTCCTGTTGATAAGTTTTAAGAGCTGGTTCAATATCCTCAGGAAAAGAAATAGCTCATTTTGTACCCTGGGGAACTGGGCCTACCAGGAAGGGCCATGTTCCTCGTTTGAGTTTTCCTGCAATTGCTTCAGAATTACCTAAACACACAAGAGCCTAGACAAGGTCTTCTCTTGCTGAAAAGCCAATTCAGGGGGCGCTGCCCTCTCTGATTCTCAATGGAAAATTGATCTCAGCAACTCATATTTTCCAATTAATGCTATAATTATTTTCTATTCTTATTTTTTATTTCTTTTTTAATTTATTGATTATTTTTTGAGAGAGAGAAAAACATCAATTTGCTGTTCCACTTTATTTGTGCATTCACTGGTTGTTCTTGTATGTGCCCTGATCAGGGATTAAACCCTCAACCTTGGCATATCGGGATGATGCTCTAACCATTTGAGCTACCTGGCCAGGGTTATGTTTAAAATTGTTTTAAAGTGTGGAGAGAATGTTGTGCCATACTCCTTTTCTGTTTTTTGAAATATTTGCTCATATTGTGATCAGTATTGTGGGCTTTACTGTACAGATGAGGGGGTTATTGAGGGCAAAGACAGAGGGAAATAGCTCAAGAACAGCCCACAATGTCAAACAAATGCTTTTATTTTATTTTCCTTCTTCACTAAAGTGATACTTCCCCTTAGGTTGCAGATTTGGAGATAGAATACTATTCAACACCCACCTTCCAGGCAGGTACACTTTTTAAAGCAATGTCATCTAAAGAGACTTTTGTCATCCAACCCTGAACACGGGTCAAAACTTGCGTGCCCTGTCTCTATTTTACAAGTTAGTCCACAAAGTCATTTGATTTCCTCATATTAACGGAATTTTCTTGCTGTCGTAGCAAGATTTAAATAACACTTAACTGCCTAACTAAAGGTCTAATCCACATTTCATATTATGTGCTTACGACATTACCTGCGTGCATTAAATATCTGCACTCATCGTGGAAAATAGTTGGTAATAGCCACAGCTCCCCAATGCCGGTGCCTTTCTACAATGTGTTCATTAATGCAGGTCTGCAGAGAAGGTTGCTTATGCTGGTTTGTGCTCCTCTTTATTTTAAAATAACCACTAAATCCCTTTTCCCTCTTTTTGCATATTTTTAATATCCCTTAAATTTTATATTACAATTTAGATTGTGGACGTGACTTCACATTTACCTCATTTCAGCTAATAATAATAATACCGTAAAGAAATTATAAATATCTTCATTTTATACTTAACAAAATAAACTTCTTGAAATAAAGTGATTTTGCAATAATAAAACAAAGAGATCTAAAAATTTTCATTTTATGATCACAAGTACAGTTCTTGCACAACACAATAAATCAAAATTTGTTGAACACTGGAGAATTTTTCTAGCCAATAGACAGAAAATCTGTAATTGGTAATTGATAGGTGACACGGTCTTATGAAAATTAACACAGAAATGTTCTCTTTATCATATGTTTGGAAACTTCATGTCATTTCATCATAAGATAGATGTTTACTGAAAATAAAACTGAAGAATTCCAGTTTCCACTGTTGAAAAATAAAGATTTATAATAAATTATCCTTTCTAGTGTTAATGCCCTAAAATGGATACCTGTAAACAAATGAAGTCAGGGTGTATGATGGTGTTCTTTGCAATGACCCCTGTATGGCTGTGCGTATTGTCATCCTGAGAAAGGGACACCTCCACACAAACCCAATTATGTATGTCACAGTCTCACTTCCCATGACCTGATCAGATAACTTGCCCCGCTGCAATTCGGTTTACTCACCTTGAGCCACGTGTTGATGACAAATTTGCTTCAAAGGATTTCATTTTTTACAAAAGTCTTAAAACCATTCTTTGGAAGACAGAATGCATCTCAAAGACTTCTTATTTTCTCAAATAATCAAATAATCAGTACTCTTGTAGAACCCATACAATGTCTCATAAGGCGCAATCAAAACACTTCTATCATATTTTGAAGAGCATTTTCACACTGACTTTTCCCCCAAGTCACAAATTCATTCAAAATCACACACACACACACTTCACATTGTTTATTATTATTAAATCTCCAGTACCTGAAAGGTATAAACATGGATCAAATGGAAGAAAATAGGAACTGAAACTAAACTATTCCAGATGCACATAAACAGACTGACTTTTGTTCTGGTTGTCAATCTCTCTGAAAGGAGCATCAGGGATAGTAATTCTGATATGGAACCAAGTTGAGGCTATTTCTATCCTAGAAGAAATTCTTAGGAGACAATCATTGGAATCTTAAATAGACATGGAGAGATATGTTTGTAATAAGTTAAGATTCTAATAAAGAGAATTAGCCAGAGAAGTTGGGGGCTCTATCGAGAAACTGAGATGGAAAAAAAATATGAACTTAAGCAAACCAAATGAATTAGCTTTGTATTTGTTAGCTCAGTGTAAGAAATGATTCCTAATTTCCCCTGGACTAATTGGCTGTTGGAGCAAAGGATCTTACATACATTTAGTTTCTCTGTTTAACTTTCTCACTCCAAGTATAAAGGACGACATAGGAACAAAAAATGGTATTAGATGCTGAGAGAGAACAACACTAGAAAGTTATCTCAAAATCAAGAAGGTGGATTCCAACAACCTCATGGATTTCAGGGGCCAGTTGGTGATACGTAATCAGGACTTCTTTGTGACTGGTGAATATGTGCATAAACTTCCAAGCTCAGAAGTACTGGTGATCTTGAGCAGGAAATATGAAAATCCTTCTTATGCCGGTTAGAGCAATTGCCTTTCCAGATTTTTCTCCATTTCCCTATGTCTCAGATATCCTCTGCATTGACTTTGTGTGGCTCAAGCCTTTTTGTTGAATTGTTACATAAACATGGATCAAATGAAAGAGGATAGTTTGAAACCAAACCATTACAAGTGCACATAAAGAGAATGACTTTTGTCTGATCTTCAATTTCTCTGAAGGGAGGGAGCACACAGTTGTAGTCATAGGTGGAGAGTCAATCACCTACATGTAACGAATGATTCACAGACGCAAAGGGAGTCTCTCTAACTTGACTGGGGTCGCCACTGTTTCACACGCACACCGCCTCAACTCTTCGCAGTTCTTTGAGAAAAACATTCCACTGAGAATGGTCACACAGTCCCCGTCTCCTGGACTGGTGAAATCTGTTTTAATCTTAAACCTTAAAAAAAGAAAAAAAAGTTAACTTTATTATATTTTATTTATAGAAATAAATACTAAGTACTCAGAAAGTACATAGGAAATATTCCTAGCTTGATGCAATTATAGAACAGATGCCCAGAATGATTTTACTGGAAAGATAAAGTCAACAACCACTTTCTTTTCAACCCCTCAATTTCCATGGTCATTCTTTGAAGCATCAAGTCAACCAAAACAACAAAAACTATTTCTATCTAAAACTATGGTACATGTTATAATCCAACTTTAACATGTACTCTTACAGCCATCTGAAAAATTACCTTCTCTATGACTCAGTTTATTTAACTGTAAGATAAAAATGATTAAGTTGTATATTTCCTATTTCCTACAATTTTATTAACACTTTTATCTGTCAGCCTCAGGACATCCTTCTACAAACATAGTATCCAATACAAAGGAGATGTTCAGTTAATGCTCATTGAACCAATTTGTTGGCCTGACACACTCTATTACATGCCTTTCCCACAAAATATTCTGAAGGCTTACAGTTCAGAAGTGTAAGGTGCTCCATCCACCCACAGCCAGGGCTTGTCACTGCCGTTGCGGGACAGCCCTATCCAGTAAGAGTAGAAAAACTCAGAGTAGCTCTGAGGCATGGCAAACTGCTGCAAAGGCACACAAGAAAACGTTCAGCTTTTAGAAATATTATAACACATATATATACTAGAGGCCCGGTGCATGAAAATTCATGCATGGGAGGGGAGTCCCTCAGCCCGGCCTGCCCCCTCTCACAGTCCGGGAGCCCTTAGGGGAGGGAGGCAACCCGGAGGTCAGGGGAAGTCGGCACCCCCACACACCTCTGCTGCTGCCACTGCTGGCAGTGCAAGCCTCAGCCGGCCCTGGTTACCTGGGCGGCTGGGCAGCCACCATCCGAAGCTTGCCTGCTCCTAGGGCCGGCCCTGGGCTGCTGGGGGGCTGAGGGGACTGAAAGACTCTGGCCTTGCCGTGCACCTGCCACCCCAGTGAGGCTGAGGGGACTGGGCGCAGTCATCTTGTGGCTGTGGGCGCCGCCATCTTTGAGGGTGTGGCAGTCAATTAGCATATTCCCTCCTATTGGCTGTGGGCGCTGCCATCTTTGCGATGGCATGAGGGTCAATTAGCATATTCCCTCTTTATCAGATAGGATATCTATACAGAGATGTGTAGTGCCAGCCAACACTTTTAATATGAGAACAAGACATGACTCCTGCCTCACATAGATAATAATTCATTTAAGAGGAAAGCATCTATGCTAAGGTCAGTTCATTTGTTCGTGCATGGGAGATACACTGATATTTTGAAACAAAGAAGCACATCAACCAAGACTTAAAAGTGACCTGTTATTTTCAAGTCACAGGGTAAGACACATATAAAAAAAAAATACAGGAGGCAGATTTACAAAGAGATGTGAAGTGATTCTGGGAAATGGAAGAAAAAAAATGCAGGAATGGGGAAGTAACTTTTAGAAATACATGCAGAAGGAACTGACCAAAGGGAGAAAGAAGAAGAACTTGGAAGATGACTTATGTGTCAGACTAGGAAGGGGAGAAAGAGAAATTTATATACTTAATCCTCACATGAGGATTTTTTTTGTTGATTTTAGAGAAAGAGGAAGGGGGAGAGAGAGAAACGTTGATGTAAGAGAGGAACATTGACCCGTTGCCTCCCATACGCTCCCTGAATAGGGATCAAACCTGCAACCTAGGAATGTGCCCTGACTGGGAATCAAACACAAAACCTTTAGGTGTAGGGAATGATGTTCTAACCACCTAAGCCACCCAGCCAGGGATCATACATATACTTTTAAATACATGCACATATATATGTATAAATTGATATAACTTCCTGATTGAAATAAGTGGGAGAATCTGTGGACCTTGACTCCTTAGATGATTCTCCTTTAAAGACATCTTTTTGAGAATACTTCAAACATTGACCAAAACTCAGGACCTTACCAGCACTTCTTGTGTGTTTATCTTCAGCATGGTTGAGTTTTCAGCAATACAGAAAGAGTCACAGTCCTGCCAACTCTTGCTCTTTTTATAGAACTGGTAGCATTTGTCCCCATGCCATTTCCAATTTTCTGGGCAAGGGCTACATCTATGTTCTTGGAAAGAAACCAATTTTAATGTTATTTTCTACATAGGTCTGTTTTCTTGCCTCTCTTGAAATTATATAGTATTTGATGACCCAAGAATGAATTTCCTTTCTCTTAGATATTATTTGCCGAGGCAATGATAACTACAAATGTTTACCTAGCACCCACTATGCCTAGAATTATAATTGGTCCTGAGTATACAGTGGAAATTAAAACAGACACTACCTGCTTTCATGGATATGAAATCTAACAATGAATGATTGGAACTTCCTTGCTCCTTGCCCTATGCAATTTAGCACACAGAGAGGATGTCCAATACATACAGAACTTTTCATATGTTCAGGAACTCAACATACATTTTACTTAAGAAACAATTGAAGTTTTAATAATTTTCTTCTTCAAAATCCTGTTATATAATAGGAAATGGGTTTTTTAAATGCAATATATACCAATAGGGTATGAACTCTTTTTCCTTCTAAACACAAATAAATAAAATTTTAGAAAAAAAATGCTTAAATACTTAGCCAAGTATGAATTAAAATGGTAAATATTCGTTATCAGACGTTAAGATGGGCATCAAAGTTAGAGAATTAAGTACGGAGGTCAAGGATGAGATGAACTACCGGGGGTAGTGGTTGTAAATATAGGAACCAAGCCCTGACAGCTATATCTATGTGGGAACATGGCCTTGGCCTCTGAGGGTTGGGGACCTGTAACCGAGTCCCTTATTGGTATATGGTAAGATGGAAACTCAATAATTCCATAAAAATGTCTTTATTTTCAAGACAATCCAGTGTCAAAATGTAAACGTTGAAATTTGAGTGGTCAATACAAATAGATATTATATTATTGTTTGTATTTTTCTGTATATTAGAAATATTTCATAAGGTAAAACAAAGTTTTAAACAAATAAGTAATTTAGATTTCTTTGTAAGTTAGTTTGTATTTCTGGCCTAGACCTTATCTCTTGTATACCAAACTGGCTATCCATATCTCCACTTGGATATCTAGATTATATTTCAAATACAACCTGCCCAAAATGGCATTCCTGGTTTCTAACCTTCCCTTTTATAACCACAGAATTCTTCCCCATTTCACTTGATCACATCTCTATGCTTCTAGTTGCTTTGCTCAAAAACTCTGGAGATTTTTGACTCCTTTATTTCTCTCACAACCCATTTATTACATCATGCGTTCATCTCCACTGATCATATCCTAGTTCGAGCCACCATTATCCTCTTACCTGGATTACTGCAATAGCCATCTCTTACATGATTTCTCTGTTTCTCTCCTTCCCTCTTCCTGCGTGAATTCAACATATTTGCAGAATGAGCCTTTTAAAATTCATGTCAGACATGTATTTCCTATGCTCAAGATCCTGTGATGAATTCTCCTTGTGCTCCAAATGGAAGCCAAATCCCTTACAATGTCCCCTAAGCCATAAATAATCTTGACCTCATCTTCTATTAGTCTTCTACTCACTCACTCTGGTCCAGGTACACAGGCTCCTTATTATTCCTTAAATATGCAGTTATATTCACTTCTTAGGCCTCTTGCATTGTCTAAAATGTCTGAATTTCAAGAATCCCTTCATGTGTTGTAACACAGATGTATTTGAGCTAAATGATTCCAATAATTGGACATGATCTGGATGCCCAAACTATTAAGTTTGCTAGACAACTAATTAAATAATATACCCAATTAATTAATATATTGGTTCCCAGATCCACTGATGGGAAAGTCAGCCCTATAGTGACAGATATCCTGAGGGTAGGAGAGCTCAGTGATCAGGACTCACCTCCAGTTTTGTTATAAAGCTCACGACAGTATTTTTCAACCACCTGCTGCAGAGTTTCTACGAGCTTCCTGTTCTGGGCTTGGAGAGATTGCAGGTGTTGGGAGAGATTCCCCGATCTTTCTTCCAGTTTATTAATGCTGTCTTTCTGAGTATTGGAGAACTGGTAGAACTGAAAAACTAAGCCAAGTTACCAAGTCAGACTGGACAGTTTATTTCTTTATTTCCATGTCTATTTTCTACATATGGGAAAGACAAAACAGTATCTTGTTCATAATCGCAGGCTCTGAGATCTCTTATTACCTATATTCAATTTTCGACTGTGGTAAATAATAAATTGCATTTCTGTGGGCAAGTTAACTTCTCCAAGTCTGTTTCCTTATCAGAAAATATGGAGTCATAGTAACAATTTCTAACTTCAGGAATAAATTCCTTAACCATAGTTACTGTTTAATAAATATTTTTGTATATTCTAAAATTATTACTCAACCTAAACCCACAAATCCATTTATCCTTTGTTCATTATATTGAGCATCGACAATGTACCATACATTATCTCATTCGGACATTAAAATGGTCATATTATAATTTCTATGTTTGTATACATTTGTGGTTTGACTCAGTAAGAATAAGTTACTATCATTTGATTAAAATGTTCAACACTCAGGTTTAAACTCCAGGCTTCTAAATCTAAATGCAAAAATCCTTTATGAAAAAGAAATCCTTTATGAATCATAGAAGTTGCTTTATATCCTTAAAAAGAATGGTGGTTGCAAAACAATAGTTAGATCAAAATAAAGTAGAAATTTTGGGATCAGGGCAGAAACTACTTTTTTATTTTAAAATTTAAGATGGCAAAAGTTTGCAAATTTCCTGTAAATTTTTTTTTTTACATTAAAACCTGCTCATCAATGTAACCTTTTATTTTGAACCACTTTTTTCAACTGTTTTAGGGAACATTGCTGTAATGATCTGATGAAGCAAATGTGTCCACTTCCTTTTTTTAAGTTTTTGAACTTGTCCTTACTAGCTTGAAATTTAAAAAATTTTATGCATGCATTTTCCTTTTTTGATTTTCATAGATTTTCACAAAGTGATAGTATAACTTCCTGGACCTTTTGAAAAATATTGCAGTGATTAAAGACCTGGTCTTTCTCCTTATATTGTGGGGGTGGGATATAAATGAAATCTCTTCCCTCTGTATTAGCCCACTGAGCCAGGCATGCTAACGATGAAAACGATTGCCTCAAACCTTTTGTGAAATGGAAGAAGCTGAAGCATGCATTTATTAATAATAGTTGATTTTAAATATTGGCATATTTAAACAAAAACTTTTTATCTCAAACAGAACATAAAAAAAAAAATCTAGCCAGCTGGGGGGATGTGGGGACAATCGGGGGATAAGGACACATTTGTAATACCTTGATCAATAAAGAAAAAAAAATCTAGCTAGCAATTGATTTCTGTATTTTAATGTTTCTTCCACTGCTCACTATTTAAGTAGGTACTTTAGAACAAGGTACATTGAATTTATTCACAGGCTCTAGAAGTAAAAATAAATAAATAAATAAATAAATAAATAAATATCATAACAAATATTTCTCATCCTAGACAAACCTTGAAGCCAGGATCCTCCTCCCCCAAGTCAGAGTGCAGACTTACACACAAACCCCAGTATTGCCAGGCCAATCAGCAGCACCAGGCACAAAATGATCAGGATCAAGGCCACTGGACGCCATGCTGAAGAGGGAGGTGGCTGCTCTGCAGGGAACAAAAGAAAAGACAGGGTGTGTGTTTTTTTTGTGCGTGTGTTTTTGTTTCTTTTTCTCTTGGATGTATGTCAGCTGCAAGCAAGTGAGAGGAGTTGGTTCAAGAACAAATCCTGCAGAACAACAGTACTCAGGGACTAGATAACATTCTTTCTGCCCTCAGAAACATGATCGTAATGCTCCAGGCCAAGCCTCGCTTTCCCTGGCTAGATTCTTTTTACCAGCCCCACCCATTTCTATCCCCCACACCCACACAGTCTTAGTTTGCAGTGAATCAAGTTATGCATTACTATTATCTTTATATATCTTTGTTTGTATAACTTTATTTTCATCAAAATTTGAGTTACAACAGAATCTCATGTAAATGCCTTAAGGAGGAACAATTTTTTACATCATCAAAGAAGAGATGAAATTAGTTTTTTGTCACTTTTGCAAAATGCCATCCCTCCCAAGTTTCATATGCTTCTTCCAAGACACAAATTGCATATCGGTAATGAGAAATTATTTTACTGTTTCTTTTAGGGATTTCTTTGTTGAAAGTCCCTCTTTTGTAAAGATTTTGTTTGTTCTTTCAATGTATAGCTCTCCAAATATAGATTATAGAGAAACAAATCATTGCCCTGGCCACTGTGGTTCAGTTAGTTGAGCATCGTACAGTGCACCAAAAAGTTGCCAGTTGGGTTGCCAGTTAGATTTCTGGTCAGGGCATATGCCTGGGTTGTGGCCAATTCCCAATAGGGCATGTGCAGGAGTCAGCCGATCATCTTTGTCTCTCATCGGTGTTTCTCTATCTCTCTTCCTCTACCTCCTTTCTCTATAAAAATCAAAAACATATTTTTTAAAAAAAGAAAAGAAAAAGGAACATGATCATCAATTTCTCAAGGATAGATCCAAGCTATCTCAATTTTGAGCTAATCCTATATAATAAAGAGTTAATATGTTAATTAGACTGAACAGCAGAATAACTGTAAAGGATGACCTTCCAGATGACCTTCCAGACAAAGCCGGGGCTGCAAGGGCAGGCTGAGTCTGCAAGGGGCTGCTAGGGCTGACTGGGGCTGTGAGGGCTGAGCCCCTTGCACAAATTTTGTGCATCGAGCCTCTAGTCTATATATATAAAAGTCTAAGCTACCAAAACAACTGCACTGCTGAATGACTGCACAGCTATGATGCACACTGACCACCAGGGGGCAGATGTTCAATGCAGGATCTGCCCCCTGGTGGTCAGTGAGCTCCAACAGCCAACCTCCCCTGGTCAGCCAACCTCCCCCAGTGGTCCCTCCCCTTGGCCCCTGGGCTGCGACAGGGAACCGGGGATGGATGGTGGCAGACGCAGCCCCTTTCCCAGAGGAGCTGAGGGCTGGCTCCCTCCTTGCGGCTGGTGGCCAACCTCCCACCCCATCTCCCCCCTGCCAGCAGGCCCTGATCAGCCTGCCACACACCCGCTGTGGTGACAGTGTGGTGGCGAGGGAAGGAGGGGTGAAGGCGGGGAACTGCACAGTGGCAGGGTGCTGATGATGGCAGCATCGGAGTCTGGCAACCATTCCTTCCACACACAGCCTGGCGACTGTTGCCTCCTCTCCGGCCTGGCCCTGATAGGCCTGGCCCCAATCGGCCCTGATCACCGGCCAGGCCTAGGGACCCCATCTGTGCATTAATTTCATGCACCGGGCCTCTAGTTAAGTAATAAAAAGCTTATAGACAACATCCCTTGTCCACACCCCCACAAGTTTACCATGTGGTAATTTTAGGGGCTCTGCTTAGGGGAAGTAAATCTGTCACCTAATGCGATCAGCTATCAATCTGAATGAACCTATGAATCTGACAAAGAAGACTCCCTGATAAGGTGCAGGTAGCATCTAGCATTGTGATTAAAATGAAACAAAGGGAGAGAGAAACCCTAAAACAAACTCATCTCTTTATGACTTGTGAGTTTCACTTCATCAAGAATTCAAGTCAGGTTCTAAAACAAAAAGATTAAAGAAACATAATTTCATTTCCTCTTTAGAAAATTCCTCTACAGAATTTATTCTACGTACAGAAATTTGTACCAAACATTATTTCCAAATAGGGAATGATAAGTGGTAAAGATGTATAGAAATAGAAAATATCATCACTATCCTTTGGAACTTAAAATCTAGTTGGGAAATTAAGTAAAAATAAAGGAGCAGACATTGATATATTTTAAAATGTGAATCTTAATTTCTCTTAGTAGTCATCTCCGTCATAAAAAACTTTCAATAGCTTGCATTACAAGTTGAATAAAATCCAAGTCTTTTTCATAAAGACTCAGATTGCTCTTTTTAAAAAAAATGGAAATTTGATTATGGTACTTCCAGACTTAAAACACTTCCAATACCTTTATTGCACTTAGAATAAAATTCTATAAGAGCCTTTTTCATCTAGATCAGCGGTTCTCAACCTGTGGGTCGAGACCCCTTTGGGGGTTGAACGACCCTTTCACAGGGGTCGCCTAAGACCATCGGAAAACACATATTGAATATATAATTACATATTGTTTTTGTGATTACTCACTATGCTTTAATTATGTTCAATTTGTAACAATGCAAATACATCCTGCATAATAGATATTTACATTACGATTCATAACAGTACCAAAATTACAGTTATGAAGTAGCAACAAAAATAATTTTATGGTTGGAGGTCACCACAACATGAGGAACTGTATTAAAGGGTCGTGGCATTAGGAAGGTTGAGAACCACTGATCTAGACCCTACATGACTCATCATTTTTGTACTACTCAGCCCTCAGGCAAATGCTCTACTCCAGTGGCCTCTGTTTATCCTTGAAAAAAACAAGCTTGTCACAGTGCCTTTGTGTTAGCTCTGCCTCTACCCCAGCGGTAATTAATCCTCAGGTGAATTTATTGGTAGGCTACTTCCTGGTATTCAGCTTTCAGTTTAAATGGCACTTCCTTAGTAGATGTCCATGCATCCATCTCTAGCACACTACCCTATTGTGTCTGATTTTTAAAACTAAGATTAATAGGTGTTATTTTCATGGATTTGTTTGTTTTTCTCTATCTCCTCCCCCTTAAATGTATACTCCACTTAAAAAGTGATCTTGTCTATCTTGTTCACCAGTGTATTTCTAGTACTGAAAATAGCGCCTGGCACATTAGGGCTGGATACATATTTAATGAGTAAATGAATGAAGAGTGAAATTATAAAAAAAAAATACTATTTCTTAAACTACATAAATTTTACAAAGGCACGGAAGATTATCTAAAGTTAAACCTTACAGATTGACTTTTTAAAAATCAACTGACTTTTCAGCAACCTTTCTGTCAGCAGAGGGCAGACTCAGCTAAATTCATCTCCTAGCTGTACTGGCTTCTAGCCATTGACATGTGAGATTCTGAATCATGAACAGATCTGAGATCTGGCCTGTGTGCTTTGATCTAAGTTTTCCTGGAAATTGCTGATTTCTCAAGGCATTGTCATTAGGAGTATCTCAGAGCAGCAGAGCATAAAAGAACAAGTCTAAACAAATTCTCCAAAACCTTGTCTTTTTAAAGTTCTATATCGCCAAGGAACATCAACCAGGTGGGTGTTTCTAGATTCCAGAGAAACAAGTGCATATGTGGACCAAATACCATGTTAGCTTTGTTTTTCTCCACATCTCTTATTACCATCAGATATATTACATATCTTACTTCTTTTGGTTTATATCTGTCAAACCCCAGTAGAAAGTAAGCTCCTTTTTGGAAAAGATTATTGTTCTTTTAGCACAGAGACATCAGTTGAAATAAGCTCAATTACTGTCATATGATATATATATATATATATGTATATATATATATATATATATATAATTTCATTTCAAAGGAATCATCTTTCCCTGATCATTTGGAAATATTTCTACTCTGACTCTTCTCTCTTTCTCTTTCTCCCTCACCCATTCTCTCCCTCCCTCTCTCTTCTTTCCTTCTTCCCTTCAACTTTTTTTCTCCCTCAGTATTTAAAATAGCTTCCTGTTCTATCTAAAGACCCAGAGAAAGAAAACCCTAGGGCAGTGATGGCGAACCTTTTGAGCTCAGCGTGTCAGCATTTTGAAAAACCCTAACTTAACTCTGGTGCCGTGTCACATATAGAAATTTTTTGATATTTGCAACCATAGTAAAACAAAGACTTATATTTTTGATATTTATTTTATATATTTAAATGCCATTTAACAAAGAAAAATCAACCCAAAAAATGAGTTCGCATGTCACCTCTGACACGCGTGTCATAGGTTCGCCATCACTGGCCTAGGGGGTTTCTATACCAGGTACAGTCACGTCTAAGAAACCAGACCTTCATGATGGAGAGACGATGAAGTTGCAAGCTGCACTTTTTCTTTTTCGCTCAGTCCCTGTAGGTGTTTTTTCCTAACTATGGTTTTAATATTCCTGCGTTTTAATCCAAGTGTGCTGCTTATAATGTGATCTCTCTCGAGGGATCACTCCCACCCTAAACTAAGAAAAATAAGCTGCTTGGAGTTGCTTGGGTTTGGCTTGGCTTCATTGTCTCTCTAATTTTTGGAAGAGAACTCCGATGCCGTCTCCTGAGGCATGTTTAGAAAAAGGTGTGGACAGGCCAAGGAATGATATAAACATCCCTAGGAATAATAAGATATATATAGAAAAAAAACAGCCTTTCCTGTATCCTCTTACTATAACTATTCTATAAAAGGCTATGGTGCTAAGGTCAAATTCTGAACACAAATTTCTTTGTAGTTATAAGAAACTTTGTGGATGAAGAGAGTTGTCACACCAAGCAAGTTACTCTTCATCGGGCATCAGAGAGGGGACATTTTATACACCTCCATTCCTTGGGTCTATAAAAAAAATGAAACAGACATTACTAAATTAATCTATTAGTATGCTTCCAAAATGAAAGGGATCATAAAAGCTGGAAGAGACAAAGAGAATTCAGAAATGTGCTCAAAGCCACATTGCAAACTAGTGGCAGAGCCAGGATTATATGGTCGTGCCTAACACCACACTGCATACGTCCCTGTGAACCAGGACTCACAGAGAAATGGGCTAAACTGGTGACACTGAATATTTCAGGAAATACATATCTCATCCTTTAGGTCACTGTTCTTTTCAACATTTTTCAGTTATTGCTAGCTCATACCTGATCTTTGATTATAGCTTTAAAATTTTTAAATTTTAAGTGTTGGTTTTTGTTTTTTTTTAGCAACTTCTTGTTTCCTTAATTTTCACATGTGGCACATAGTAAGCCCCCCATGGGAGAGCGCTCAAGGCTCTGTGGGCTGAGAGCACTTTTCATGGTTCATCAGAATGCATGTTTCCTTTATTTGGATAAGAAGCCTGAAGTGCGGGGGAGTTACTTCGTTGCTTGGGGTTGAGCAGCTAGTAAGTGATGGAGCCAGAAGTACACTCTAAGTACTCTTGTTCTAGAGCTGAATGTTCTTTTGTTGCTGTTGTTTTGCTTTGTTTTTTTGTTGTTTTTTAGTTCATCCTCACCTAGGATATTTTTCCATTGATTATTTTAGAGAGAGTAGAAGGGAGGGGGAGAGACAGAGAGAGAGAAACATCAATGTGAGAGACACATCAATTGGTTGCTTCTTACACCTAGGGTTTGAGCCTGGAACTGAGGTACATGCCCTTCAGCTGAATTGAACCCTTGACCCTTCAGTCCACAGGCTGATGCTCTATCCACTGAGCCAAACTGGCTAGGGTCAGAGCTGATGTTTTAAATCATTTTCTTATCCTCCCAACAAGCCTCACATTAATATTTGCCTTATATGGCAGTTCCATATGGAATCATAGAAAGACTCTAGAGTTTTATCACTTGTAAATTTCCACTTCTATATTGTGAAATATCTCAATAAGAGGCACTTTAAATAATACATTTTTACTCTATCACCAAAGTGAACTTTATAAAGTATAAGTATAATATCTTCTTTAAGAAACAAAGTTTCTTAGCATACTCTATAAACCCCTGCATAGTGGGATCTCATCCTACATTTTGCCATATCTTCCCAGATCTCCCTCATACACCCCTCCCTTCAAGGACTAACATTCCCCATAGTCTACCTTGTCACCATGTTTCACACTATTGATAATTTCCAAAATTATCTTATCCTGATCTAAATTCCAATCCAAAACTAACACTTCAACTTTTCCCTCTGAACTCTTGTCATTCTTAATTTTAACCATTAACACACTGCACCAAGCTAGTTCCTTCCCTCTCTGTTTTTACCTTTGCACATGTGGTATTCACAATGGAAAAGCCACCCAGTGCCTCATCTTGCTCTACCTGCAAAACTTGGATTCAACCTTACAGACCAGATCAAATGTCACCTCCTTCAAAAATATGCTCATGAATAACACAGTAAGTTATTCATGCCTATTTGCTTTTGTGGCCTCCTACGTATATTCCATAGCACTACATAACATCTATCTATAATAATAAAAGCGTAATATGCTAATTAGACCAGATGTCCTTCCAGAAGTCCTTCCGGACAGCCTTCTGGATGAAGCCAGGGCTATGAGGGAAGCCTGGGTCCTGGGTGCCAGAGGGAAGCTGGTGCCTGCAGCTGGGGGAAGGAAGGCCTACTCTTGCACAAATTTCATGCATTGGGCCTCTAGTGTATATATATATAAGCCTGAGTGATCAGCCACCTGCCCGACCACCTGACCGCCTGGTAGCTATGACTCACACTGACCACCAGAGGGCAGACACTCAATGCAAGAGCTGCCAAAGGACAGCAACTTTGCAGAGTGCCCTCTCGCACTCCAGGACCCCTCGGGGGATGTCGATTGCCGGTTTCAGCCTGATTCCCTCATGCCAGGCTCAGGGACCCCACGAATAAGGCTTCATATTGAGTAGGTATGCATTAAAGTTTTATTGAATTGATTAGATGTGATTTATGCCATAACTCTTCAAGGAAGGGGTTATGTTGGAGATGAGAAAATAAAGCTAAAAGCCTAAGACAAATTGGAGAATATTGTAATTAATATGAATAAGGAAAAGTGAAACTTGAATTTATCAATAATTTTTTTCCTTAAACCAAAATAGGTTTTCAGAGTCTTTTGTTGGATTATATTTAATCTTCAGCAGGCATTTTGGATTATCAGTTATTTCATTTGCTCTCTCTCTAGTATATTCTTACTGTGAAGTATTCCAACTGTATTTTTTCAAGCTAAAATTGAATTAGAATCTCCTACACCTTAAGAATAATTTTTTAAAAGTATTCATGCAATCCCATAATACTCAGCTCTAACACTTTATTTTTTCTCTTTACATCTAGGCTCCTCATAAAAGAAGAGAAAACATTTTTAAAAATGGGAAAATGACAAATATTTATTTTCCTACTTACCTACTAGTTGCTTTCATACTCATGCTATTAAAAAATAGCAATAATCTAGTTTCCTTCTTATTGTTAAAACAATACATTGTTTTTAGCACTCCTCTTACTTGAACTCTCGGCAGCATTCATTATTATTTTTAAAATTCACTATTCACTATTGTTGACTTTTTCATTTCTTTTGAAGTTACTGTCTTTTGGCTTCCTAGATGACTCTCTCTCCTGGTCCACTTCTACCACTGTCTACCATTCATTCTTAGTAGCTCTTATTGAAATCTCTTGCTCATCCTTCCCCTCAATATTGTATTCCCTAAAATTCTCTCATTGGCATTCTTCTTCTCACTTTCTTTTTGTCTTTTCATTTAACATTCTCTTCCTCAGTGATATCACTCATTTTCAGAAAGTTTACTAGTAATTCCTACCTAAATGTTGACAATTTTCACATAAATATGTAGCTCAGAATCCTTACTTCCAATTTACCTACTGTATACTAGTGGCCTGGTGCACAAAATTCATGCAGAGGGAAGGAGGGGTTGGTGGCCCTCAGCCTGGCCTGCACCTTCTCTAATCTGGGACCTCGGGGATGTCCGACTGCCAATTT